>NW_028270150.1:101217200-101517200 GCF_037043375.1 Chiloscyllium plagiosum
CAAAGACAATGTTCTGTAATTTGCTTTTATTTAATTGTCTCGGTTGTTCTGTTACTTAGGAGGACAGCAGCTGACATCCCACTTTCCCCACCGAATGTCTTTCATGGAATGGGGGGGGGGGGTGGGTGTGGTATGAGGGTTAAAGCGACTGCAAAACTCCTTGAGATGGAGACAGGTGGACTCTCAACCCAGACTGCAGAGGTTGCCTGTACAGCACTCCCTCAGCATGAAAATGGGATGGAACGGGACTTGAATTTGAACCCACAACCTTCAGGCTCCAAGGTTAAAATTGCTTCTACTGAGCCACAGGAAATACTTGTGCAGAAAGAATAATGATCTTTCGGCTGAAAATGTGTTGCTGGAAAGTTGCAGGTCAGGCAGCATCTAAGGAGCAGGAGATGCTGCCTGACCTGCTGCGCTTTTCCAGCAACACATTTTTCAGCTCTGATCTCCAGCATCTGCAGTCCTCACTTTCTCCTAAATGATCTTGGGAATTGTAGCTCCAGTGAAATATACAGATGAGCCCTCCGTGTAATCCTTGCACACATGAACAAACAGATATTGGTGAGGACTGTTGGATTTTTATTGCAGCATATTAAATATACACAAATATTTCTCACTTGTCAGCTTCACAAACAAAAATAATCAACTCTCTGCTAATGTCATAATAATAATGATTCAAGATCCTTCTATTTCACAGGGAAAATATCGCTTCAATCATGGGTCCAATTGTTCCATTCGACAACTTGCTAGAAGACACATGCTTTGTCTTGAGAAAGCAGCAGAAAGATATCCTCTCTCTCAGGTGCCTGGCTGAAAAATACACAAGTTAATTTTCCTTTGAGTCTGGGAGAGGTGGGGAGGGTAGGTTTTCTGATGGGAGGATGTGACAGCAGAGGGAATGCCTGTCAACTGGACTTGGGTTGAAGGATGGCGAGGAATGTGCGCAAGCACCTAGTGGCTGAGCTAAGAGAGTGGTTCGAGGACTAGCGATCCATCCGAATTATGTACTTTTAAAATTCTTTCCTGCTTGGTCGGACCCCAAATCCAAGGAAGGTGCCATCGCAAGCTCCACGGACTGCTTTTTTGGGACTGCAACACTTTGGGACAATGGGCCTTCCATTAGGATGCCTACCCTTCCCATGCTCTGACATCTGCACTCTTAAGAGGGTGCAAACATCAAAAGCATTCCTTTCCCTTAGCCCCTACTGTCTGAGTAATTTTGCCTCTTTAAGACTATAAGAAATAGGAACTGGAGTAGCCTGCTTCACCACTCAATAAGATCATGGCTGATCCAATATTCCTCATGTTCACTTCACTGCTGTTTCCCCTTCATTGCCCAACTGATCGAGAATCTTAACTATACAGAGGGCCCTCCACAGCTCTCTGTGGCAAGGAGTTCCAAAGACTCGAAGCCCTCTCAGAGAAGAAATTCCTCCTTGCCTCAGACTTAAATCTGGGTGGGATTTGGAGGGTCACTGCAGACCCATTGGGCTGAATGGCATCTTTTCACACTGTCGGGGTTCTCAAAAAGGACAGAACAAATATAAGAAGAAAGTCATTTTGCCCTTGGAACCCACTCCACCATTCATTAAGATCATACCTGATCTTATAGTTCAACATCGCTTTCCTGTAGCATTCCTTGTTTCTAATTTTCATGTGCATATCCCTATGCATATCTCTTAATGATTTCAATGTGCCGTTACATATTTTTAATATGGAAGCATCTCTCCATCTCTATCTCGAACAACTCTTTCTATAAAACTATATGTACAGCATAGTGAGAAGGGGGAAATTGAATCTAACAGTTGGGGCAAGTGATGGCCCAACAGTACTGCTATGTTCAAATCCCAACATGGTAGACGGCAATAAATTTGGAGTTAAACATCTAACGATCGAGAAACCATCAGTTGACTAAAATCCCATCTGGTTCAGCTTTTGGAAAGGAAATCTGCTGTCCTTACCTGGTCTGGCCAATTTCAATGTGGTTGACTCTTGGGTTCAACTGAGGTAATTTCAGAGGGCAGCTAACTGCAAAAACATCTCAAAGAGAGGAATTAAACTGAACAGACCAGCAGATGTTGACCTCGGCACTGGAAACGACAATGCCAAACACAGCCCTGTTGACAGTGCAAAGTCCTCTTTACTAACATCTGAGGGCTGGTACCAAAAGCAGTCTCACAAAACTGATCATGGCAGTAGAACGAGGGTCTTGAATGTAATGAAATATAAAAATGGGATTGGTTATGCTGATAGGGGTACAGCATGCACCTAACATTGGAAAAGTGGTCAAAGAATCATAGAATCCCTACAACGTGGAAGCAAGGCACTCAGCCCATTGAGCCCACAGTGACCATCGAGACAGCAGCCCACTCAGACACACCCATCCTTGTAACCTTGCATTTCCCATGGCTAATCCTGGAAACTACGAGCAATTTAGCATGGCCAATCCACCTAACCTGCACATCTTGGGACTGTGGGAGGAAACTGGAGTACCCAGAGAAAACTCCATGCAGACAGTTGCCCGTGGGTGGAATCAAACCCCGAGTTCGTGGCACTGTGAGGCTGCAGTGCTAACTACTGAGCCACTATGATCGAAACCTATCCTCATAAAGTAAACACCTTCAGCCCAGAATTAGCCTTGTACACCCTTCTCTGGGGTTCACAAAGCAGTTTATTCCTCCTTAAATAAGGATACTAAACCTGTCCTCAATGCTCTGGATGCAGGCTCACTAAATCTTAAATTCCATTGCCTTTGCTATGAACGTTCCATCTATCCTCCCAAACACCAACAATCTAACTTTGTAAGCTGTCTATCAGGATAGCCAGACCCCTCTGTAACACTGAGTTTGGTGCCTCTCTCCATTTGAGTAGAATTCTGCTTTTCCATTCTTCACACCAATGTGAGACCTTCAGACGGTACCAAAATCTCAGGTTGGACCACACTTGGAGGACTGTCAACAGTCCTGCTCGTCACATTACGAAAAGCGTGGAATAATACTGAACATTTATTCGACTGACTTCAAAACAGAGGTTAATACCTACTCAAATGGTGAAGACGCTGTGCTCCTTCCTCGAGAACAGAGGAGACTGAGGGAGCAGGATGATTTTTCTAGGTTAGGATATTGCCCTAAGAAATGAATCATCAGATGGGTGCCACCTATTTTGAGTTGAAACAGGCACAGTATGTCTACATGTTCATTCTGTCTGTGAAGAACAGGGTTCTGTGCACTAACATATCTTGCTTCTGGTACATGCAAGTGTGCCATACTGCATCCTACAGTTGGTTGTCTTCCAAGACTGTGATTGCATTCACAAACCGCCATGATAATACGATTTGAAACACAAATCATCTGGATTGTTCAGCCAGGTGTCTAGGCTGGTTGTAAATCGACCACTGTTTTAAGGATGGGGTCTGTCAGGTTGAACGGAAATGCCCTGAACACTAAGTTATGACATGATGAGGAACATCATGAGGAGGGATCTGGGGGTGACTGCTTCCCGGCAATGATTCAGCCACAAATGACAGTGGTGTTTTCACAGCCTGCTGCTGCCTGGCACGTCTCCAACATGAAGCCTGTCACATTTTCTTTGTGAAGGCTGATGGGGTTCATTCCAAGCAGGAGAGAAATGAAAACACTTCCCCCACTCATTTGTCTTTTAAGGTTGCCAGGCTCAATAATTTGCTGTCTGACAAGCACAGTTCTGTCTGAACTCCCCAAGGACACAAGTGCCACTGGACAAATATAAAAAGAAGGCTTGTAAGTCAAACCATACATACCGCTGACTGACGGAGTTCAGGAGGAAGTGTTCTCACCCGACCGCTGAGCATCTCCAGCCTTTAAAAAGCACGAAAGCGCAGTTATTTTCAGGGTGACAAAATTCAGCACAAATATTAAGATGTTTAATCCTCATCATTCCTCAGCGGTCAACATGACTTTCTAATTGATGTGACCTTTTGGATCAGACCGCCAGCAGCTCACATGACTACCCTCAGCGTTTTCACATGGAGCTAGAGCACCACACACCCTGGGTCAGGGACAGGGTCAGGCCTGGGCAAGACTCAGAGCTGTCCAGGGTTAGGATCAGGGTCACACTCAGAGCTGGTCAGGGTCACCTCTGCCCAGATCCGCTCTGTTCAGCCTGAGAGTCTCTCTCTATTTACCAGTGTCAGCGATTCTCCCATATTTAATCGCAGTCATACACAGTTATAAATGTCACAGCTAGAATACCTGATTGTTATTGAGTGTTGGGACAGGTCCTTGTTCCCTCTGTGTATTCTTTTTCCACAGGGACTCAATGGTTAAGTATGCTTGCATTGAAAATTCATAAACAGTTGTAGTGGCCAGCTGAATAAAACAAAACAGATAATCAACGACACTCTGCACATACAAAGGGGGCTGCATATCACCACAAGCACACTCATTGTCAGTGCAGCTCATCTCTACAACATGCCCTTAGAGCACTGACCAAGCTGGATCACATCGGATATTACTGCGCCCAATCTAACTTACTGCATAAACACAGTAACCATCATAGCTTTGTATTAAGAGCCAGAATTCCCAGTGACAGTCAGCCCAACAACACTCAGCTCTTCTCCAGCAGTCTCCTCTCACTCTTCCCCTGCACCCTCTGATATCTTATCCAGTCACTCCCACTCTCACCCTCAAGTCCTGTATCTTTTAATATCCCATCCTGAGTCACTTCCACTCTCTGCCTTAATCCCCATGCTTTTTATTATCCCACCTGCTCTATGGGTATCCAGGTTAATATTTATTCCTCAACAGAGATGACGAAAACATTGGCTGGGTAATAATGGTGTCAGCCATGGCTCAGTGGGTAGCTCTCTCATCTCGGAGCGAGAAGGTCACAGCTTCAAGTCCTGTTTAGGGACTTTAACACAAAATCCGAACTGACGTTTGGTTGTGTTATTCAAGAAATTCACACTGATCAAGGTGTCAAACTCAGATGAGATATTATACAGGGGCCCTGCGCACCCTCTCAGATGTTAGATTCAAAAGCATTACTGGGTTTTGAAGAAGAACTGCCCTGTGTCCTGACCAATACGTATCCCTCAATCACCACCTAAATACAAGCAATCCCACCAAACACTGCTGTTCACAAGAGCTTGCTCTGTTCACAAGAGCTTGCTCTGCATCAATTGGCCGCTGTGTTTCCCTACATTCCAATAGTAATTGCGCTGTAGGGATAACAACATCAACTGCAAAACACTTTGGGAGCTTCTGAGGTTGTGAAAATTCAGATGACAACTTAGATTTATAGAGCATAGGAAAGGCCCTTCAACCCATTGAGTCTACGCCAACATAACTACCACTAATCCCAATTTCCTGCACTTGTCCCGTATGCTTGAAGGTTATGTTATTTGAAGGATTCATCCAAATTAAGGTTGTAAGGTTGCCAGCCCCATTACCTTCCCAGGCAAGAGTGAAAACGTTTTTCCCAAGTCCTTTCTGAATCTCCTGCCCTTACTCGAAAACTATGCCCTGTCATGATTGACCCCTCAACCAAGGGGAACAGCTGCTCTCTATCCACCCTGTCCATACCCCGCATAATCTTATACACCTCAATCATGTCCTTCTGCAGTCTTCTCTGTTCAAAAGAAAACAGTACAGGCCTGTCTTGTCTCTCCTTATAGCTCAATATCTCAAGTCCAGGCAACATCCTGGTGAAGCTCCTCTGTACCCCTTCTAGTGCTATCACATCCTTCCTGTAGTGAGGTGACCAGAACTGTACACAGTACTCCAACTCTGGCCTAAGCAATGCTCTGCACAACTCCAACATTACCTCCTCCCTCTTATACTCTTTGCCAAGACTGATGAAAGCAAGTGTTCCATATGCCTTCTTAACTACCCTATTCATGTGAGCTGTCTACTTCGGGGATCTGTGAATAATTATCCCAAGATCCCTCTGTTCCTCTGAAATACTCAGTGTCCTGTCATTCATTAAATACTCCCTCATCTCATCTTTTTCTTCCAAAGTGCATCATCTCACGCGTATCAGGGTTAAATACCATCTACCAGAAGTGAAGGCGGAGCGCAAAGCCGGTCGGGAAGGTAAGTGATTGTTATTTGAGTGGGTGTGTTCTAGACCCCAGGTCCTACAAAGTAGGGCCTCCCTCACTCCCTTCTCCTCTAACCTAAATTAAAAGTCCACAGACTTGCCCCAAAAAGAGGGTTTAAGGAAGTTCCTGTGGATTGAAGAGTGAGGCTTTAGCTCAGGAGTCTTTGACAAGGAGGTTGAGTGAAGTGATTACGCTTGAAGAGGGTGAAGACATGACTGCCCAGCTGGTTCAGTGTGCGACGTGCTTGATGTGGGAGGTCAACGACTCTGGTGTGTCTGGCTCATATAAGTGTGGAAAGTGTGTGCACGTTCAGCCACTGACAGAGCATATTGCAGCACTGATGAAAGAACTCGAGGACCTTAGGCTCATCCGAGAGAACAAGATCTTTCTGGACAAGATCTTCAGCGAGGTTATTACACCAACCATACCAGAAGAGAGCAGAAGAGAGCAGACGATGAGGAAAGCAGAGAGGAGACAGGTGCAAGAGACCCCGGGGGAAGTACCTGTCAGGAACAGGTTGAATCTTTTGGAAACAGCAGAGACAGATGACACTGCCAGTCCCCGAGGCGGCCAGGTCTGTCAGTCAAAAGTTGGCGTGGAGACAGAGCGGAAGAGTCGGACATCGCACAGAGCTGTGGTAATAGGGGACTCCATAGTGAGGGGGCTGAAAATGTGTTGCTGGAAAAGCGCAGCAGGTCAGGCAGCATCCAGGGAACAGGAGAATCGACGTTTCGGGCATAAGCCCTTCTTCAGGAATGAATGAAGGGCTTATGAAGGGCCCATTCATTCCTGAAGAAGGGCTTATGCCCGAAACGTCGATTCTCCTGTTCCCTGGATGCTGCCTGACCTGCTGCGCTTTTCCAGCAACACATTTTCAGCTCTGATCTCCAGCATCTGCAGACCTCACTTTCTCCTCTCCATAGTGAGAGAGCCCTGGTGAGACCTGGAGTACTGTGTGCAATTTTGGTCTCCATATTTGAGGAAAAACATTCTGGCTATTGAGGGAGTGCAGCGTAGGTTCATGAGGTCAATTCCTGGAATGGCGGCACTACCTTACACTGAAAGACTGGAGCAACTGGGCTTGTATAACCTTGAGTTTAGAAGACTGAGAGGGGATCTGATTGAGACATATAAGATTATTAAAGGATTGGACACTCTGGAGGCAGGAAACATGTTTCCGCTGATGGGTGAGTCCCGAACCAGAGGACACAGCTTAAAAATACGGGATAGACCATTTAGGACAGAGATGAAGAGAAACTTCTTCACCCAGAGAGTGGTGGGTGTGTGGAGTGCTCTTCCCCAGAGGGCAGTGGAGGCCCAGTCTCTGGATTCATTTAAGAAAGAGTTGGATAGAGCTCTCAAGGATAGTGGAATCAAGGGTTATGGAGATAAGGGAGGACCAGGATACTGATTAAGGATGATCAGCCATGATCATATTGAATGGTGGTGCAGGCTCGAAGGGCAGAATGGCCTTCTCCTGCACCTATTGTCTATTGTCTATCACTGATCTGACCAATCCATCTGTATCTGTAACAGTTTTTAATAAACCATCCAGGAGACTTTAAGGCAGAGATAAAACCTACTTTGAAAATACTAATATCTTTTAATCACATAAAAAGACATTAGAAAAATCTTTGTGGAGTATTTAACAGATCAGTGTGTTGCCATTTGAAACAACAAGAATTAATGCACTTACCTTTGCAGCTTTGACTGTTTCTTCAGGGTAATACAGAGAGCCACAAGCTGCAACAAACCCACATGAATAAAGCACTTTTCTTACCCGGGAACCTATCAAAGTGCAACAAATGAGATCAAACAAATCGGAAGTCAGCAGAGAACAGCAGACAGAAATCCAACATAGATTTTCTTGCACATCCACCCACCTCATCTACTGTATCTATTGCTCTCAATGTGGTCTCCTCTACATCGGGGAGACAGAACGCCAACTCACGGAGTGTTTCAGGGAACATCTCTGCAATACATGCATCCAACAACAACCCCACTGTCCTGTGGCCAACCACTTCAACACTCCCTCCCATTCCACCAAGGACATGCAAGTAATGGGCCTCGTTCACTGCCAAATCCAAGCCACCCAATGACTGGAGGAAGAACCCTCATCTTCCACCTTGGGACCCTTCAACCACATGGCATCAACGCCGACCTCACAAGTTTCCAAATCTCCCCTCCCCCATCTCATCCCAGATCCAACCCTGCACAGGGCACCGCTCTCTTCATCTGTCCCACCGATCTATCTTCCTTTTCATCTATCTGCTCCACCCTCCCCATCGACCTATCACAATTACCCCTCACCTGCATTCACCTATCACCTTTCCAACTACCTTCTGCAACTCCCGCCCCCCAGCCCAGCCCCACTCCCACTCTCCTATTTATTGCTCAGCTCCCTTTCTTCCCCACATTCCTGATAACGGTCTTATGCCCAAAACGCTGACTCTCCTGCTCCTTGGATGCTGTCTGACCGGCTGTGCTTTTCCAGTGCTACACTTTTCAACTCTGATTCGGGAGCATCACTTTCTCCCAGTGTGGAAATAGATTCTTTGGTCCAACCAGTCCATACTGATCATGTTCCCAAATTAAACTGAGCCCACCTGCCTGCACTTGACCCGTATCCCTCCAAAAACTTCTTATTCATGTACTTATCCAAATCTCTTTTAAAACACTGTAATTGCTCAAAGAAATCCAGAAGTAAATTTACAAGGAAGCCTGAATCTCAGGAGCACATCACTCTCAGTCCACCATTTTAGTCAACCACCGTCACATCTTAAAGTGATCAGATCAACAAGGAGGGAAATAATCATTAGAGTTCTTTGAAGAAGGTACATGGTTTTGGACAAAGGGGATATGTTGGACTTGAATTCTCAGAAGGACTTTCATTAAGGGCCAGGTTAAAGGTTACTACACAAGATCAGAGGGTACATGGTGTAACACATTAAGTTGGATCAAGGATTGACTAGCTAACAGAAAGCAAGCAGTTGGATTAATTGGGTCGTTCTTAGATTGGCAAGAATAATAGTTAGGGCGTATCACAGAGATCAGTGCTGGAGATCGAATAATTTACAATCCAACTCTATTTCCCCATGCAACAAGGTCTGGTCAATATCCAGGCCTGGGCCAAGAAGTGGCAACGATTCGTTCCTGGTCACAATGACGGAGATGAGCTTCTGATTCCAGACTTATTCCTTCAATTTAAAATTCCAACACTCATGCCACGGTGGGATTTGAACCATATCCAGGGACCATTCGCTGATGCCTCTGGGTTCCTAGGCCAGTGACATTACCACAGTGTCACCACCTTCTCAGTGGCTGCACCCATAAAAGGACATATGAAGTAAAGGTTTCCTTTCAGCTCCTACCCCTCCCAGCGAGGAGGAGGCCAGCTACTCCAGCCACTGCGATGACTCCAGCACGTGGGTAGAATCCAGCTGGTGGGCTCTTCAGAAAGGCATAGCCATCTACCAAAGGCAAAGCAAGATGTCAGCACCATCCCAGTCCACCAGGTCTTTGAATTAATCTCAACACCCTCAATTCCCCCGGCTTTTAAACTACAAATGATACATTCATTGCCTTGGGAATAGTATCTTCGATGCTCCCACACCCCCAGCAGTGAGTTCCATCTGACTGGAGATGGGACACACTGATCTAAGCCAGGTAACTGAATGCTTGCTCATCTCACTCCAAGATACGCTCAAGAACTGAGCCCCGAATGGTAGGGTTAATTTTCTTTTGCCTTTGGATTCACTCATGGGGTATGTCCATCATTGACCGGGCCAATATTTATTGCCTGTCAACCTAGCTGCCTTTGAGCTCCCAGCCAAGCTAACACCACCCACGACCCTTCAAAGCATAAAAATAAGAAATCTCAGCACCCCGCCTCTGCCACCCCCTCCCTCCCTCCCCCACCCCTTCGCCAACAAGGGGCGAGGTACTGGGTAATGAACCCTGCCAGGGATTAGATTTGGAGGTAGGTGAGCACTTTGGCAATAGTTGCCACAATTCAGTTATGTTTACTTAAGCAATGGAAAGAGATAGGTATATAACGCGGGGCAAGAGTTATAGCTGGGGGAAAGGCAATTACGATGCGATTAGGCAAGATTTAGGATGCATAGGATGGGGAAGGAAACTGCAGGGGATGGGCACAATTGAAATGTGGAGGTTATTCAAGGAACAGCTACTGCGTGTCCTTGATAAGTATGTCCCTGTCAGGCAGGGAGGAACTGACTGAATGAGGGAGCCGTGGTTTATTAAAGAAGTTGTAGCTCTTGTCAAGAGGAAGGCGGCGGCTTATGTTAGGATGAGACATGAAGGCTCAGTTAGGGTGCTTGAGAGTTACAAGTTAGCCAGGAAAGACCTAAAGAGAGAGCTAGGAAGAGCCAGGAGGAGACATGAGAAGTCGTTGGTGAGTAGAATCAAGGAAAACCCTAAAAAAATGACTAGAGAAAGATTAGGGCCAATCAAGGATAGTAGTGGGAAGTTGTGTGTGGAGTCTGAGGAGATAGGGGAAGTGCTAAATGAATATTTTTTGTCAATATTCACACTGGAAAAAGACAATGTTGTCGAAGAAAATATTAAGATACAGGCTACTAGATGAGATGGGATTGAGGTTCAAAAGGAGGAGGTGTTAGCAATTCTGGAAAGTGTGAAAATACTGAAGTCCCCTGGGCCGGCTAGGATTTATCCTTGGATTCTCTGGGAAGCCAGGGAGGAGATTTCAGAGCTTTTGACTTTGATCTTGGTTGTCGTTGTCTACAGGAATAGTACCAGAAGACTGGAGGATAGCAAATGTTGTTCCCTTGTTCAAGATGGGAAGTAGAGACAACCCTGGTAATTATAGACCAGTGAGCCTTACTTCGGTTGTGTGTAAAGCATTGGAAAAGGTTATAAGAGATAGGATTTATAATTATCTAGTGAGGAATAAGTTGATTAGGGACAGTCAACACAGTTTTACAAAGGGTAGATCATGCCACACAAATGAGTTTTTTTAAGATGATGACCAAACAGGTGGATGAGGATAAAGTGGTTGATGTGGTGTATATGGATTTCAGTAAGGTGTTTGATAAGGTTCCCCATGGTAGGCTATTGCACAAAATACAGAGAGCATGGGATTGAGGGTGATTTAGCGATTTGGATCAGAAATTAGCTAGCTAAAAAAAGACAGAGGGTGGTGGTTGATGGGAAATGTTTACCCTGGAGTTCAATTACTCATGATATAATGCAAGGATCTGTTTTGGGGCCACTGCGGTTTGTCAGGCGTAGAAGAATAGGTTAGTAAATTTGCGGATGACGCTGAGGTCAGTGGAGTTGTGGATAGTGCTGAAGGATATTGCAGGTTGCAGAGGCACGTAGATAAGCTGCAGAGCTGGGCTGAGAGATGGCAAATGGAGTTTAATGTGGAAAAGTGTGAGTTGACTCACTTTGGAAGGACTAATAAGAATACCCAGTTCTGGACTAATGGTAAGATTCTTGGTAGTGTAGATGAGCAGAGAGATCTTGGTGTCCAGGTACATAGATCCCTGAAAGTTGCCACCCAGGTTGACAGGGTTGTTAAGAAGGCATACAGTGTATTAGCTTCTAATGGTAGAGGGATTGAGTTTCGGAGCCACGAGGTCATGCTGCAGCCGTACAAAACTCTGACGTGGCCACACTTGGAGTATTGAGTACAGTTCTGGTCACCGCATTATAGGAAGGATGTGGAAGTTTTGATTAGGTTAGATTACCTACAGTGTGGAAACAGCCCTTCGGCCGAACAAGTCCACACCTACCCTCTGAAGAGCAACCCACCCAAACCCATTTCCCTCTGACTAATGCAGCTAACACTACGGTCAATTTAGCATGGCCAATTCACCTGACCTGCACATCTTTGGACTGTGGGAGGAAACCCACGCAGACACGGGGAGAATGTGCAAACTCCATACTGACAGTCACCCGAGGCTGGAATTGAACCTGGGACCCTGATGCTGTGAGGCAGCAGTGCTAACCACTGAGCCACCGTGCTATCCATTATCTCTTTATCCTTGCAAAAAAGAGCAGTACTTGTTACCCATCTCTATTTGCCGTTTGGACTGAGTGGGCCATTTCAGAAGGCAATTAAGCATCAACCACATTGCTGAGGTTTCAGAGTCACATAGAGGCCAGACCAGGTAAGGCTGGCAGATTGCCCTCCCAAAAGGACATTAGTGAACCAGATGGGTGTTACAATAATCGATGATTCCCACAACAACTATCATCACTGAAAGTGAGCTTTATATGCCAGATTTTATGAGCTGAATTCAAATTTCACCAGTTACTGCAGTGAGATGTGAACCCGCATTCCCAGAACATTTGTCTGGGCATCTCGATGACTTCAATGCCACCTTTTCTCATGCTGTACAAAATGCAGAGGAGGGTGACAGCACACTGAGGAATGATTACCTTTTCCAAACTGAAGCGTGTTTTCCATTTTAGGCTTCACTGTTGTGTAGGCATCCTAGAAGGAAGAAATCAGACGTGATTCAAGAAAGAAAGATCTGCACACAAAGGAGAAATTCAAGTGCCCACTTATTTTCTTTAACTTCATCCTGACCCAGCACTTAGGGATCAAAGTCTGGGATAGCAATCATTTTTGCACCTAATTTGTACTACATAAGACAGCAATCTCAGGGAATGAGGTGCTGGAAGAGCACAGCAGGTCAGGCAGCATCCGAGAAGCAGGAAAGTCGACGTTTCAGGCGAAAGCCCTTCATCAGGAATGAGGCCTCGGCTCACAGCCTCATTCCTGATGAAGAGCTTTTGCCTGAAACGTCGATTCTCCTGCTCCTCGGATGCTGCCTGACCTGCTGTGCTTCTCCAGCACCTCACTCTCGACTCTAATCTCCAGCATCTGCAGCCCTCACTTTCACCTAGCAATCTCAGGGAACCAAGCGTTCTGAGGGGTTGCGACACTTGACATTTCTAAAACCTTTATAGTATTCAACATTGTAGCTCACCCTCTAGACAATGTTTTCAAAGGGTCACTCAGAATAGTTGAAGGGTTACTGAACCACCCAGTTTAGTCAGTCAGTCAGATGGAGAAGGTTGCTGCATTTGGGTTGTTTGTGTCAGATATAGAGGAGTCGGGATAAGAGGTTCCATCTCAAATAAAAATCCCAGGATGTTTAAGATTCAGCAATGGCAAGGCCACTGAACGGCAAGAGGTTCAGATTTTTTAGATTAGATTACTTACAGTGTGGAAACAGGCCCTTCAGCCCAACAAGTCCACACCGACCCGCCGAAGCACAACCCACCCATACCCCTACATGTACCCCTTTTTACCTAACACTACGGGCAATTTAGCATGGCCAATTCACCTAACCTGCACATCTTTGGACTGTGGGAGGAAACCGGAGCACCCGGAGGAAACCCACGCAGACACGAGGAGAATGTGCAAACTCCACAAAGTCAGTTGCCTGAGGTGGGAATTGAACCCGGGTCCTTGGTGAAGTGTGGTAGCAGTGCTAACCACTGAGCCACTGCACCATTACTTGCCATCTCTGAACCGTGGACATTGTCCAGATCTTGTTGTGTTTGAGCATGAACTGCTTCACTGTCTGGGGAGTTGCAACTGGTGCCCAACATTGTGCGAATATCCCCACCTCTGACTTTCTGATGATCAGGAACTGGCAGAATCCAAACTGAGCATCACTGAGTAGGTTACTGCTGAACAAGTACCCCTTGAAAGCACTTTCAACGACCCTCCCATCAGTTTACTGATGGTCGAGAATAGACTTGATAGGGTAGTAATTGGCCGGGTTGGGTTTGTCCTGCTTCTTGTACACAGGATATACCTGGGCAACTGTTAGGTCGATTCCAATGTTGTAACTGGACATAGACATGTGTAACTGTACTGGAACAGGTTGGCTAAGGAGAGGCAGGTTCTGGAGCAGAAATCTTCAGTGCTATTGCCAGAATGTTGTCAGGGCCCATGGTCTTTGCAGTATCCAGCCGTTTCTTGATATCACGTGGAGTGAATCGAATTGGCTGAAGGTGGGAGCAGGATTGGGATGTTTGGCTTTGGAAGTACGAAGAGGGAAGTCAGACAACAGTGGTGGCTGAATGGACAGTCTCACCCTTGGCAAGAAGGGATTCACTAATCTCTCACAAGCTGCTCTTTTTCTGGGATGAGGGCATCGTTGCCTAGGCTCTTGAACCAGCAATGTTTTCGCCTTCCATCCACTGAAATGGATCATGATCGTCAGGAAGGCAATTTTGACAGTGAGTGTGATCAGCTAGAACTGCAAAGCAGAAAGCTGAAGACTCATTAACACAGGGTAGGATAAGTATCAGAATGCCTTTTATGGAGTTTGGCCAGGGTCAAACCGAAAGAGAAGCAAAACATTGTTTTGCAAAGCTCCTGTCCTCTGGTCTCTGCAGGATCACAGTTACAATACTTGGATTCAGAAAGTCTTGACCGTGGACACCTCTTCCTGTTAGGGAACTGATAAATCCCCCACTCAGTGGGAGTTGAATGTGGAACACGGCAGCAGCCCAGAGATTAACCACTTCTCTCCCGATCCAAAGAGATCCACAATAGGGAAGAAATAACCAGTGAGCCTCGACACGCGTGACTTTGGCAGAAACAGAGCCACAATTATTATTCTCATTCCTTGAGGCAACAAGGTGGACAGGAACTACAGTGCTGAACAGTGCGGCTTCAAAGCATTTCAAGCCCATCCTCCAGAGGGCAGAGTGAGAGAATTCGGTGGTACCTGGAGCCCTGCGGTGTGTGCAGTAGCTAACTTGCGGAGTTCGGAGATTCTCTCTTCAAGCGGGCTTGGTTTCGCCTCCACAAATTGATAGTTTGTGTCCGGGGTCGTGTAAAGCGACAACTGCAAATCAATAATGGGAGAAAGGTTACTGGGAGCCATTACGTCAATCAAGGGTCAATAAACAGACGTGGACAGCAGTGATCAGATTGTTACTTGACCACATGTGCTGGCACCCTGAAGTGCAGTGGCTGTGTCCCTACCTCTGGGCCAGAAGTCCAGGTTCAAATCCCACCTGCCCCAGAAACATCATAACATGTGTGAACAAGTTGATTAAAAATAATATTTTTGTGAAGAGAGACTTATGGACACAGGGAGGGAATCAAACTGGGAGGTATGTACCTGGAGTGATTCACCCTGCAAATACATCTATACCAAGGAAAGGTTGGTTTGGTTTCTTCCTTCACTGACTTGCTATCAGGAGTAAAACAACTGTTCGGCCGATCTCTGTTAAGATAACCAACACGGAACATATATTCGCAGAGTCCACTGTTGGTAGCCTGTATCAATCCAAAACTAATCCGGCTTAGCCACTCTCTCTCTCTCCGTGGCCCTGCATCAGTTTAAAATGATATTGTCTGTGGTTTCAGTTGGTCTGTTAATGTTCTCCTACAAATGTAATTCTCACTGATAGGTTTGCGAGGTTGATACTTAAAATGGCATTTTAATTCAACGTTTGGATTGATCTGCGGATGTCCAGCAGAGGCGATGGTTTTCTAAGCATTTCTCGTGATTCTGGTTGCTCCCAGGTTAACCTTCACGAAAATCTATTCTTTTCTACTCTTGTATGCTTCCCTAGTGTTGTTGGAGGCTGGGTGGCAGCGAGGGGCACAGCTTTGTATTGAAAGCCTGCAGAGCATCAGGTCCCAGGCCAGGGGATATCAAAGTGGGAGGGAGAGGGAAAAGCACAGCATGATGATAGGACTCAAAAGGGTGAGAAAGTTGATGGAGTCTGATCTGGGCAGTCAGTAAGACACTGGGCTGATCTTAGGTAACAGCTGACTGGACAGAACTGAGCCTTGGTCTAGTTGCCAGAGGAGGCCAGACAGAGCCAGGAAGTGTAATGGTATCGGAGGCAGAAGAACAGATTGAGGTCGGAGTTGGGGGTGGGGAGGCACAGAAGCCCCATGTTTGAGGTTGAACATAGCAGGGGCAAAGGGGGAGGTATCAAGAGTAACAAGGAGGGGAAAAGGATTGGCTCAAATCTGGGATTAGGGAAGGATTTGGGACCACCCAGCTTCCAATGTAATAAAATGCGCTCTCTCATAGAGCGCCCTCCCAAATAAATTGGGACTAATCAGTTTAGGAAACCTGGTTGGCATGAACAGGTTGGGCCAAAGAGCTTGCTGTATGACTCTGTAAGGTGTGTACCTTGATAAGAATTCCCTTTCTTAACCTCGACAGTTGAAAGAATGCCTCTTTATGAATGTTATTCTGATTGGTTTGGAACAACAAGAAGAATATGGAATAATATTGGACTTTTAATGCAGGAAAGCATCCCAAAGACTTTTATCGAACTGTCATCAGAAATTGAGCCACAGGAGGAGATACAAAGTCAGGTGATAAAAAGCTTTGTCAAAGAGGAACGTTTGGTTGGGAAACCTTAAGGGACAAAGAGGGGTCAAAGCACACTCGGAGTGAAACAATTGCAGAGCTGAGGATCTAACCAGCTGAAAAGATAGTCACTAATGGAGGGAATATAAAATTAGGAATGTTTGACTTAAAAGGAAGATAAATAGGTCATGAGATACCTATGATAGCTTCAATCTAGGATTTGAATAGTCAGTATTAAAGGGATGGACATTCTCACAATAGATATTCAAGAGGACACAAAGTAATTCCCAGAGACACAGTGAGGGGTTATTCAAATTCAAATCTTTCCCCTGTGAAGCATTTGTTTAGAAAAATTAAACATTAGGTTTTCTGACCAAAATCAATGCAGAAAGAATTCACTTTGCAAAAATACGAGAGAGGTACCTGGTCAACCCGAAGCCCTTTCTCTTGACTGTCACTCTGTGCAAACACTGGTGCCGACAGTCCAGCCAGATAGGCATGAGGCACTGCCCAACCAAAACCCTGCAATGGGAAATGAAGGGATTGTTTTTCTGTCAGAGGGAATTTTGTGCAATCTCTCATTAAGGCATCATAACACTGGATGGTCGAACAGCCATGCTGAATGACTATCGTTGAAATAATTACAACTTCTGTGAAAGTACTGGATGCAATCACGAACCATGAAGATAATCTAGCCTCGAGCAAAGTGGATTATTTTCTCACCACAACGTAACTGTGCACCAATGTATCGCTCTCTCTCTCACCATAGTATACCTATACAATGTTGTATTGCAATCTCACTATAGTATATCTAGACAACATTTTATCGTGCTCTCACTCTAGTACATGTTGTACCACTCTCCTACTATAATGTGACGGAGAAAATGAAGACTGCAGATGCTGGAGTATCAGAGTTGAAGAGTGTGGTGGATAAACCCTTCATCAGGAAGGGCTGATGCCCAAAACGTTGCCTCTTCTGTTCCTCAGATGCTGCCTGACCTGCTGTGCTTTTCCAGCACAAATACACTAACACTGACATTGACACTAATGCACTAACACTGACATTAATACACTGACATTAACACTAATACACTGACATTAACACTAATACACCGACACTAATACACCGACATTGACACTAATACACTGACACTAATACACTGACACTAATACACTGACATTGACACTAATACACTGACACACTGACACTAACACTGACACTAACACAGACACTAATACACTGACATTAATACACTGACATTAATACACTGACATTAATACACTGACATTAATACACTGACATTAATACACTGACATTAATACACTGACACTGACATTAATACACTAACACTGACGCTAATACACTGACACTAATACACTAACACACTGACACTAACAGTGCCACTGACACAGTGCCACTGACACTAACACAACTACACTGACACAACTACACTGACACTGACACTAATACACTGACATTGACACTAACACACCGACATTGACACTAATACACTAACACTAACACTCTGACACTGACATTAATATACTAACACTAATACACTAACACACTAGCACTGACATTGAAACTAATACACTAACACTGACACTAACACACTGACACTGACACTAATACACTGACACTGACACTAATACACTGACACTGACACTAATACACTGACACCGACACTAACACACCGACACTAACACACCGACACTAACACACCGACACTAACACACCGACACTAACACACCGACACTAACACACCGACACTAACACACCGACAGTAACACTAATACACTGACATTGACACTAATACACTAACACTAACACTGACACTAACACTCTGACACTGACATTAATATACTAACACTAATACACTAACACTGACACTAATACACTAACACTGACACTAATACACTGACACTAATACACTGACACTGACACTAATACACTGACACTGACACTAATACACTGACACTGACACTAACACACTGACACACTGACACTAATACACTAACACTAATACACTAATACAGTGACACTAACACTAATACACACACTGACACTGACACACTGACACTGACACACTGACACTGACACACTGACACACTGACACACTGACACTGACACACTGACACTGACACACTGACACTGACACACTGATACACTGACACACTGACACACTGACACACTGACACACTGACACTGACACACTGACACACTGACACTGACACACTGACACTGACACACTGACACTGACACACTGACACTGACACACTGATACACTGACACACTGACACTGACACACACACACTGACACACTCACACACTCACACACTGACACTCACACACTGACACTCACACACTGACACTCACACACTGACACTCACACACTGACACTCACACACTGCCACTCACACACTGCCACTCACACACTGCCACTCACACACTGCCACTCACACACTGCCACTCACACACTGCCACTCACACACTGCCACTCACACACTGCCACTCACACACTGCCACTCACACACTGACACTCACACACTGACACTCACACACTGCCACTCACACACTGCCACTCACACACTGCCACTCACACACTGACACTCACACACTGCCACTCACACACTGCCACTCACACACTGCCACTCACACACTGCCACTCACACACTGCCACTCACACACTGCCACTCACACACTGCCACTCACACACTGCCACTCACACACTGCCACTCACACACTGACACTCACACACTGACACTCACACACTGACACTCACACACTGACACTCACACACTGACACTCACACACTGACACTCACACACTGACACTCACACACTGACACTCACACACTGACACTCACACACTGACACTCACACACTGACACTCACACACTGACACTCACACACTGACACTCACACACTGACACTCACACACTGACACTCACACACTGACACTCACACACTGACACTCACACACTGACACTCACACACTGACACTCACACACTGACACTCACACACTGACACTCACACACTGACACTCACACACTGACACTCACACACTGACACTCACACACTGACACTCACACACTGACACTCACACACTGACACTCACACACTGACACTCACACACTGACACTCACACACTGACACTCACACACTGACACTCACACACTGACACTCACACACTGACACTCACACACTGACACTCACACACTGACACTCACACACTGACACTCACACACTGACACTCACACACTGACACTCACACACTGACACTCACACACTGACACTCACACACTGACACTCACACACTGACACTCACACACTGACACTCACACACTGACACTCACACACTGACACTCACACACTGACACTCACACACTGACACTCACACACTGACACTCACACACTGACACTCACACACTGACACTCACACACTGACACTCACACACTGACACTCACACACTGACACTCACACACTGACACTCACACACTGACACTCACACACTGACACTCACACACTGACACTCACACACTGACACTCACACACTGACACTCACACACTGACACTCACACACTGACACTCACACACTGACACTCACACACTGACACTCACACACTGACACTCACACACTGACACTCACACACTGACACTCACACACTGACACTCACACACTGACACTCACACACTGACACTCACACACTGACACTCACACACTGACACTCACACACTGACACTCACACACTGACACTCACACACTGACACTCACACACTGACACTCACACACTGACACTCACACACTGACACTCACACACTGACACTCACACACTGACACTCACACACTGACACTCACACACTGACACTCACACACTGACACTCACACACTGACACTCACACACTGACACTCACACACTGACACTCACACACTGACACTCACACACTGACACTCACACACTGACACTCACACACTGACACTCACACACTGACACTCACACACTGACACTCACACACTGACACTCACACACTGACACTCATACACTGACACTCATACATTGACACTCATACATTGACACTGACACTAATACACTAACACTGACACTGACACTAATACACTGACACTAATACACTGACACTAATACACTGACACTCATACACTGACACTCATACATTGACACTGACACTAATACACTAACACTGACACTAATACACTGACACTGACACTAATACACTGACACTAATACACTGACACTGACACTAATACACTGACACTGACACTAATACACTGACATTGACACTAACACTAATACACTAACACTGACACTAATACACTGACAGTGACACTGACACAGTGACACTGACACAGTGACACAGACACAGTGACACTGACACAGACACAGTGACACTGACACAGTGACACTGACACAGTGACACTGACACAGTGACACTGACACAGTGACACTGACACAGTGACACTGACACAGTGACACTGACACAGTGACACTGACACAGTGACACTGACACAGTGACACTGACACAAACACACTGACATTAATACACTGACACTGACACTGATACACTGATACACTGACACTGATACACTGACACTGATACACTGACACTGATACACTGACACTGATACACTGACACTGATACACTGACACTGATACACTGACACTGATACACTGACACTAATACACTGACACTAATACACTGACACTAATACACTGACACTAATACACTGACACTAATACACTGACACTGACACTAATACACTGACACTAATACACTAATACACTAACACACTGACACTCTGACACTGACACAAATACACTAACACTGACACTAACACACTGACACTAACACTAATACACTGACACACTGACATTGATATAGTGACACTAACACTAATACACTTACACAGACACTAATACACTGACACACTAACACAGACACTAACACTCTAACACTGACACTAACACTAATACACACACTGACACTAACACTCTGACACTGACATTAATATACTAACACTAATACACTAACACTAACACACTAGCACTGACATTGAAACTAATACACTAACACTGACACTAACACACTGACACTAATACACTGACACTAATACACTGACACTAATACACTGACACTAATACACTGACACTAATACACTGACACTGACACTAATACACTAACACTGACACTAATACACTAACACTGACACTAATACACTGACACTAATACACTGACATTAATACACTAACACTGACACTAATACACTGACACTGACATTAATACAATACACTAACACACTGACACTCTGACACTGACACAAATACACTAACACTGACACTAACACACTGACACTAACACTAATACACTGACACACTGACATTGATATAGTGACACTAACACTAATACACTGACACTAATACACTTACACAGACACTAATACACTGACACACTAACACAGACACTAACAATCTAACACTGACACTAACACTAATACACACACTGACACTAATACACTAACACTGACACTAACACTCTGACACTGACATTAATATACTAACACTAATACACTAACACTAACACACTAGCACTGACATTGAAACTAATACACTAACACTGACACTAACACACTGACACTAACACACTGACACTAATACACTGACACTAATACACTAACACTAATACACTAACACTAATACACTAACACTAATACACTAACACTAATACACTGAAACTAATACACTGAAACTAACACTAACACACCGACACTAACACACCGACACTAACACACCGACACTAACACACCGACACTAACACTAATACACTGACATTGACACTAATACACTAACACTAACACTGACACTAACACTCTGACACTGACATTAATATACTAACACTAATACACTAACACTGACACTAATACACTAGCACTGACATTGAAACTAATACACTAACACTGACACTAATACACTAACACTGACACTAATACACTGACACAGACATTAATACACTAACACTGACACTAATACACTGACACTGACACACTGACACTAATACAAATACACTAACACTAATACACTAACACACTGACACTGACATTAATACTAATACACTAACTGACACTAATACACTTACACAGACACTAATACACTGACACTAACAGTGACACACTAACACAGACACCAACACTCTAACAATGACACTAACACTAATACACACACTGACACTAATACACTCACACCAATAGTGACACTGACACTAGTACACTAACATTAATACACTAACACTAATACACCGACACTAACACACCGACACTGTCACACTGACACTAATACACTGACATTGACACTAACACTGACACTAATACAGTGACACTGACACTAATACAGTGACACTGACACTAATACACTTACACTAATACACTGAGACTAATACACTGAGACTAATACACTGAGACTAATACACTGAGACTAATACACTGAGACTAATACACTGAGACTAATACACTGACACTAACACTAATACACACACTGACACGAATACACTATCACTAATACAGTGACACTGACTCTAATACACTAACATTAATACACTGACACTAATACACTGACACTAACACTAATACATTGACACTGACACTAATACACTGACACTGACACTAATACACTGACATTGACACTAATACACTGACACTGACACTAATACATTGACACTGACACTGACACTAATACATTGACACTGACACTAATACATTGACACTGACACTGACACTAATACACTGACACTAATACACTGACACTGACATTAATACACTGACACTGACACTAATACACTGACACTGACACTAATACACTGACACTGACACTAATACATTGACACTGACACTAATACATTGACACTGACACTAATACACTGACACTAATACACTGACATTGACACTAATACACTGACACTGACACTAATACATTGACACTGACACTGACACTAATACATTGACACTGACACTAATACATTGACACTGACACTGACACTAATACACTGACACTAATACACTGACACTGACATTAATACACTGACACTGACACTAATACACTGACACTGACACTAATACACTGACACTGACACTAATACATTGACACTGACACTAATACATTGACACTGACACTAATACACTGACACTGACACTAATACACTGACATTGACACTAATACACTGACACTGACACTAATACATTGACACTGACACTGACACTAATACATTGACACTGACACTGACACTAATACACTGACACTAATACACTGACACTAATACACTGACACTAATACACTGACACTGACACTAATACACTGACACTGACACTAATACACTGACACTGACACTAATACACTGACACTGACACTAATACATTGACACTGACACTAATACATTGACACTGACACTAATACACTGACACTGACACTAATACACTGACACTGACACTAATACACTGACATTGACACTAATACACTGACACTGACACTAATACATTGACACTGACACTGACACTAATACATTGACACTGACACTGACACTAATACACTGACACTAATACACTGACACTGACACTAATACACTGACACTGACACTAATACATTGACACTGACACTAATACATTGACACTGACACTAATACATTGACACTGACACTAATACATTGACACTGACACTAATACATTGACACTGACACTAATACACTGACACAGTGACACTAATACACTGAGGAGAAAGTGAGGTCTGCAGATGCTGGAGATCAAAGTTGAAACTTTATTGCTGGAACAGCACAGCAGGTCAGGCAGCATCCAGGGAACAGGAGATTCGACGTTTCGGGCACAGGCCCTTCTTCAGGAATGAGCAGAGAGTGTTCAGCAGGAGAAGATAAAAGGTAGGGAGGAGGGACTTGGAGGAGGGGCGTTGGAAATGTGATAGGTGGAAAGAGGTCAAGGTGAGGGTGATAGGTCGGAGTAGGGTGGAGGCGGAGAGGTCAAGAAGAAGACTGCAGGTCAGGAAGGCGGTGCCGGGCTGGAAGGATCCGGCTGAGACAAGGTGGGGGGTGGGGGGATGAAGAAACTGGTGAAGTCCAAGTTCATCCCCTGCGGTTGGAGGGTTCCCAGTCGGAAGATAAGACGCTCCTCCTCCGACCGTCGGGTTGTTGTGGTTTGGCGGTGGATGAGTCCAATGACCTGCATATCCTCGGTGGAGTGGGAGGGGGAGTTGAAATGCTGTGCCACAGGTTGGTTGGGTTGGTTCGTCCGGGTGGCCCAGAGGTGCAACACTTGCGCCCACACCTCCCCCCTCACTTCTCTCCAAGGCCCCAAGGGAAACTTCCATATCCGCCACAGATTCACCTGCACCTCCACCCACATCATCTACTGCATCCGCTGCAGCCGGTGTGGCCTCCTCTATATTGGGGAGACAGGCCGCCTACTTGCGGAGCGATTCAGAGAGCACCTCTGGGCCACCCGGACGAACCAACCCAACCAACCTGTGGCACAGCATTTCAACTCCCCCTCCCACTCCACCGAGGATATGCAGGTCATTGGACTCATCCACCGCCAAACCACAACAACCCGACGGTCGGAGGAGGAGCGTCTTATCTTCCGACTGGGAACCCTCCAACCACAGGGGATGAACTTGGACTTCACCAGTTTCTTCATCCCCCCTCCCCCCACCTTGTCTCAGCCGGATCCTTCCAGCCCGGCACCGCCTTCCTGACCTGCAGTCTTCTTCTTGACCTCTCCGCCTCCACCCTACTCCGACCTATCACCCTCACCTTGACCTCTTTCCACCTATCACATTTCCAACTCCCCTCCTCCAAGTCCCTCCTCCCTACCTTTTATCTTCTCCTGCTGAACACTCTCTGCTCATTCCTGAAGAAGGGCCTGTGCCCGAAACGTCGAATCTCCTGTTCCCTGGATGCTGCCTGACCTGCTGTGCTGTTCCAGCAATAAAGTTTCAACTAATACACTGACACTGACACTAATACACTGACACTGACACTAATACACTGACATTGACACTAATACACTGACATTGACACTAATACACTAACACTGACACTAATACACTGACACTAATACACTGACACAGTGACACTGACACAGTGACACTGACACAGTGACACTGACACAGTGACACTGACACAGTGACACTGACACAGTGACACTGACACAGTGACACTAATACACTGACACAGTGACACTGACACAGTGACACTGACACAGTGACACTGACACAGTGACACTGACACAGTGACACTGACACTAATACACTGACACTAATACACTGACACTGACACTAATACACTGACACTGACACTAATACACTGACACACTGACACTGACACAAATACACTAACACTGACACTAACACACTGACACTAACACTAATACACTGACACACTGACATTGATATAGTGACACTAACACTAATACACTGACACTAATACACTTACACAGACACTAATACACTGACACACTAACACAGACACTAACACTAATACACACACTGACACTAATACACTAACACTGACACTAACACTCTGACACTGACATTAATATACTAACACTAATACACTAACACTAACACACTAGCACTGACATTGAAACTAATACACTAACACTGACACTAACACACTGACACTAATACACTGACACTGACACTAATACACTGACACTGACACTAATACACTGACACACTAACACAGACACTAACACTCTAACACTGACACTAACACTAATACACACACTGACACTAATACACTAACACTGACACTAACACTCTGACACTGACATTAATATACTAACACTAATACACTAGCACTGACATTGAAACTAATACACTAACACTGACACTAACACACTGACACTAACACAGACACTGACACTAATACACTAACACTGACACTAACACTCTGACACTGACATTAATATACTAGCACTGACATTGACACTGACACACTCTAACACTGACACACTCTAACACTGACACACTCTAACACTAATACTAATACACTGACACTAATACACTGACACTAATACACTGACACTAACACGAATACATTAACACTGACCCTAATACACTGACACTAACACTAATACACTGACACTAATACACTAATACAGTGACACTAATACACTAATACAGTGACACTGACACTAATACACTGACACTAACACTAATACATTAACACTAACACTAATACACTGACACTAATACACTAATACATTAACACTGACCCTAATACACTGACACTAATACCCTAATACAGTGACACTAATACACTAACACTAATACACCGACACACCGACACACCGACACACCGACACACCGACACACCGACACACCGACACAGATACACTGACACAGATACACTGACACAGATACACTGACACAGATACACTGACACAGATACACTGACACAGATACACTGACTCTAACACTAATACTCTAACACTAATACTCTAACACTAATACTCTAACACTAATACTCTAACACTAATACTCTAACACTAATACTCTAACACTAATACTAATAAGTGACACTGACACTAATACACTGACACAAATACACTGACACTAATACACTGACACTGACACTAATACACTGACACTGACACAGTGACACTAACACTGACCCTAATACACTAACACTAACACTAATACACTGACACAAATACAGTGACACTGACACAAATACAGTGACACTGACACAAATACAGTGACACTGACACAAATACAGTGACACACTGACACCGATACACCGACACTGACACACCGACACTAATACACTAACACTGACATTAAAACACTAACACACTGACACTGATACACTAACACAGACACTGATACACTAACACAGACACTGATTCACTAACAGACACTGATTCACTAACACAGACACTGATTAACTAACACAAATCCGGACACTAACACACTGACACTGACACCGACACACTAACACTAATAGACTAACACTGACACACTGACATTAATACATTAACACTATTTCACTAAAACTAATACACTGACACACTAACACTAATACACTAAAACTGACAGTGACACACTAATACACTAACACTGACACTAATACACTAACACTGACACTAATACACTAACACTGACACTAACACAGCATCTGCAGTCCTCACTTTCTCCACTAATACACTGACACTAATACACTGACACTAATACACTGACACTAATACACTGACACTAATACACTGACACAGACATTGACACTAATACACTAACACTAATACACTGACATTGACACTAATACACTAACATTAATACACTGACACACTATGATACACTAAACATACTACAATACACTAACACACACTATGATACACTAACACTGATATTGAGACTAACACACACTATGATATACTGACACTGACATTGACACTAACACACACTATGATATACTGACACTGACATTGACACTAACACACACTATGATATACTGACACTGACATTGACACTAACACACACTATGATATGCTGACACTGACATTGACACTAAGACACACTATGATATACTGACATTGACACTAACACACACTATGATATACTGACACTGACATTGACACTAACACACACTATGATATACTGACACTGACATTGACACTAAGACACACTATGATATACTGACACTGACATTGACACTAACACACACTATGATATACTGACACTGACATTGACACTAAGACACACTATGATATACTGACACTGACATTGACACTAAGACACACTATGATATACTGACACTGACATTGACACTAAGACACACTATGATATACTGACACTGACATTGACACTAACACACACTATGATATACTGACACTGACATTGACACTAAGACACACTATGATATACTGACACTGACATTGACACTAACACACACTATGATATACTGACACTGACATTGACACTAAGACACACTATGATATACTGACATTGACACTAAGACACACTATGATATACTGACACTGACACTAACACACACTATGATATGCTGACACTGACACTAAGACACACTATGATATACTGACACTGACATTGACACTAAGACACACTATGATATACTGACACTGACATTGACACTAACACACACTATGATATACTGACACTGACATTGACACTAACACACACTATGATATGCTGACACTGACATTGACACTAAGACACACTATGATATACTGACATTGACACTAACACACACTATGATATGCTGACACTGACATTGACACTAAGACACACTATGATATACTGACATTGACACTAACACACACTATGATATACTGACACTGACATTGACACTAAGACACACTATGATATACTGACACTGACATTGACACTAACACACACTATGATATACTGACACTGACATTGACACTAAGACACACTATGATATGCTGACACTGACATTGACACTAAGACACACTATGATATGCTGACACTGACATTGACACTAACACACACTATGATATGCTGACACTGACATTGACACTAAGACACACTATGATATACTGACATTGACACTAACACACACTATGATATACTGACACTGACATTGACACTAAGACACACTATGATATACTGACACTGACATTGACACTAACACACACTATGATACGCTGACACTGACATTGACACTAAGACACACTATGATATACTGACACTGACATTGACACTAACACACACTATGATATACTGACACTGACATTGACACTAAGACACACTATGATATACTGACACTGACATTGACACTAACACACACTATGATATACTGACACTGACATTGACACTAAGACACACTATGATATACTGACACTGACATTGACACTAACACACACTATGATATACTGACACTGACACTAACACACACTATGATATACTGACACTGACATTGACACTAACACACACTATGATACGCTGACACTGACATTGACACTAAGACACACTATGATATACTGACACTGACATTGACACTAACACACACTATGATATACTGACACTGACATTGACACTAACACACACTATGATATACTGACACTGACATTGACACTAACACACACTATGATATACTGACACTGACATTGACACTAACACACACTATGATATACTGACACTGACATTGACACTAACACACACTATGATATACTGACACTGACATTGACACTAACACACACTATGATATACTGACACTGACACTGACACTAACACACACTATGATATACTGACACTGACATTGACACTAACACACACTATGATATACTGACACTGACATTGACACTAAGACACACTATGATATACTGACACTGACATTGACACTAACACACACTATGATATACTGACACTGACATTGACACTAACACACACTATGATATACTGACACTGACATTGACACTAACACACACTATGATACGCTGACACTAACACAGTGATACACTGACACACACTACAATACTCTCACACTGACATTGACACACACTATGATACACTGACACTGACACACACTACGATACACTAACACACACTATAATACACTAACACTGACACACACTACGATACACTAACACACACTATGATACACTAACACGAACACACACTATGATGCACGAATACTAACACACATTATGATACACTAACACTGACACACACTACGATACACTAACACTGACACTGACACACTACGATACACGAACACACACTATAATACACTAACACCGACACACACACTACAATACACTAACACACACTATAATACACTAACACCGACACACACACTACAATACACTAACACACACTATGATACACTAACACTGACACACACTGTGATACACTAACATGAACACACACTATGATACACGAATACTAACACACATTATGATATACTAACACTGACACGAACACACTGTGATACACTGACACACACTATGACATACTGACTGACATTGACACTAACACACACTACGATACACTAACACTGACATTGACACTAACACACACTACGATACACTAACACTGACACACACTATGATACACTAACATTGACTCTGACACTAACACACACTATGTACACTCACACTGACACTAACACACACTGTGATACACTGACACTAACACACACTGTGATACACTAACACTGACACTAACACACACTGTGATACACTAACACTGACTCTGACACTAACACACTGTGATACACTAACATTGACTCTGACACTAACACACACTATGTACACTCACACTGACACTAACACACAGTGATACACTAACACTGACACACACTGTGATACACTAACACTGACTCTGACACTAACACACACTATGTACACTCACACTGACACTAACACACAGTGATACACTAACACTGACACACACTATGATACACTAACATTGACTCTGACACTAACACACACTATGTACACTCACACTGACACTAACACACACTGTGATACACTAACACTGACACTAACACACACAGTGATACACTAACACACACAGTGATACACTAACACTGACACTAACACACACAGTGATACACTAACACTGACACTAACACACACTGTGATACACTAACACTGACACAAACACAGACTCTGACACGAACACACTATGATACACTAACATTGACTCTGACACTAACACACACTATGTACACTCACACTGACACTAACACACACTGTGATACACTAACACTGACACTAACACACACTGTGATACACTAACACACACTGTGATACACTAACACTGACACTAACACACACTGTGATACACTAACACTGACTCTGACACGAACACACTATGATACACTAACATTGACTCTGACACTAACACACACTATGTACACTCACACTGACACTAACACACACTGTGATACACTAACACTGACACTAACACACACTGTGATACACTAACACTGACACTAACACACACAGTGATACACTAACACAGACACTAACACACACTGTGATACACTAACACACACTGTGATACACTAACACTGACACAAACACACACTGTGATACACTAACACTGACACTAACACTGACACTAACACACACTGTGATACACTAACACTGACTCTGACACGAACACACTATGATACACTAACATTGACTCTGACACTAACACACACTGTGATACACTAACACACACAGTGATACACTAACACTGACACTAACACACACTGTGATACACTAACACTGACACTAACACACACTGTGATACACTAACACTGACACAAACACACACTGTGATACACTAACACTGACACAAACACACACTGTGATACACTAACACTGACACTAACACTGACACTAACACACACTGTGATACACTAACACTGACTCTGACACTAACACACACTATGTACACTCACACTGACACTAACACACACTGTGATACACTAACACTGACTCTGACACTAACACACACTATGTACATCACACTGACACTAACACACACTGTGATACACTAACACAGTGATACACTAACACTGACAATAACACACACTGTGATACACTAACACACACTGTGATACACTAACACACACTGTGATACACTAACACTGACACTAACACACACTGTGATACACTAACACTGACTCTGACACTAACACACACTATGTACACTCACACTGACACTAACACACACTGTGATACACTAACACTGACACTAACACACACTGTGATACACTAACACTGACTCTGACACTAACACACACTATGTACACTCACACTGACACTAACACACACTGTGATACACTAACACTGACAATAACACACACTGTGATACACTAACACACACTGTGATACACTAACACACACAGTGATACACTAACACTGACACTAACACACACTGTGATACACTAACACTGACTCTGACACTAACACACACTATGTACACTCACACTGACACTAACACACACTGTGATACACTAACACTGACACTAACACACACTGTGATACACTAACACACACTGTGATACACGAACACTGACACTAACACACACTGTGATACACTAACACTGAGGAGAAAGTGAGGTCTGCAGATGCTGGAGATCAAAGTTGAAACTTTATTGCTGGAACAGCACAGCAGGTCAGGCAGCATCCAGGGAACAGGAGATTCGACGTTTCGGGCACAGGCCCTTCTTCAATGACACTAACAATGACACTAACACACACTGTGATACACTAACACTGACTCTGACACTAACACACAGTGTGATATACTGACACTGTGTGATGTACTAACACTGACACTGTGAGATATATTTACACTAACACTGACACTGTGATATATTTACACTAACACACAGTGTGATATATTTACACTAACACTGACACTGTGATATATTTACACTAACACAGTGATATATTTACACTAACACTGACACTGTGATATATTTACACTAACACACAGTGTGATATATTTACACTAACACTGACACTGTGATATATTTACACTAACACACACTGTGATATATTTACACTAACACTGACACTGTGATATATTTACACTAACACACAGTGATATATTTACACTAACACTGACACTGTGATATATTTACACTAATACACACACTGTGATATATTTACACTAACACTGACACTGTGATATATTTACAATAACACACAGTGTGATATATTTACACTAACACACACACTGTGATATATTTACACTAACACTGACACTGTGATATATTTACACTAACACTGACACTGTGATATATTTTCACTAACACACACAGTGATATATTTACACTAACACTGACACTGTGATATATTTACACTAATACACACACTGTGATATATTTACACTAACACTGACACTGTGATATATTTACAATAACACACACACACTGTGATATATTTACACTAACACACACTGATATATTTACACTAACATTGACACTAATATATTTACACTAACACACACACTGATATATTTACACTAACACACACACTGTGATATATTTACACTGACACTGTGATATATTTACACTAACACACACACTGTGATATATTTACACTAACACTGACACTGTGATATATTTACACTAACACACACACTGTGATATATTTACACTAACACTGTGATATATTTACACTAACACACACTGTGATATATTTACACTAACACTGACACTGTGATATATTTACACTAACACACACACTGTGATATATTTACACTAACACTGATATATTTACACTAACACTGGCACTATGATATATTTACAATAACACACAGTGATATATTTACACTAACACTGACACTGTGATATATTTACACTAACACACACAGTGATATATTTACACTAACACTGACACTGTGATATATTTACACTAACACACACAGTGATATATTTACACTAACACTGACACTGTGATATATTTACACGAACACTGACACTGTGTGATATATTTACACTAATACACACACTGTGATATATTTACACTAACACTGTGATATATTTACACTAACACACACACTGTGATATATTTACACTAACACTGTGGTATATTTACACTAACACTGACACTGTGATATATTTACACTAACACACACACTGATATATTTACACTAACACTGTGATATATTTACACTAACACACACACTGTGATATATTTACACTAACACTGACACTGTGATATATTTACACGAACACACACACTGTGATATATTTACACTAACACACACACTGTGATATATTTACACTAACACTGTGATATATTTACACTAACACACACTGTGATATATTTACACTAACACTGACACTGTGATATATTTACACTAACACACACACTGTGAAATATTTACACTAACACTGTGATATATTTACACTAACACTGGCACTATGATATATTTACAATAACACACAGTGATATATTTACACTAACACTGACACTGATATATTTACACTAACACACACAGTGATATATTTACACTAACACTGACACTGTGATATATTTACACGAACACTGACACTGTGATATATTTACACTAATACACACACTGTGATATATTTACACTAACACTGTGATATATTTACACTAACACACACACTGTGATATATTTACACTAACACTGTGGTATATTTACACTAACACTGACACTGTGATATATTTACACTAACACACACACTGATATATTTACACTAACACTGTGATATATTTACACTAACACACACACTGTGATATATTTACACTAACACTGACACTGTGATATATTTACACGAACACACACACTGTGATATATTTACACTAACACACACACTGTGATATATTTACATTAACAGTGTGATATATTTACACTAACACTGACACTGTGATATATTTACACTAACACACACACTGATATATTTACACTAACACTGTGATATATTTACACTAACACACACACTGTGATATATTTACACTAACACTGACACTGTGATATATTTACACGAACACACACACTGTGATATATTTACACTAACACACACTGATATATTTACACTAACATTGACACTAATATATTTACACTAACACACACACTGATATATTTACACTAACACACACACTGTGATATATTTACACTGACACTGTGATATATTTACACTAACACACACACTGTGATATATTTACACTAACACTGACACTGTGATATATTTACACTAACACACACACTGTGATATATTTACACTAACACTGTGATATATTTACACTAACACACACTGTGATATATTTACACTAACACTGACACTGTGATATATTTACACTAACACACACACTGTGATATATTTACACTAACACTGTGATATATTTACACTAACACTGGCACTATGATATATTTACAATAACACACAGTGATATATTTACACTAACACTGACACTGTGATATATTTACACTAACACACACAGTGATATATTTACACTAACACTGACACTGTGATATATTTACACTAACACACACAGTGATATATTTACACTAACACTGACACTGTGATATATTTACACGAACACTGACACTGTGTGATATATTTACACTAATACACACACTGTGATATATTTACACTAACACTGTGATATATTTACACTAACACACACACTGTGATATATTTACACTAACACTGTGGTATATTTACACTAACACTGACACTGTGATATATTTACACTAACACACACACTGATATATTTACACTAACACTGTGATATATTTACACTAACACACACACTGTGATATATTTACACTAACACTGACACTGTGATATATTTACACGAACACACACACTGTGATATATTTACACTAACACACACACTGTGATATATTTACACTAACACTGTGATATATTTACACTAACACACACTGTGATATATTTACACTAACACTGACACTGTGATATATTTACACTAACACACACACTGTGAAATATTTACACTAACACTGTGATATATTTACACTAACACTGGCACTATGATATATTTACAATAACACACAGTGATATATTTACACTAACACTGACACTGATATATTTACACTAACACACACAGTGATATATTTACACTAACACTGACACTGTGATATATTTACACGAACACTGACACTGTGATATATTTACACTAATACACACACTGTGATATATTTACACTAACACTGTGATATATTTACACTAACACACACACTGTGATATATTTACACTAACACTGTGGTATATTTACACTAACACTGACACTGTGATATATTTACACTAACACACACACTGATATATTTACACTAACACTGTGATATATTTACACTAACACACACACTGTGATATATTTACACTAACACTGACACTGTGATATATTTACACGAACACACACACTGTGATATATTTACACTAACACACACACTGTGATATATTTACATTAACAGTGTGATATATTTACACTAACACTGACACTGTGATATATTTACACTAACACACACACTGATATATTTACACTAACACTGTGATATATTTACACACACATTGTGATATATTTACACACACATTGTGATATATTTACACACACACTGCGATATATTTACACTAACACTGCGATATATTTACACTAACACACACACTGCGATATATTTACACTAACACACACACTGATATATTTACACTAACACTGACACTGTGATATATTTACACTAACACTGGCACTGTGATATATTTACACTAACAATGACACTGTGATATATTTACACTAACACACACTGATATATTTACACTAACACACACACACTGTGATATATTTACACTAACACTGACAGTGATATATTTACACCAATACACACAGATATATTTACACTAACACTGACACTGATATATTTACACTAATACACACAGTGATATATTTACACTAACACTGACACTGTGACATATTTACAATAACACACACACTGTGATATATTTACACTAACACACACTGATACATTTACACTAACACTGACAATGTGATATATTTACACTAACACACACACTGTGATATATTTACACTAACACTGTGATATATTTACACTAACACACACTGTGATATATTTACACTAACACTGACACTGTGATATATTTACACTAACACACACACTGTGATATATTTACACTAACACTGTGATATATTTACACTAACACTGGCACTATGATATATTTACAATAACACACAGTGATATATTTACACTAACACTGACACTGTGATATATTTACACTAACACACACAGTGATATATTTACACTAACACTGACACTGTGATATATTTACACGAACACTGACACTGTGTGATATATTTACACTAATACACACACTGTGATATATTTACACTAACACTGTGATATATTTACACTAACACACACACTGTGATATATTTACACTAACACTGTGGTATATTTACACTAACACACACACTGATATATTTACACTAACACTGTGATATATTTACACTAACACACACACTGTGATATATTTACACTAACACTGACACTGTGATATATTTACACGAACACACACACTGTGATATATTTACACTAACACACACACTGTGATATATTTACACTAACTCTGACACTGTGATATATTTACACTAACACACACACTGTGATATATTTACACTAACACTGTGATATATTTACACTAACACACACTGTGATATATTTACACTAACACTGACACTGTGATATATTTACACTAACACACACACTGTGAAATATTTACACTAACACTGTGATATATTTACACTAACACTGGCACTATGATATATTTACAATAACACACAGTGATATATTTACACTAACACTGACACTGTGATATATTTACACTAACACACACAGTGATATATTTACACTAACACTGACACTGTGATATATTTACACGAACACTGACACTGTGTGATATATTTACACTAATACACACACTGTGATATATTTACACTAACACTGTGATATATTTACACTAACACACACACTGTGATATATTTACACTAACACTGTGGTATATTTACACTAACACTGACACTGTGATATATTTACACTAACACACACACTGATATATTTACACTAACACTGTGATATATTTACACTAACACACACACTGTGATATATTTACACTAACACTGACACTGTGATATATTTACACTAACACTGACACTGTGATATATTTACACTAACACACACACTGTGATATATTTACACTAACACACACACTGTGATATATTTACATTAACAGTGTGATATATTTACACTAACACTGACACTGTGATATATTTACACTAACACTGTGATATATTTACACTAACACACACACTGTGATATATTTACACTAACACTGACACTGTGATATATTTACACGAACACACACACTGTGATATATTTACACTAACACACACTGTGATATATTTACATTAACAGTGTGATATATTTACACTAACACTGACACTGTGATATATTTACACTAACACACACACTGTCATATATTTACACACACATTGTGATATATTTACACACACATTGTGATATATTTACACACACAGTGCGATATATTTACACTAACACTGCGATATATTTACACTAACACACACACTGATATATTTACACTAACACTGACACTGTGATATATTTACACTAACACTGACACTGTGATATATTTACACTAACACTGGCACTGTGATATATTTACACTAACAATGACACTGTGATATATTTACACTAACACACACTGATATATTTACACTAACACACACACACTGTGATATATTTACACTAACACTGACAGTGATATATTTACACCAATACACACAGATATATTTACACTAACACTGACACTGATATATTTACACTAATACACAGTGATATATTTACACTAACACTGACACTGTGACATATTTACAATAACACACACACTGTGATATATTTACACTAACACACACTGATACATTTACACTAACACTGACAATGTGATATATTTACACTAACACACACACTGTGATATATTTACACTAACACACACACTGTGATATATTTACACTAACACACACTGTGATATATTTACACTAACACTGACACTGATATATTTACACTGACACTGACACTGTGATATATTTACACTAACACACACACTGTGATATATTTACACTAACACTGACACTGTGATATATTTACACTAACACACACACTGTGATATATTTACACTAACACACACATTGTGATATATTTACACTAACACACACATTGTGATATATTTACACACACATTGTGATATATTTACACACACAGTGTGATATATTTACACACACAGTGTGATATATTTACACTAACACACACACTGCGATATATTTACACTAACACACACACTGTGATATATTTACACTAACACTGACACTGTGATATATTTACACTAACACTGGCACTGTGATATATTTACACTAACACACACACTGTGATATATTTACACTAACACACACACACTGTGATATATTTACACTAACACTGACAGTGATATATTTACACTAACACACACACTGTGATATATTTACACTAACACTGACACTGTGATATATTTACACTAATACACACAGTGATATATTTACACTAACACACTGATACATTTACACTAACACTGACAATGTGATATATTTACACTAACACACACACTGATATATTTACACTAACACACACACTGATATATTTACACTAACACACACACTGTGATATATTTACACTAACACTGATATATTTACACGAACACACACACTGTGATATATTTACACTAACTCTGACACTGTGATATATTTACACTAACACACACACTGTGATATATTTACACTAACACACACACTGTGATATATTTACACTAACACTGACACTGATATATTTACACTAACACACACACTGTGATATATTTACACTAACACACACACTGTGATATATTTACACTAACACACACTGCGATATATTTACACTAACACACACACTGATATATTTACACTAACACTGACACTGTGATATATTTACACTAACACACAGTGATATATTTACACTAACACACAGTGATATATTTACACTAACACACACAGTGATATATTTACACTAACACACACACACTGTGATATGTTTACACTAACACTGACAGTGATATATTTACACTAACACACACACTGTGATATATTTACACTAACACTGACACTGATATATTTACACTAATATACACACAGTGATATATTTACACTAACACTGACACTGTGATATATTTACAATAACACACACACTGCGATATATTTACACTAACACACACTGATACATTTACACTAACACTGACAATGTGATATATTTACACTAACACACAGTGATATATTTACACTAACACTGATATATGTACACTAACACACACACTGATATATTTAAACTAACTCTGACACTGTGATATATTTACACTAACACACACACTGATATATTTACACTAACACACACACACTGTGATATATTTACACTAACACTGACACTGTGATATATTTACACTAACACACACACTGTGATATATTTACACTAACACACACTGCGATATATTTACACAAACACACACACTGTGATATATTTACACTAACACTGACACTGTGATATATTTACACTAACACTGACACTGTGATATATTTACACTAACACACAGTGATATATTTACACTAACACTGACACTGTGATATATTTACACTAACACACACTGCGATATATTTGCACTAACACACACACTGTGATATATTTACACTAACACACACAGTGATATATTTACACTAACACTGACACTGTGATATATTTACACTAACACACACACTGTGATATATTTACACTAACACTGACACTGTGATATATTTACACTAACACACAGTGATATATTTACACACACATTGTGATATATTTACACACACACTGTGATATATTTACACACACTGATATATTTACACACACATTGTGATATATTTACACACACACAGTGATATATTTACACACACATTGTGATATATTTACACACACACTGATATATTTACACACACACTGTGATATATTTACACACACACTGTGATATATTTACACACACATTGTGATATATTTACACACACAGTGTGATATATTTACACTAACACTGACACTGTGATATATTTACACTAACACACACACTGTGATATATTTACACTAACACACACTGTGATATATTTACACGAACACTGACACAGCGATATATTTACACTAACACACAGTGATATATTTACACTAACACTGACACTGTGATATATTTACACTAACACACACACACTGTGATATATTTACACTAACACACACACTGTGATATATTTACACGAACACTGACACTGTGATATATTTACACGAACAGACACTGATATATTTACACTAACACACAGTGATATATTTACACTAACACATAGTGATATATTTACACTGACACTGTGATATATTTACACTAACACACACACTGTGATATATTTACACTAACACTGTGATATATTTACACTAACACTGACACTGTGATATATTTACACTAACACTGACACTGATATATTTACACTAACACTGTGATATATTTACACTAACACACACAGTGATATATTTACACTAACACTGACACTGTGATATATTTACACTAACACACACTGTGATATATTTACACACACATTGTGATATATTTACACACACATTGTGATATATTTACACACACAGTGTGATATATTTACACACACAGTGTGATATATTTACACTAACACACACACTGCGATATATTTACACTAACACACACACTGTGATATATTTACACTAACACTGACACTGTGATATATTTACACTAACACTGACACTGTGATATATTTACACTAACACTGGCACTGTGATATATTTACACTAACACTGACACTGATATATTTACACTAACACACACACTGTGATATATTTACACTAACACACACACACTGTGATATATTTACACTAACACTGACACTGTGATATATTTACGCTAATACACACACAGTGATATATTTACACTAACACTGACACTGTGACATATTTACAATAACACACACACTGCGATATATTTACACTAACACACACACTGTGATATATTTACACTAACACTGATATATTTACACTAACACACACACTGATATATTTACACTAACTCTGACACTGTGATATATTTACACGAACACACACACTGTGATATATTTACACTAACACACACACTGTGATATATTTACACTAACACACACACTGATATATTTACACTAACACTGACACTGTGATATATTTACACTAACACTGGCACTGTGATATATTTACACTAACAATGACACTGTGATATATTTACACTAACACACACACACTGTGATATATTTACACTAACACTGACAGTGATATATTTACACTAACACACACACAGTGATATATTTACACTAACACTGACTGATATATTTACACTAATACACACACAGTGATATATTTACACTAACATTGACACTGTGACATATTTACAATAACACACACTGCGATATATTTACACTAACACACACTGATACATTTACACTAACACTGACAATGTGATTTATTTACACTAACAGACACACTGTGATATATTTACACTAACACACACACTGTGATATATTTACACTAACACTGATATATTTACACTAACACACACACTGTGATATATTTACACTAACACACACACTGTGATATATTTACACTAACACTGACACTGATATATTTACACTAACACACACACTGTGATATATTTACACTAACACTGACACTGATATATTTACACTAACACACACACTGTAATATATTTCCACTAACACACACACTGTGATATATTTACACTAACACACACTGCGATATATTTACACTAACACACACACTGTGATATATTTACACTAACACTGAGATATATTTACACTAACACAGTGATATATTTACACTAACACACACACAGTGATATATTTACACTAACACTGACACTGTGATATATTTACACTAATACACACAGTGATATATTTACACTAACACTGACACTGTGATATATTTACAATAACACACACACTGCGATATATTTACACTAACACACACTGATACATTTACACTAACACTGACAATGTGATATATTTACACTAACACACACACTATGATATATTTACACTAACACTGATATATTTACACTAACACTGATATATTTACACTAACACACACACTGTGATATATTTACACTAACACACACTGATACATTTACACTAACACTGACACTGTGATATATTTACACTAACACACACACTGTGATATATTTAAACTAACTCTGACACTGTGATATATTTACACTAACACACACACTGTGATATATTTACACTAACACGCACACACTGTGATATATTTACACTAACACTGACACTGTGATATATTTACACGAACACACACACTGTGATATATTTACACTAACACTGACACTGTGATATATTTACACTAACACACAGTGATATATTTACACTAACACTGACACTGTGATATATTTACACTAACACACACTGCGATATATTTGCACTAACACACACACTGATATATTTACACTCACACACACACTGATATATTTCCACTAACACTGACACTGTGATATATTTACACTAACACACACACTGTGATATATTTACACTAACACTGACACTGTGATATATTTACACTAACACACAGTGATATATTTACACACACATTGTGATATATTTACACACACACTGTGATATATTTACACACACATTGTGATATATTTACACACACACTGTGATATATTTCCACTAACACTGACACTGTGATATATTTACACTAACACACACACTGTGATATATTTACACTAACACTGACACTGTGATATATTTACACTAACACACAGTGATATATTTACACACACATTGTGATATATTTACACACACACTGTGATATATTTACACACACATTGTGATATATTTACACACACACTGTGATATATTTACACTAACACTGACACTGTGATATATTTACACTAACACACACACTGTGATATATTTACACTAACACACACACTGTGATATATTTACACTAACACTGCGATATATTTACACTAACACTGACACAGCGATATATTTACACTAACACACAGTGATATATTTACACTAACACTGACACTGTGATATATTTACACTAACACACACACACTGTGATATATTTACACTAACACACACACTGTGATATATTTACACTAACACTGACACTGTGATATATTTACACTAACAGACACTGTGATATATTTACACTAACACACAGTGATATATTTACACTAACACATAGTGATATATTTACACTGACACTGTGATATATTTACACTAACACACACACTGTGATATATGTACACTAACACTGACACTGTGATATATTTACACTAACACTGACACTGTGATATATTTACACTAACACACACTGTGATATATTTACACTAACACTGACACTGTGATATATTTACACTAACACTGACACTGTGATATATTTACACTAACACACACACAGTGATATATTTACACTAACACACACACACTGTGATATATTTACACTAACACACACACTGTGATATATTTACACTAACACTGACACTGTGATATATTTACACTAACAGACACTGTGATATATTTACACTAACACACAGTGATATATTTACACTAACACATAGTGATATATTTACACTGACACTGTGATATATTTACACTAACACACACACTGTGATATATGTACACTAACACTGACACTGTGATATATTTACACTAACACTGACACTGTGATATATTTACACTAACACACACTGTGATATATTTACACTAACACTGACACTGTGATATATTTACACTAACACAGTGATATATTTACACTAACACATACAGTGATATATTTACACTGACACTGTGATATATTTACACTAACACACACACTGTGATATATTTACACTAACACTGACACTGTGATATATTTACACTAACACACACTGTGATATATTTACACTAACACTGACACTGTGATATATTTACACTAACACACAGTGATATATTTACACTAACACACACACAGTGATATATTTACACTAACACACACACACTGATATATTTACACTAACACACACACACTGATATATTTACACTAACACACACACTGTGATATATTTACACTAACACACACACACTGTGATATATTTACACTAACACTGACAGTGATATATTTACACTAACACACACACTGTGATATATTTACACTAACACTGACACTGTGATATATTTACACTAATACAAACAGTGATATATTTACACCAGCACTGACACTGTGATATATTTACAATAACACACACACTGCGATATATTTACACTAACACACACTGATACATTTACACTAACACTGACAATGTGATATATTTACACTAACACACAAACTGTGATATATTTACACTAACACTGATATATTTACACTAACACACACACTGTGATACATTTACACTAACTCTGACACTGTGATATATTTACACTAACACACACACTGTGAGATATTTACACTAACACTGACACTGTGATATATTTACACTAACACACACTGATACATTTACACTAACACTGACAATGTGATATATTTACACTAACACACACACTGTGATATATTTACACTAACACTGATATATTTACACTAACACACACACTGTGATACATTTACACTAACTCTGACACTGTGATATATTTACACTAACTCTGACACTGTGATATATTTACATTAACACTGACACTGTGATATATTTACACTAACACACACACTGATATATTTACACTAACACTGACATTGATATATTTACACTAACACACACTGCGATATATTTACACTAACACACACACTGTGATATATTTACACTAACACTGACACTGTGATATATTTACACTAACACACAGTGATATATTTACACTAACACACAGTGATATATTTACACTAACACTGTGATATATTTACACTAACACTGTGATATATTTACACTAACACTGACACTGTGATATATTTATACTAACACACACTGCGATATATTTGCACTAACACACACACTGATATATTTACACTAACACTGTGATATCTTTACACTAACACACACACTGTGATATATTTACACTAACACACACACTGATATATTTACACTAACACTGACAGTGATATGTTTACACTAACACACACACTGTGATATATTTACACTAACACACACACTGTGATATATTTACACACACATTGTGAAATATTTACCACACACTGTGATATATTTACACACACACTGTGATATATTTACACACACACTGTGATATATTTACACACACACTGTGATATATTTACACACACACTGTGATATATTTACACACACACTGTGATATATTTACACTAACACTGACACTGCGATATATTTACACTAACACTGACACTGCGATATATTTACACTAACACACAGTGATATATTTACACTAACACTGACACTGTGATATATTTACACTAACACACACACACTGTGATATATTTACACTAACACACACACTGTGATATATTTACACTAACACTGACACTGTGATATATTTACACGAACAGACACTGTGATATATTTACACGAACACTGACACTGTGATATATTTACACTAACACACAGTGATATATTTACACTAACACACACAGTGATATATTTACACTAACACTGACACTGTGATATATTTACACTAACACACACACTGTGATATATTTACACTAACACTGACACTGTGATATATTTACACTAACACACACACTGTGGTATATTCACACTAACACTGCGATATATTTACACTAACACACACACTGATATATTTACACACACACTGACACTGAAATATTTACACTAACACTGACACTGTGATATATTTACACTAACACACACACTGTGATATATTTACACGAACACACACACTGTGATATATTTACACGAACACACACAGTGATATATTTACACTAACACTGACACAGTGATATATTTACACTAACACACTGTGATATATTTACACTAACACACACTGTGATATATTTACACTGACACACACACTCTGATATATTTACACTAACACTGACACTGTGATATATTTACACTAACACACACACTGATATATTTACACACACACTGTGATATATTTACACTAACACTGACACCTCGTGATATATTTACACTAACACTGACGCTGTGTGATATATTTACACTAATACACACACTGTGATATATTTACACTAACACTAACACTGTGAAATATTTACACTAACACTGACACTGATATATTTACACGAACACACACACTGTGATATATTTACACGAACACACACAGTGATATATTTACACTAACACTGACACAGTGATATATTTACACTAACACTGACACTGTGATATATTTACACTAACACACACTGTGATATATTTACACTAACACACACTGTGATATATTTACACTGACACACACACACTGTGATATATTTACACTAACACACACTGTGATATATTTACACTAACACTGACACTGTGATATATTTACACTAACACACAGTGATATATTTACACTAACACTGACACTGATATATTTGCACTGACACACACACTGATATATTTACACTAACACTGACACTGTGATATATTTACACTAACACACACACTGTGATATATTTACACTAACACTGACACTGTGTGATATATTTACACTAACACTGACACTGTGAAATATTTACACTAACACTGACACTGTGATATATTTACACTAACACACACACTGATATATTTACACGAACACACACACTGTGATATAGTTACACGAACACACACAGTGATATATTTACACTAACACTGACAGTGATATATTTACACTAACACACTGTGATATATTTACACTAACACACACTGTGATATATTTACACTGACACACACACTGTGATATATTTACACTAACACACACTGTGATATATTTACACTAACACACACTGTGATATATTTACACTAAACCTGACACTGTGATATATTTACACGAACACTGACACTGTGATATATTTACACTAACACACACACTGTGATATATTCACACACACATTGTGATATATTTACACACACAGTGTGATATATTTACACACACAGTGTGATATATTTACACACACAGTGTGATATATTTACACTAACACTGACACTGTGATATATTTACACTAACACACACACTAACACTGACACTGTGATATATTTACACTAACACTGACACTGATATATTTACACTAACACACACTGCGATATATTTGCACTAACACACACACTGTGATATATTTACACTAACACTGTGATATATTTACACTAACACACACAGTGATATATTTACACTAACACACACAGTGATATATTTACACTAATACACACTGTGATATATTTACACTAACAGTGATATATTTACACTAACACACACACTGATATATTTACACTAACACTGACACTGTGATATATTTACACTAATAGACACAGTGATATATTTACACTAACACTGACACTGTGATATATTTACAATAACACACACACTGCGATATATTTACACTAACACTGACACTGTGATATATTTACACTAACACACAGTGATATATTTACACTAACACTGACACTGATATATTTGCACTGACACACACACTGATATATTTACACTAACACTGACACTGTGATATATTTACACTAACACACACACTGTGATATATTTACACTAACACTGACACTGTGTGATATATTTACACTAACACTGACGCTGTGTGATATATTTACACTAATACACACACTGTGATATATTTACACTAACACTGACACTGTGATATATTTACACGAACACACACACTGTGATATATTTACACGAACACACACAGTGATATATTTACACTAACACTGACACAGTGATATATTTACACTAACACTGACACTGTGATATATTTACACTAACACACACTGTGATATATTTACACTAACACACACTGTGATATATTTACACTGACACACAGTGATATATTTACACTAACACACACTGTGATATATTTACACTAACACACACTGTGATATATTTACACTAAACCTGACACTGTGATATATTTACACGAACACTGACACTGTGATATATTTACACTAACACACACACTGTGATATATTCACACACACATTGTGATATATTTACACACACAGTGTGATATATTTACACACACAGTGTGATATATTTACACTAACACTGACACTGTGATATATTTACACTAACACACACACTGTGATATATTTACACTAACACTGACACTGTGTGATATATTTACACTAACACTGACGCTGTGTGATATATTTACACTAACACTGACACTGTGAAATATTTACACTAACACTGACACTGTGATATATTTACACTAACACTGACACAGTGATATATTTACACTAACACACACAGTGATATATATACACTGACACACACACTGATATATTTACACTAACACACACACTGTGATATATTTACACTAACACTGACACTGTGATATATTTACACTAACACACTGCGATATATTTGCACTAACACACACACTGTGATATATTTACACTAACACTGTGATATATTTACACTAATACACACTGTGATATATTTACACTAACACACAGTGATATATTTACACTAACACACAGTGATATATTTACACTAACACACACACTGATATATTTACACTAACACTGACACTGTGATATATTTACACTAATAGACACAGTGATATATTTACACTAACACTGACACTGTGATATATTTACAATAACACACACACTGCGATATATTTACACTAACACACACTGATACATTTACACTAACACTGACAATGTGATATATTTACACTAACACACACACTGTGATATATTTACACTAACACTGATATATTTACACTAACACACACACTGTGATATATTTACACTAACTCTGACACTGTGATATATTTACACTAACACACACACTGTGATATATTTACACTAAACCTGACACTGTGATATATTTACACGAACACTGACACTGTGATATATTTACACTAACACACACACTGTGATATATTCACACACACATTGTGATATATTTACACACACAGTGTGATATATTTACACTAACACTGACACTGTGATATATTTACACTAACACACACACTGTGATATATTTACACTAACACTGACACAGTGATATATTTACACTAACACACACAGTGATATATTTACACTAACACACACTGTGATATATTTACACTAAACCTGACACTGTGATATATTTACACGAACACTGACACTGTGATATATTTACACTAACACACACACTGTGATATATTCACACACACATTGTGATATATTTACACACACACTGTGATATATTTACACTAACACTGACACTGTGATATATTTACACTAACACACACACTGTGATATATTTACACTAACACTGACACTGTGTGATATATTTACACTAACACTGACACTGTGTGATATATTTACACTAACACTGACACTGTGAAATATTTACACTAACACTGACACTGTGATATATTTACACTAACACTGACACAGTGATATATTTACACTAACACACACAGTGATATATATACACTGACACACACACTGATATATTTACACTAACACACACACTGTGATATATTTACACTAACACTGACACTGTGATATATTTACACTAACACACTGCGATATATTTGCACTAACACACACACTGTGATATATTTACACTAACACTGTGATATATTTACACTAACACACAGTGATATATTTACACTAACACACACTGTGATATATTTACACTAACACACACACAGTGATATATTTACACTAATACACACTGTGATATATTTACACTAACACACAGTGATATATTTACACTAACACACACACTGATATATTTACACTAACACTGACACTGTGATATATTTACACTAATAGACACAGTGATATATTTACACTAACACTGACACTGTGATATATTTACAATAACACACACACTGCGATATATTTACACTAACACACACTGATACATTTACACTAACACTGACAATGTGATATATTTACACTAACACACACACTGTGATATATTTACACTAACACTGATATATTTACACTAACACACACACTGTGATATATTTACACTAACTCTGACACTGTGATATATTTACACTAACACACACACTGTGATATATTTACACTAAACCTGACACTGTGATATATTTACACGAACACTGACACTGTGATATATTTACACTAACACACACACTGTGATATATTCACACACACATTGTGATATATTTACACACACAGTGTGATATATTTACACTAACACTGACACTGTGATATATTTACACTAACACACACACTGTGATATATTTACACTAACACTGACACAGTGATATATTTACACTAACACACACAGTGATATATTTACACTAACACACACTGTGATATATTTACACTAAACCTGACACTGTGATATATTTACACGAACACTGACACTGTGATATATTTACACTAACACACACACTGTGATATATTCACACACACATTGTGATATATTTACACACACACTGTGATATATTTACACTAACACTGACACTGTGATATATTTACACTAACACACACACTGTGATATATTTACACTAACACTGACACTGTGTGATATATTTACACTAACACTGACACTGTGTGATATATTTACACTAACACTGACGCTGTGTGATATATTTACACTAACACTGACACTGTGAAATATTTACACTAACACTGACACTGTGATATATTTACACTAACACTGACACAGTGATATATTTACACTAACACACACAGTGATATATATACACTGACACACACACTGATATATTTACACTAACACACACACTGTGATATATTTACACTAACACTGACACTGTGATATATTTACACTAACACACTGCGATATATTTGCACTAACACACACACTGTGATATATTTACACTAACACTGTGATATATTTACACTAACACACAGTGATATATTTACACTAACACACACTGTGATATATTTACACTAACACACACAGTGATATATTTACACTAATACACACTGTGATATATTTACACTAACACAGTGATATATTTACACTAACACACACACTGATATATTTACACTAACACTGACACTGTGATATATTTACACTAATAGACACAGTGATATATTTACACTAACACTGACACTGTGATATATTTACAATAACACACACACTGCGATATATTTACACTAACACACACTGATACATTTACACTAACACTGACAATGTGATATATTTACACTAACACACACACTGTGATATATTTACACTAACTCTGACACTGTGATATATTTACACTAACACACACACTGTGATATATTTACACTAACACTGACACTGTGATATATTTACACTAACACACACTGCGATATATTTACACTAACACACACACTGTGATATATTTACACACACACTGTGATATATTTACACTAACACTGACACCTCGTGATATATTTACACTAACACTGGCACTGTGATATATTTACACTAACACTGACACTGATATATTTACACTAACACACACACACTGTGATATATTTACACTAACACTGACAGTGATATATTTACACTAACACTGACACTGTGATATATTTACACTAATACACACACAGTGATATATTTACACTAACACTGACACTGTGACATATTTACAATAACACACACACTGCGATATATTTACACTAACACACACTGATACATTTACACTAACACTGACAATGTGATATATTTACACTAACACACACACTGATATATTTACACTAACACACACACTGTGATATATTTACACTAACACTGATATATTTACACTAACACACACACTGTGATATATTTACACTAACACTGACACTGTGATATATTTACACTAACACACACTGTGATATATTTACACTAACACTGACACTGTGATATATTTACACTAACACTGACACTGTGATATATTTACACTAACACACACACTGTGATATATTTACAATAACACACACACTGTGATATATTTACACTAACACTGATATATTTACACTAACACACACACTGTGATATATTTACACTAACTCTGACACTGTGATATCTTTACACTAACACACAGTGATATATTTACACTAACACACACACAGTGATATATTTACTCTAACACACACACTGTGATATATTTACACGAACACTGACACTGTGATATATTTACACGAACACACACACTGTGATATATTTACACGAACACACACACTGTGATATATTTACACTGACACTGTAATATATTTACACTAACACTGACACTGTGATATATTTACACTAACACACACACTGTCATATATTTACACACACATTGTGATATATTTACACACACATTGTGATATATTTACACACACATTGTGATATATTTACACACACACTGTGATATATTTACACTAACACACACACACTGCGATATATTTACACTTACACACACACTGCGATATATTTACACTAACACTGCCACTGTGATATATTTACACTAACACTGGCACTGTATTATATTTACACTAACAATGACACTGTGATATATTTACACTAACACACACTGTGATATATTTACACTAACACACACACAGTGATATATTTACACTAACACTGACAGTGATATATTTACACTAACACACACTGTGATATATTTACACTAACACACACACTGCGATATATTTACACTAACACACACACTGCGATATATTTACACTAACACTGCCACTGTGATATATTTACACTAACACTGGCACTGTGATATATTTACACTAACAATGACACTGTGATATATTTACACTAACACACACACTGTGATATATTTACACTAACACACACACACTGTGATATATTTACACTAACACTGACAGTGATATATTTACACTAACACTGACAGTGATATATTTACACTAACACACACACTGTGATATATTTACACTAACACTGATATATTTACACTAATACACAGTGATATATTTACACTAACACTGACACTGTGACATATTTACAATAACACACACACTGCGATATATTTACACTAACACACACTGATACATTTACACTAACACTGACAATGTGATATATTTACACTAACACACACACTGTGATATATTTACACTAACACACACACTGTGATATATTTACACTAACACTGATATATTTACACTAACATACACACTGTGATATATTTACACTAACTCTGACACTGTGATATATTTACACTAACACACACACTGTGATATATTTACACTAACAGACACACTGTGATATATTTACACTAACACTGACACTGATATATTTACACTAACACACACACTGTGATATATTTACACTAACACTGACACTGATATATTTACACTAACACTGTGATATATTTACACTAACACACACACTGTGATATATTTACACTAACACTGACACTGTGATATATTTACACTAACACACACACTGTGATATATTTACACACACATTGTGATATATTTACACACACATTGTGATATATTTACACACAGTGTGATATATTTACACTAACACACACACTGCGATATATTTACACTAACACACACACTGTGATATATTTACACTAACACTGACACTGTGATATATTTACACTAACTGACACTGTGATATATTTACACTAACACTGGCACTGTGATATATTTACACTAACACTGACACTGATATATTTACACTAACATACACACTGTGATATATTTACACTAACACACACACACTGTGATATATTTACACTAACACTGACAGTGATATATTTACACTAACACTGACACTGTGACATATTTACAATAACACACACACTGCGATATATTTACACTAACACACACTGATACATTTACACTAACACTGACAATGTGATATATTTACACTAACACACACACTGATATATTTACACTAACACACACACTGTGATATATTTACACTAACACTGATATATTTACACTAACACACACACTGTGATATATTTACACTAACTCTGACACTGTGATATATTTACACTAACACACACACTGTGATATATTTACACTAACACACACACTGTGATATATTTACACTAACACTGACACTGATATATTTACACTAACACACACACTGTGATATATTTACACTAACACTGACACTGATATATTTACACTAACACTGTGATATATTTACACTAACACACACACTGTGATATATTTACACTAACACTGACACTGTGATATATTTACACTAACACACACTGTGATATATTTACACACACATTGTGATATATTTACACACACATTGTGATATATTTACACACACATTGTGATATATTTACACACACAGTGTGATATATTTACACACACAGTGTGATATATTTACACTAACACACACACTGCGATATATTTACACTAACACTGATATATTTACACTAACACACACACTGTGATATATTTAAACTAACTCTGACACTGTGATATATTTACACTAACACACACACTGTGATATATTTACACTAACACACACACACTGTGATATATTTACACGAACACACACAGTGATATATTTACACTAACACTGACACAGTGATATATTTACACTAACACTGACACTGTGATATATTTACACTAACACACACTGTGATATATTTACACTAACACACACTGTGATATATTTACACTAACACTGTGATATATTTACACTAACACACACACTGATATATTTACACTAACACACACAGTGATATATTTACACTGACACTGACACTGTGATATATTTACACTAACACACACACTGTGATATATTTACACTGACACTGTGATATATTTACACTAACACACACACTGTGATATATTTACACTAACACTGACACTGTGATATATTTACACTAACACACACACTGTGATATATTTACACTAACACTGTGATATATTTACACTAACACACACACTGTGATATATTTACACTGACACTGACACTGTGATATATTTACACTAACACACACTGTGATATATTTACACTAACACACACACTGTGATATATTTACACTGACACTGACACTGTGATATATTTACACTAACACACACACTGTGATATATTTACACTAACACTGACACTGTGATATATTTACACTAACACACACTGTGATATATTTACACTAACACACACTGTGATATATTTACACTAACACACACACACTGTGATATATTTACACTAACACTGACACTGTGATATATTTACACTAACACACACTGTGATATATTTACACGAACACACACACTGTGATATATTTACACGAACACTGACACTGTGATATATTTACACTAACACACACTGTGATATATTTACACTAACACTGACACTGTGATATATTTACACTAACACACACACACTGTGATATATTTACACTAACACTGACACTGTGATATATTTACACTAACACACACACACTGTGATATATTTACACTAACACACACTGTGATATATTTACACTAACACTGACACTGTGATATATTTACACTAACACACACACACTGTGATATATTTACACTAACACACAGTGATATATTTACACTAACACTGACACTGTGATATATTTACACTAACACTGACACTGTGATATATTTACACTAACACACACACTGTGATATATTTACACTAACACTGACACTGTGATATATTTACACTAACACACACTGTGATATATTTACACTAAACCTGACACTGTGATATATTTACACGAACACTGACACTGTGATATATTTACACTAACACACACTGTGATATATTTACACTAACACACACACACTGTGATATATTTACACTAACACTGACACTGATATATTTACACTAACACACACACACTGTGATATATTTACACTAACACACACTGTGATATATTTACACTAACACACACACTGTGATATATTTACACTGACACTGTGATATATTTACACTAACACACACACTGTGATATATTTACACTAACACACACACTGTGATATATTTACACTAACACTGACACTGTGATATATTTACACTAACACACACACTGTGATATATTTACACTAACACACACTGTGATATATTTACACTAACACACACACTGTGATATATTTACACTAACACACACTGTGATATATTTACACTAACACACACACTGTGATATATTTACACTAACACACTGTGATATATTTACACTAACACACACTGTGATATATTTACACTAACACACACTGTGATATATTTACACTAACACTGTGATATATTTACACTAACACACACACTGTGATATATTTACACTAACACACACTGTGATATATTTACACTAACACACACTGTGATATATTTACACTAACACTGTGATATATTTACACTAACACACACTGTGATATATTTACACTAACACACACACTGTGATATATTTACACTAACACTGACACTGTGATATATTTACACTAACACACACACTGATATATTTACACTAACACACACACTGTGATATATTTACACTAACACTGACACTGTGATATATTTACACTAACACACACACTGTGATATATTTACACTGACACTGACACTGATATATTTACACTAACACACACACTGTGATATATTTACACTAACACACACTGATATATTTACACTAACACTGACACTGTGATATATTTACACTAACACACACACTGTGATATATTTACACGAACACACACACTAACATATATTTGCACTAACACACAGTGATATATTTACACTAACACTGTGATATCTTTACACTAATACACACACTGTGATATATTTACACTAACACTGATATATTTACACTAACACACACACTGTGATATATTTACACTAACACTGATATATTTACACTAACACTGACACTGTGATATATTTACACTAACACACACACTGTGATATATTTACACGAACACTGTGATATATTTACACTAACACACACACTGTGATATATTTACACTAACACACACACTGATATATACTTACACGAACACACACACTGTGATATATTTACACTAACACACACACTGTGATATATTTACACTAACACACACACTGTGATATATTTACACTAACACTGTGATATATTTACACTAACACTGACACTGTGATATATTTACACTAACACTGACACTGTGATATATTTACACTAACACACACACAGTCATATATTTACACACACATTGTGATATATTTACACACACTGTGATATATTTACACTAACACACACACTGTGATATATTTACACTAACACACACACACTGTGATATATTTACACTAACACACACTGTGATATATTTACACTAACACACACACTGTGATATATTTACACTAACACACACTGATATATTTACACTAACACACACACTGTGATATATTCACACTAACACTGTGATATATTTACACTAACACACACACTGTGATATATTTACACTAACACTGACACTGTGATATATTTACACTAACACACACTGTGATATATTTACACACACATTGTGATATATTTACACACACATTGTGATATATTTACACACACATTGTGATATATTTACACACACATTGTGATATATTTACACACACAGTGTGATATATTTACACTAACACACACTGCGATATATTTACACTAACACACACACTGTGATATATTTACACTAACACTGACACTGTGATATATTTACACTAACACTGACACTGATATATTTACACTAACACACACACACTGTGATATATTTACACTAACACACACACACTGTGATATATTTACACTAACACTGACAGTGATATATTTACACTAACACTGACACTGTGATATATTTACGCTAATACACACACAGTGATATATTTACACTAACACTGACACTGTGACATATTTACAATAACACACACACTGCGATATATTTACACTAACACACACACTGTGATATATTTACACTAACACTGATATATTTACACTAACACACACACAGTGATACATTTACACTAACTCTGACACTGTGATATATTTACACGAACACACACACTGTGATATATTTACACTAACACACACACTGTGATATATTTACACTAACACACACACTGATATATTTACACTAACACACACACTGATATATTTACACTAACACTGACACTGTGATATATTTACACTAACACTGGCACTGTGATATATTTACACTAACAATGACACTGTGATATATTTACACTAACAATGACACTGTGATATATTTACACTAACACACACACTGTGATATATTTACACTAACACACACACAGTGATATATTTACACTAACACACACACACTGTGATATATTTACACTAACACTGACAGTGATATATTTACACTAACACACACAGTGATATATTTACACTAACACTGACTGATATATTTACACTAATACACACACAGTGATATATTTACACTAACATTGACACTGTGACATATTTACAATAACACACACTGCGATATATTTACACTAACACACACTGATACATTTACACTAACACTGACAATGTGATTTATTTACACTAACAGACACACTGTGATATATTTACACTAACACACACACTGTGATATATTTACACTAACACTGATATATTTACACTAACACACACACTGATATATTTACACTAACACACACACTCTGATATATTTACACTAACACACACACTGTGATATATTTACACTAACACTGACACTGATATATTTACACTAACACACACACTGTAATATATTTCCACTAACACTGACACTGTGATATATTTACACTAACACACACTGCGATATATTTACACTAACACACACTGTGATATATTTACACTAACACTGAGATATATTTACACTAACACAGTGATATATTTACACTAACACACACACAGTGATATATTTACACTAACACACACACTGATATATTTCCACTAACACTGACACTGTGATATATTTACACTAACACACACAGTGATATATTTACACTAACACACACACAGTGATATATTTACACTAACACACACACAGTGATATATTTACACTAACACTGACACAGTGATATATTTACACTAACACTGACACTGTGATATATTTACAATAACACACACACTGCGATATATTTACACTAACACACACTGATACATTTACACTAACACTGACAATGTGATATATTTACACTAACACACACTGCGATATATTTACACTAACACACACTGTGATATATTTACACTAACACTGAGATATATTTACACTAACACAGTGATATATTTACACTAACACACACACAGTGATATATTTACACTAACACACACACTGATATATTTCCACTAACACTGACACTGTGATATATTTACACTAACACACACAGTGATATATTTACACTAACACACACACAGTGATATATTTACACTAACACTGACACAGTGATATATTTACACTAACACTGACACAGTGATATATTTACACTAACACTGACACTGTGATATATTTACAATAACACACACACTGCGATATATTTACACTAACACACACTGATACATTTACACTAACACTGACAATGTGATATATTTACACTAACACACACACTATGATATATTTACACTAACACTGATATATTTACACTAACACTGATATATTTACACTAACACACACACTGTGATATATTTAAACTAACTCTGACACTGTGATATATTTAAACTAACACACACACTGATATATTTACACTAACACGCACACACTGTGATATATTTACACTAACACTGACACTGTGATATATTTACACGAACACACACACTGTGATATATTTACACTAACACTGACACTGTGATATATTTACACTAACACACACTGTGATATATTTACACTAACACTGACACTGTGATATATTTACACTAACACACAGTGATATATTTACACTAACACTGACACTGTGATATATTTACACTAACACACACTGCGATATATTTGCACTAACACACACACTGATATATTTACACTAACACTGACACTGTGATATATTTACACTAACACACACACTGTGATATATTTACACTAACACTGACACTGTGATATATTTACACTAACACACAGTGATATATTTACACACACACTGTGATATATTTACACACACACTGTGATATATTTACACACACACTGTGATATATTTACACACACATTGTGATATATTTACACACACACTGTGATATATTTACACTAACACTGACACTGTGATATATTTACACTAACACACACACTGTGATATATTTACACTAACACACACACTGTGATATATTTACACTAACACTGCGATATATTTACACTAACACTGACACAGCGATATATTTACACTAACACACAGTGATATATTTACACTAACACTGACACTGTGATATATTTACACTAACACACACACACTGTGATATATTTACACTAACACTGACACTGTGATATATTTACACTAACAGACACTGTGATATATTTACACTAACACACAGTGATATATTTACACTAACACATAGTGATATATTTACACTGACACTGTGATATATTTACACTAACACACACACACTGTGATATATGTACACTAACACTGACACTGTGATATATTTACACTAACACTGACACTGTGATATATTTACACTAACACACACTGTGATATATTTACACTAACACTGACACTGTGATATATTTACACTAACACAGTGATATATTTACACTAACACATACAGTGATATATTTACACTGACACTGTGATATATTTACACTAACACACACACTGTGATATATTTACACTAACACTGACACTGATATATTTACACTAACACACACTGTGATATATATACACTAACACTGACACTGTGATATATTTACACTAACACACAGTGATATATTTACACTAACACACACAGTGATATATTTACACTAACACACACACACTGATATATTTACACTAACACACACACTGTGATATATTTACACTAACACTGACAGTGATATATTTACACTAACACACACACTGTGATATATTTACACTAACACTGACACTGTGATATATTTACACTAATACAAACAGTGATATATTTACACTAACACTGACACTGTGATATATTTACAATAACACACACACTGCGATATATTTACACTAACACACACTGATACATTTACACTAACACTGACAATGTGATATATTTACACTAACACACAAACTGTGATATATTTACACTAACACTGATATATTTACACTAACACACACACTGTGATACATTTACACTAACTCTGACACTGTGATATATTTACACTAACACACACACTGTGAGATATTTACACTAACACTGACACTGTGATATATTTACACTAACACACACTGATACATTTACACTAACACTGACAATGTGATATATTTACACTAACACACACACTGTGATATATTTACACTAACACTGATATATTTACACTAACACACACACTGTGATATATTTACATTAACACTGACACTGTGATATATTTACACTAACACACACACTGATATATTTACACTAACACTGACACTGATATATTTACACTAACACACACTGCGATATATTTACACTAACACACACACTGTGATATATTTACACTAACACTGACACTGTGATATATTTACACTAACACACAGTGATATATTTACACTAACACTGTGATATATTTACACTAACACTGTGATATATTTACACTAACACTGACACTGTGATATATTTATACTAACACACACTGCGATATATTTGCACTAACACACACACTGATATATTTACACTAACACTGTGATATCTTTACACTAACACACACACTGTGATATATTTACACTAACACACACACTGATATATTTACACTAACACTGACAGTGATATGTTTACACTAACACACACACTGTGATATATTTACACTAACACTGACACTGTGATATATTTACACTAACACACACACTGTGATATATTTACACCAACACACACACTGTGATATATTTACACCAACACACACACTGTGATATATTTACACACACATTGTGAAATATTTACCACACACTGTGATATATTTACACACACACTGTGATATATTTACACACACACTGATATATTTACACTAACACTGACACTGTGATATATTTACACTTACACACACTGATATATTTACACTAACACACACACTGTGATATATTTACACTAACACTGACACTGCGATATATTTACACTAACACTGACACTGCGATATATTTACACTAACACACAGTGATATATTTACACTAACACTGACACTGATATATTTACACTAACACACACACACTGTGATATATTTACACTAACACACACACTGTGATATATTTACACTAACACTGACACTGTGATATATTTACACGAACAGACACTGTGATATATTTACACGAACACTGACACTGTGATATATTTACACTAACACACAGTGATATATTTACACTAACACACACAGTGATATATTTACACTAACACTGACACTGTGATATATTTACACTAACACTGACACTGTGATATATTTACACTAACACACACACTGTGGTATATTTACACTAACACTGCGATATATTTACACTAACACACACACTGATATATTTACACACACACTGACACTGTGAAATATTTACACTAACACACACAGTGATATATTTACACTGACACACACACTCTGATATATTTACACTAACACACACACTGATATATTTACACACACACTGTGATATATTTACACTAACACTGACACCTCGTGATATATTTACACTAACACTGACGCTGTGTGATATATTTACACTAATACACACACTGTGATATATTTACACTAACACTAACACTGTGAAATATTTACACTAACACTGACACTGATATATTTACACGAACACACACACTGTGATATATTTACACGAACACACACAGTGATATATTTACACTAACACTGACACAGTGATATATTTACACTAACACTGACACTGTGATATATTTACACTAACACAGTGATATATTTACACTAACACACAGTGATATATTTACACTAACACTGACACTGATATATTTGCACTGACACACACACTGATATATTTACACTAACACTGACACTGTGATATATTTACACTAACACACACACTGTGATATATTTACACTAACACTGACACTGTGTGATATATTTACACTAACACTGACGCTGTGTGATATATTTACACTAACACTGACACTGTGAAATATTTACACTAACACTGACACTGTGATATATTTACACTAACACACACACTGTGATATATTTACACGAACACACACACTGTGATATATTTACACTAACACTGACACAGTGATATATTTACACTAACACACTGTGATATATTTACACTAACACACACTGTGATATATTTACACTGACACACACACTGTGATATATTTACACTAACACACACTGTGATATATTTACACTAACACACACTGTGATATATTTACACTAAACCTGACACTGTGATATATTTACACGAACACTGACACTGTGATATATTTACACTAACACACACACTGTGATATATTCACACACACATTGTGATATATTTACACACACAGTGTGATATATTTACACACACAGTGTGATATATTTACACACACACTGTGATATATTTACACTAACACTGACACTGTGATATATTTACACTAACACACACACTAACACTGACACTGTGATATATTTACACTAACACTGACACTGATATATTTACACTAACACACACTGCGATATATTTGCACTAACACACACACTGTGATATATTTACACTAACACTGTGATATATTTACACTAACACACACTGTGATATATTTACACTAACACACACAGTGATATATTTACACTAATACACACTGTGATATATTTACACTAACACAGTGATATATTTACACTAACACAGTGATATATTTACACTAACACAGTGATATATTTACACTAACACACACACTGATATATTTACACTAACACTGACACTGTGATATATTTACACTAATAGACAGTGATATATTTACACTAACACTGACACTGTGATATATTTACAATAACACACACACTGCGATATATTTACACTAACACTGACACTGTGATATATTTACACTAACACACAGTGATATATTTACACTAACACTGACACTGATATATTTGCACTGACACACACACTGATATATTTACACTAACACTGACACTGTGATATATTTACACTAACACACACACTGTGATATATTTACACTAACACACACACTGTGATATATTTACACTAACACTGACACTGTGTGATATATTTACACTAACACTGACGCTGTGTGATATATTTACACTAATACACACTGTGATATATTTACACTAACAATGACACTGTGATATATTTACACGAACACACACACTGTGATATATTTACACGAACACACACAGTGATATATTTACACTAACACTGACACAGTGATATATTTACACTAACACTGACACAGTGATATATTTACACTAACACACAGTGATATATTTACACTAACACACACTGTGATATATTTACACTGACACACAGTGATATATTTACACTAACACACACTGTGATATATTTACACTAACACACACTGTGATATATTTACACTAAACCTGACACTGTGATATATTTACACGAACACTGACACTGTGATATATTTACACTAACACACACACTGTGATATATTCACACACACAGTGTGATATATTTACACACACAGTGTGATATATTTACACACACAGTGTGATATATTTACACTAACACTGACACTGTGATATATTTACACTAACACACACACTGATATATTTACACTAACACTGACACTGTGTGATATATTTACACTAACACTGACGCTGTGTGATATATTTACACTAACACTGACACTGTGAAATATTTACACTAACACTGACACTGTGATATATTTACACTAACACTGACACAGTGATATATTTACACTAACACACACAGTGATATATATACACTGACACACACACTGATATATTTACACTAACACACACACTGTGATATATTTACACTAACACTGACACTGTGATATATTTACACTAACACACTGCGATATATTTGCACTAACACACACACTGTGATATATTTACACTAACACTGTGATATATTTACACTAATACACACTGTGATATATTTACACTAACACACAGTGATATATTTACACTAACACAGTGATATATTTACACTAACACACACACTGATATATTTACACTAACACTGACACTGTGATATATTTACACTAATAGACACAGTGATATATTTACACTAACACTGACACTGTGATATATTTACAATAACACACACACTGCGATATATTTACACTAACACACACTGATACATTTACACTAACACTGACAATGTGATATATTTACACTAACACACACACTGTGATATATTTACACTAACACTGATATATTTACACTAACACACACACTGTGATATATTTACACTAACTCTGACATTGTGATATATTTACACTAACACACACACTGTGATATATTTACACTAAACCTGACACTGTGATATATTTACACGAACACTGACACTGTGATATATTTACACTAACACACACACTGTGATATATTCACACACACATTGTGATATATTTACACACACATTGTGATATATTTACACTAACACTGACACTGTGATATATTTACTATAACACACACACTGTGATATATTTACACTAACACTGACACAGTGATATATTTACACTAACACACACAGTGATATATATACACTGACACACACACTGATATATTTACACTAACACACACACTGTGATATATTTACACTAACACTGACACTGTGATATATTTACACTAACACACTGCGATATATTTGCACTAACACACACACTGTGATATATTTACACTAACACTGTGATATATTTACACTAATACACACTGTGATATATTTACACTAACACACAGTGATATATTTACACTAACACAGTGATATATTTACACTAACACACACACTGATATATTTACACTAACACTGACACTGTGATATATTTACACTAATAGACACAGTGATATATTTACACTAACACTGACACTGTGATATATTTACAATAACACACACACTGCGATATATTTACACTAACACACACTGATACATTTACACTAACACTGACAATGTGATATATTTACACTAACACACACACTGTGATATATTTACACTAACACTGATATATTTACACTAACACACACACTGTGATATATTTACACTAACTCTGACATTGTGATATATTTACACTAACACACACACTGTGATATATTTACACTAAACCTGACACTGTGATATATTTACACGAACACTGACACTGTGATATATTTACACTAACACACACACTGTGATATATTCACACACACATTGTGATATATTTACACACACATTGTGATATATTTACACTAACACTGACACTGTGATATATTTACTATAACACACACACTGTGATATATTTACACTAACACTGACACAGTGATATATTTACACTAACACACACAGTGATATATATACACTGACACACACACTGATATATTTACACTAACACACACACTGTGATATATTTACACTAACACTGACACTGTGATATATTTACACTAACACACTGCGATATATTTGCACTAACACACACACTGTGATATATTTACACTAACACTGTGATATATTTACACTAACACACACTGTGATATATTTACACTAACACACACTGTGATATATTTACACTAACACACACACAGTGATATATTTACACTAATACACACTGTGATATATTTACACTAACACACAGTGATATATTTACACTAACACACACACTGATATATTTACACTAACACTGACACTGTGATATATTTACACTAATAGACACAGTGATATATTTACACTAACACTGACACTGTGATATATTTACAATAACACACACACTGCGATATATTTACACTAACACACACTGATACATTTACACTAACACTGACAATGTGATATATTTACACTAACACACACACTGTGATATATTTACACTAACACTGATATATTTACACTAACACACACACTGTGATATATTTACACTAACTCTGACACTGATATATTTACACTAACACACACACTGTGATATATTTACACTAACACACACACTGTGATATACTTACACACACACTGTGATATATTTACACTAACACTGACACCTCGTGATATATTTACACTAACACTGGCACTGTGATATATTTACACTAACACTGACACTGATATATTTACACTAACACTGACACTGATATATTTACACTAACACACACACTGTGATATATTTACACTAACACACACACACTGTGATATATTTACACTAACACACACACACTGATATATTTACACTAACACTGACACTGTGATATATTTACACTAATACACACACAGTGATATATTTACACTAACACTGACACTGTGACATATTTACAATAACACACACACTGCGATATATTTACACTAACACACACTGATACATTTACACTAACACTGACAATGTGATATATTTACACTAACACACACACTGATATATTTACACTAACACACACACTGTGATATATTTACACTAACACTGATATATTTACACTAACACACACACTGTGATATATTTACACTAACACTGACACTGTGATATATTTACACTAACACACACTGTGATATATTTACACTAACACTGACACTGTGATATATTTACACTAACACACAGTGATATATTTACAATAACACACACACTGTGATATATTTACACTAACACTGATATATTTACACTAACACACACACTGTGATATATTTACACTAACTCTGACACTGTGATATCTTTACACTAACACACAGTGATATATTTACACTAACACACACACAGTGATATATTTACTCTAACACACACACTGTGATATATTTACACTAACACACACACTGTGATATATTTACACGAACACACACACTGTGATATATTTACACTGACACTGTGATATATTTACACTAACACTGACACTGTGATATATTTACACTAACACACACACTGTCATATATTTACACACACATTGTGATATATTTACACACACATCGTGATATATTTACACACACACTGTGATATATTTACACACACACTGTGATATATTTACACACACACTGTGATATATTTACACTAACACACACACTGCGATATATTTACACTAACACACACACTGCGATATATTTACACTAACACTGCCACTGTGATATATTTACACTAACACACACTGTGATATATTTACACTAACACACACACTGTGATATATTTACACTAACACTGACAGTGATATATTTACACTAACACACACTGTGATATATTTACACTAACACACACACTGCGATATATTTACACTAACACACACACTGCGATATATTTACACTAACACTGCCACTGTGATATATTTACACTAACACTGGCACTGTGATATATTTACACTAACAATGACACTGTGATATATTTACACTAACACACACACTGTGATATATTTACACTAACACACACACTGTGATATATTTACACTAACACACACACACTGTGATATATTTACACTAACACTGACAGTGATATATTTACACTAACACTGACAGTGATATATTTACACTAACACTGACAGTGATATATTTACACTAACACACACTGTGATATATTTACACTAACACTGACACTGTGACATATTTACAATAACACACACACTGCGATATATTTACACTAACACACACTGATATATTTACACTAACACTGACAATGTGATATATTTACACTAACACACACACAGTGATATATTTACACTAACACACACACTGTGATATATTTACACTAACACTGATATATTTACACTAACATACACACTGTGATATATTTACACTAACTCTGACACTGTGATATATTTACACTAACACACACACTGTGATATATTTACACTAACACACACACTGTGATATATTTACACTAACACTGACACTGATATATTTACACTAACACACACACTGTGATATATTTACACTAACACTGACACTGATATATTTACACTAACACTGTGATATATTTACACTAACACACACACTGTGATATATTTACACTAACACTGACACTGTGATATATTTACACTAACACACACACTGTGATATATTTACACTAACACACACATTGTGATATATTTACACTAACACTGACACTGTGATATATTTACACTAACTGACACTGTGATATATTTACACTAACACTGGCACTGTGATATATTTACACTAACACTGACACTGATATATTTACACTAACATACACACTGTGATATATTTACACTAACACACACACACTGTGATATATTTACACTAACACTGACACTGTGACATATTTACAACACACACATTGCGATATATTTACACTAACACACACTGATACATTTACACTAACACTGACAATGTGATATATTTACACTAACACACACACTGATATATTTACACTAACACACACACTGTGATATATTTACACTAACACTGATATATTTACACTAACACACACACTGTGATATATTTACACTAACTCTGACACTGTGATATATTTACACTAACACACACACTGTGATATATTTACACTAACACACACACTGTGATATATTTACACTAACACTGACACTGATATATTTACACTAACACACACACTGTGATATATTTACACTAACACTGACACTGTGATATATTTACACTAACACTGTGATATATTTACACTAACACACACACTGTGATATATTTACACTAACACTGACACTGTGATATATTTACACTAACACACATTGTGATATATTTACACACACATTGTGATATATTTACACACACATTGTGATATATTTACACACACATTGTGATATATTTACACACACAGTGTGATATATTTACACTAACACACACACTGCGATATATTTACACTAACACACACACTGTGATATATTTACACTAACACTGATATATTTACACTAACACACACACTGTGATATATTTAAACTAACTCTGACACTGTGATATATTTACACTAACACACACACTGTGATATATTTACACTAACACACACACTGTGATATATTTACACTAACACTGACACTGATATATTTACACTAACACACACACTGTGATATATTTACACTAACACTGACACTGATATATTTACACTAACACTGTGATATATTTACACTAACACACACACTGTGATATATTTACACTAACACTGACACTGTGATATATTTACACTAACACACATTGTGATATATTTACACACACATTGTGATATATTTACACACACATTGTGATATATTTACACACACAGTGTGATATATTTACACTAACACACACACTGCGATATATTTACACTAACACACACACTGTGATATATTTACACTAACACTGATATATTTACACTAACACACACACTGTGATATATTTAAACTAACTCTGACACTGTGATATATTTACACTAACACACACACTGTGATATATTTACACTAACACACACACACTGTGATATATTTACACTAACACACACACACTGTGATATATTTACACGAACACACACAGTGATATATTTACACTAACACTGACACAGTGATATATTTACACTAACACTGACACAGTGATATATTTACACTAACACACACTGTGATATATTTACACTAACACACACTGTGATATATTTACACTAACACTGTGATATATTTACACTAACACACACACTGTGATATATTTACACTAACACACACAGTGATATATTTACACTGACACTGACACTGTGATATATTTACACTAACACACACACTGTGATATATTTACACTAACACACACACTGTGATATATTTACACTAACACTGTGATATATTTACACTAACACACACACTGTGATATATTTACACTGACACTGACACTGTGATATATTTACACTAACACACACTGTGATATATTTACACTGACACTGACACTGTGATATATTTACACTAACACTGACACTGTGATATATTTACACTAACACACACTGTGATATATTTACACTAACACACACACACTGTGATATATTTACACTAACACTGACACTGTGATATATTTACACTAACACACACACACTGTGATATATTTACACTAACACACACTGTGATATATTTACACGAACACACACACTGTGATATATTTACACTAACACTGACACTGTGATATATTTACACTAACACACAGTGATATATTTACACTAACACTGACACTGTGATATATTTACACTAACACACACACACTGTGATATATTTACACTAACACTGACACTGTGATATATTTACACTAACACACACACACTGTGATATATTTACACTAACACACACTGTGATATATTTACACTAACACTGACACTGTGATATATTTACACTAACACTGACACTGTGATATATTTACACTAACACACACACACTGTGATATATTTACACTAACACACTGTGATATATTTACACTAACACACTGTGATATATTTACACTAACACACACACTGTGATATATTTACACTAACACTGACACTGTGATATATTTACACTAACACACACTGTGATATATTTACACTAACACACACACTGTGATATATTTACACTAACACACACTGTGATATATTTACACTAACACACACACACTGTGATATATTTACACTAACACTGACACTGATATATTTACACTAACACTGACACTGATATATTTACACTAACACACACACACAGTGATATATTTACACTAACACACACTGTGATATATTTACACTAACACACACACTGTGATATATTTACACTGACACTGTGATATATTTACACTAACACACACACTGTGATATATTTACACTAACACACACACTGTGATATATTTACACTAACACTGACACTGTGATATATTTACACTAACACACACACTGTGATATATTTACACTAACACACACACTGTGATATATTTACACTAACACACACTGTGATATATTTACACTAACACACACACTGTGATATATTTACACTAACACTGACACTGTGATATATTTACACTAACACACACTGCGATATATTTACACTAACACACACTGCGATATATTTACACTAACACTGTGATATATTTGCACTAACACACACACTGTGATATATTTACACTAACACACACTGTGATATATTTACACTAACACACACTGATATATTTACACTAACACTGTGATATATTTACACTAACACACACACTGTGATATATTTACACTAACACACACTGTGATATATTTACACTAACACTGTGATATATTTACACTAACACACACTGTGATATATTTACACTAACACACACACTGTGATATATTTACACTAACACTGACACTGTGATATATTTACACTAACACACACACTGTGATATATTTACACTAACACACACACTGTGATATATTTACACTAACACTGACACTGTGATATATTTACACTAACACACACACTGTGATATATTTACACTGACACTGACACTGTGATATATTTACACTAACACACACACTGTGATATATTTACACTAACACACACTGTGATATATTTACACTAACACTGACACTGTGATATATTTACACTAACACACACTGTGATATATTTACACTAACACACACACTGTGATATATTTACACTAACACACACACACTGTGATATATTTACACTAACACACACTGATATATTTACACTAACACACACACTGTGATATATTTACACTAACACACACTGTGATATATTTACACTAACACACACACTGTGATATATTTACACTAACACACACACTGTGATATATTTACACTAACACACACTGTGATATATTTACACTAACACACACACTGTGATATATTTACACTAACACACACTGTGATATATTTACACTAACACACACACTGTGATATATTTACACTGACACACACTGTGATATATTTACACTGACACACACTGTGATATATTTACACTAACACACACACTGTGATATATTTACACTAACACACACACTGTGATATATTTACACTGACACACACTGTGATATATTTACACTGACACACACTGTGATATATTTACACTGACACACACACTGTGATATATTTACACTAACACACACACTGTGATATATTTACACTAACACACACTGTGATATATTTACACTAACACACACACTGTGATATATTTACACTAACACACACACTGTGATATATTTACACTAACACACACACTGTGATATATTTACACTAACACACACTGTGATATATTTACACTAACACACACACTGTGATATATTTACACTAACACTGACACTGTGATATATTTACACTAACACACACACTGTGATATATTTACACTAACACACACACTGTGATATATTTACACTAACACACACTGTGATATATTTACACTAACACACACACTGTGATATATTTACACTAACACTGACACTGTGATATATTTACACTAACACACACACTGTGATATATTTACACTAACACACACACTGTGATATATTTACACTAACACTGAAACTGTGATATATTTACACTAACACACACACTGTGATATATTTACACTAACACTGACACTGTGATATATTTACACTAACACACACACTGTGATATATTTACACTAACACACACTGTGATATATTTACACTAACACACACACTGTGATATATTTACACTAACACTGACACTGTGATATATTTACACTAACACACACAGTGATATATTTACACTAACACTGACACTGTGATATATTTACACTAACACACACTGTGATATATTTACACTGACACACACACTGATATATTTACACTAACACTGTGATATATTTACACTAACACACACACTGTGATATATTTACACTAACACACACTGTGATATATTTACACTAACACACACACTGTGATATATTTACACTAACACACACTGTGATATATTTACACTAACACACACTGTGATATATTTACACTAACACTGTGATATATTTACACTAACACACACACTGTGATATATTTACACTAACACACACACTGTGATATATTTACACTAACACACACTGTGATATATTTACACTAACACACACACTGTGATATATTTACACTAACACTGACACTGTGATATATTTACACTAACACACACACTGTGATATATTTACACTAACACTGACACTGTGATATATTTACACTAACACACACACTGTGATATATTTACACTAACACACACACTGTGATATATTTACACTAACACTGTGATATATTTACACTAACACACACACTGTGATATATTTACACTAACACACACTGTGATATATTTACACTAACACACACTGTGATATATTTACACTAACACACACACTGATATATTTACACTAACACTGACACTGTGATATATTTACACTAACACACACACTGATATATTTACACTAACACACACACTGTGATATATTTACACTAACACACACACTGTGATATATTTACACTAACACACACTGTGATATATTTACACTAACACACACACTGTGATATATTTACACTAACACTGACACTGTGATATATTTACACTAACACACACACTGTGATATATTTACACGAACACACACACTGTGATATATTTACACTAACACACACACAGTGATATATTTACACTAACACACACACTGTGATATATTTACTCTAACACACACACACTGTGATATATTTACACTAACACTGACACTGTGATATATTTACACTAACACACACACTGTGATATATTTACACTAACACTGATATATTTACACTAACACACACACACTGATATATTTACACTAACACTGACACTGTGATATATTTACACTAACACACACACTGTGATATATTTACACTAACACACACACTGTGATATATTTACACTAACACTGACACTGTGATATATTTACACTAACACACACACTGTGATATATTTACACTAACACTGTGATATATTTACACTAACACTGTGATATATTTACACTAACACACACACTGTGATATATTTACACTAACACACACACTGTGATATATTTACACTAATACACACACTGTGATATATTTACACTAACACACACACTGTGATATATTTACACTAACACACACACTGTGATATATTTACACTAATACACACACTGTGATATATTTACACTAATACACACACTGTGATATATTTACACTAACACTGATATATTTACACTAACACACACACTGTGATATATTTACACTAACACTGACACTGTGATATATTTACACTAACACACACACTGTGATATATTTACACTAACACACACACTGTGATATATTTACACTAACACTGACACTGTGATATATTTACACTAACACACACACTGTGATATATTTACACTAACACACACACTGTGATATATTTACACTAACACACACTGTGATATATTTACACTAACACACACACTGTGATATATTTACACTAACACTGACACTGTGATATATTTACACTAACACACACACTGTGATATATTTACACTAACACACACTGTGATATATTTACACTAACACACACACTGTGATATATTTACACTAACACTGACACTGTGATATATTTACACTAACACACACAGTGATATATTTACACTAACACACACAGTGATATATTTACACTAACACTGACACTGTGATATATTTACACTAACACTGACACTGTGATATATTTACACTAATACACACACTGTGATATATTTACACTAATACACACACTGTGATATATTTACACTAACACTGATATATTTACACTAACACACACACTGATATATTTACACTAACACACACACTGTGATATATTTACACTAATACACACACTGTGATATATTTACACTAATACACACACTGTGATATATTTACACTAACACTGATATATTTACACTAACACACACACTGTGATATATTTACACTAACACTGACACTGTGATATATTTACACTAACACACACACTGTGATATATTTACACTAACACACACACTGTGATATATTTACACTAACACTGACACTGTGATATATTTACACTAACACACACACTGTGATATATTTACACTAACACACACACTGTGATATATTTACACTAACACACACACTGTGATATATTTACACTAACACACACACTGTGATATATTTACACTAACACACACTGTGATATATTTACACTAACACACACACTGTGATATATTTACACTAACACTGACACTGTGATATATTTACACTAACACACACACTGTGATATATTTACACTAACACACACTGTGATATATTTACACTAACACTGACACTGTGATATATTTACACTAACACTGACACTGTGATATATTTACACTAACACACACAGTGATATATTTACACTAACACACACTGTGATATATTTACACTAACACTGACACTGTGATATATTTACACTAACACTGACACTGTGATATATTTACACTAACACACACACTGTGATATATTTACACTAACACACACACTGTGATATATTTACACTAACACTGACACTGTGATATATTTACACTAACACACACACTGTGATATATTTACACTAACACACACTGTGATATATTTACACTGACACACACACTGTGATATATTTACACTAACACACACACTGTGATATATTTACACTAACACAGACACTGTGATATATTTACACTAACACACACACTGTGATATATTTACACTAACACACACTGATATATTTACACTAACACACACACTGTGATATATTTACACTAACACTGACACTGTGATATATTTACACTAACACACACACTGTGATATATTTACACTAACACACACACTGTGATATATTTACACTAACACTGACACTGTGATATATTTACACTAACACACACACTGTGATATATTTACACTAACACACACTGTGATATATTTACACTAACACACACTGATATATTTACACTAACACTGACACTGTGATATATTTACACTAACACACAGTGATATATTTACACTAACACTGACACTGTGATATATTTACACTAACACACACACTGTGATATATTTACACTAACACACACACTGTGATATATTTACACTAACACACACTGTGATATATTTACACTGACACACACACTGATATATTTACACTAACACTGTGATATATTTACACTAACACACACACTGTGATATATTTACACTAACACACACTGTGATATATTTACACTAACACACACTGTGATATATTTACACTAACACACACACTGTGATATATTTACACTAACACTGACACTGTGATATATTTACACTAACACACACACTGTGATATATTTACACTAACACTGACACTGTGATATATTTACACTAACACACACACTGTGATATATTTACACTAACACACACTGTGATATATTTACACTAACACTGTGATATATTTACACTAACACACACACTGTGATATATTTACACTAACACACACTGTGATATATTTACACTAACACACACACTGTGATATATTTACACTAACACTGACACTGTGATATATTTACACTAACACACACACTGATATATTTACACTAACACACACACTGTGATATATTTACACTAACACACACACTGTGATATATTTACACTAACACACACTGTGATATATTTACACTAACACACACACTGTGATATATTTACACTAACACTGACACTGTGATATATTTACACTAACACACACACTGTGATATATTTACACGAACACACACACTGTGATATATTTACACTAACACACACACAGTGATATATTTACACTAACACACACACTGTGATATATTTACACTAACACACACACACTGTGATATATTTACACTAACACTGACACTGTGATATATTTACACTAACACACACACTGTGATATATTTACACTAACACACACACACTGTGATATATTTACACTAACACTGACACTGTGATATATTTACACTAACACACACACTGTGATATATTTACACTAACACACACACTGTGATATATTTACACTAACACTGACACTGTGATATATTTACACTAACACACACACTGTGATATATTTACACTAACACACACACTGTGATATATTTACACTAACACTGTGATATATTTACACTAACACTGTGATATATTTACACTAACACACACACTGTGATATATTTACACTAACACACACACTGTGATATATTTACACTAATACACACACTGTGATATATTTACACTAACACTGATATATTTACACTAACACACACAGTGATATATTTACACTAACACACACACTGTGATATATTTACACTAATACACACACTGTGATATATTTACACTAACACTGATATATTTACACTAACACACACACTGTGATATATTTACACTAACACTGACACTGTGATATATTTACACTAACACACACACTGTGATATATTTACACTAACACACACACTGTGATATATTTACACTAATACACACACTGTGATATATTTACACTAACACACACACTGTGATATATTTACACTAACACTGACACTGTGATATATTTACACTAACACTGACACTGTGATATATTTACACTAACACACACTGTGATATATTTACACTAACACTGATATATTTACACTAACACACACACTGTGATATATTTACACTAACACACACACTGTGATATATTTACACTAACACACACTGATATATTTACACTAACACACACTGTGATATATTTACACTAACACACACTGTGATATATTTACACTAACACACACTGTGATATATTTACACTAACACACACACTGTGATATATTTACACTAACACACACTGTGATATATTTACACTAACACACACACTGATATATTTACACTGACACACACACTGTGATATATTTACACTGACACACACACTGTGATATATTTACACTAACACACACACTGATATATTTACACTGACACACACACTGTGATATATTTACACTAACACACACACACTGTGATATATTTACACTGACACACACACTGTGATATATTTACACTGACACACACTGTGATATATTTACACTAACACACACACACTGTGATATGTTTACACTAACACTGACACTGTGATATATTTACACTAACACACACTGTGATATATTTACACTAACACACACACTGTGATATATTTACACTGACACACACACTGTGATATATTTACACTGACACACACACACTGTGATATATTTACACTAACACTGACACTGTGATATATTTACACTAACACACAGTGATATATTTACACTAACACACACACTGTGATATATTTACACTGACACACACACTGTGATATATTTACACTGACACACACACTGTGATATATTTACACTAACACACACACACTGTGATATATTTACACTAACACTGACACTGTGATATATTTACACTAACACACACTGATATATTTACACTAACACACACACTGTGATATATTTACACTAACACACACACTGTGATATATTTACACTGACACACACACTGTGATATATTTACACTAACACACACACTGTGATATATTTACACTAACACACACTGTGATATATTTACACTAACACACACACTGTGATATATTTACACTAACACACACACTGTGATATATTTACACTAACACACACACTGTGATATATTTACACTAACACACACTGTGATATATTTACACTAACACACACTGTGATATATTTACACTAACACACACACTGTGATATATTTACACTAACACACACACACTGTGATATATTTACACTAACACGCACTGTGATATATTTACACTAACACACACACTGTGATATATTTACACTAACACACACTGTGATATATTTACACTAACACACACACTGATATATTTACACTAACACACACACTGTGATATATTTACACTAACACACACACTGTGATATATTTACACTAACACACACTGTGATATATTTACACTAACACACACACTGTGATATATTTACACTAACACACACTGTGATATATTTACACTGACACACACTGTGATATATTTACACTAACACACACTGTGATATATTTACACTAACACACACTGTGATATATTTACACTGACACACACACTGATATATTTACACTAACACACACTGTGATATATTTACACTAACACACACACTGTGATATATTTACACTAACACACACTGTGATATATTTACACTGACACACACTGTGATATATTTACACTGACACACACACTGTGATATATTTACACTAACACACACAGTGATATATTTACACTAACACACACACTGTGATATATTTACACTAACACACACTGTGATATATTTACACTGACACACACTGTGATATATTTACACTAACACACACTGTGATATATTTACACTGACACACACACTGTGATATATTTACACTAACACACACTGTGATATATTTACACTAACACACACACTGTGATATATTTACACTAACACACACTGTGATATATTTACACTGACACACACTGTGATATATTTACACTGACACACACACTGTGATATATTTACACTAACACACACTGTGATATATTTACACTAACACACACACTGTGATATATTTACACTAACACACACTGTGATATATTTACACTGACACACACTGTGATATATTTACACTAACACACACTGTGATATATTTACACTGACACACACACTGTGATATATTTACACTAACACACACACTGTGATATATTTACACTAACACTGATATATTTACACTAACACACACTGTGATATATTTACACTAACACACACTGTGATATATTTACACTAACACACACTGTGATATATTTACACTAACACACACACTGTGATATATTTACACTAACACACACACTGTGATATATTTACACTGACACACACTGTGATATATTTACACTAACACTGATATATTTACACTAACACACACACTGATATATTTACACTAACACACACACTGTGATATATTTACACTGACACACACTGTGATATATTTACACTGACACACACTGTGATATATTTACACTAACACACACTGTGATATATTTACACTGACACACACACTGTGATATATTTACACTGACACACACACTGTGATATATTTACACTAACACACACTGTGATATATTTACACTAACACACACACTGTGATATATTTACACTAACACACACTGTGATATATTTACACTAACACACACTGATATATTTACACTGACACACACACTGTGATATATTTACACTAACACACACAGTGATATATTTACACTAACACACACACTGTGATATATTTACACTGACACACACTGTGATATATTTACACTAACACACACTGTGATATATTTACACTAACACACACACTGTGATATATTTACACTGACACACACACTGTGATATATTTACACTAACACACACACTGTGATATATTTACACTGACACACACTGTGATATATTTACACTGACACACACTGTGATATATTTACACTAACACACACTGTGATATATTTACACTGACACACACACTGATATATTTACACTAACACACACACTGTGATATATTTACACTGACACTGACACTGTGATATATTTACGCTAACACACACACTGTGATATATTTACACTGACACACACTGTGATATATTTACACTAACACACACACACTGTGATATATTTACACTAACACACACTGATATATTTACACTAACACACACTGATATATTTACACTAACACACACTGTGATATATTTACACTAACACACACACTGTGATATATTTACACTAACACACACACTGTGATATATTTACACTGACACACACTGTGATATATTTACACTGACACACACTGTGATATATTTACACTAACACTGACACTGTGATATATTTACGCTAACACACACACTGTGATATATTTACACTGACACACACTGTGATATATTTACACTAACACACACTGTGATATATTTACACTAACACACTGTGATATATTTACACTAACACACACTGTGATATATTTACACTGACACACACTGTGATATATTTACACTGACACACACACTGTGATATATTTACACTGACACACACACTGTGATATATTTACACTAACACACACACTGTGATATATTTACACTGACACACACACTGTGATATATTTACACTGACACACACTGTGATATATTTACACTGACACACACACTGTGATATATTTACACTGACACACACTGTGATATATTTACACTGACACACACTGTGATATATTTACACTGACACACACACTGTGATATATTTACACTGACACACACACTGTGATATATTTACACTGACACACACACTGTGATATATTTACACTAACACACACTGTGATATATTTACACTGACACACACACTGTGATATATTTACACTAACACACACACTGTGATATATTTACACTAACACACACTGTGATATATTTACACTAACACACACTGTGATATATTTACAATAACACACACATTGTGATATATTTACACTAACACACACTGTGATATATTTACACTCATACACACACTGTGATATATTTACAATAACACACACTGTGATATATTTACACTAACACACACACTGTGATATATTTACACTAACACACACAGTGATATATTTACACTAACACACACAGTGATATATTTACACTAACACACACACTGTGATATATTTACACTAACACACACACTGTGATTTATTTACACTAACACACACTGTGATTTATTTACACTAACACACACTGTGATATATTTACACTAACACACACACTGTGATATATTTACACTAACACACACTGTGATATATTTACACTAACACACACACTGTGATATATTTACACTCATACACACACTGTGATATATTTACAATAACACACACACTGTGATATATTTACACTAACACACACTGTGATATATTTACACTAACACACACTGTGATATATTTACACTAACACACACACTGTGATATATTTACACTAACACACACTGTGATATATTTACACTAACACACACTGTGATATATTTACACTAACACACACACTGTGATATATTTACACTAACACACACTGTGATATATTTACACTAACACACACACTGTGATATATTTACACTAACACACACACTGTGATATATTTACACTAACACACACTGTGATATATTTACACTAACACACACTGTGATATATTTACACTAACACACACACTGTGATATATTTACACTAACACACACTGTGATATATTTACACTAACACACACTGTGATATATTTACACTAACACACTGTGATATATTTACACTAACACACACTGTGATATATTTACACTAACACACACACTGTGATATATTTACACTAACACACACTGTGATATATTTACACTAACACACACACTGTGATATATTTACACTAACACACACACTGTGATATATTTATACTAACACACACACTGTGATATATTTATACTAACACACACACTGTGATATATTTACACTAACACACACACTGTGATATATTTATACTAACACACACACTGTGATATATTTACACTAACACACACACTGTGATATATTTATACTAACACACACACACTGTGATATATTTACACTAACACACACACTGTGATATATTTACACTAACACACACACTGTGATATATTTATACTAACACACACACACTGTGATATATTTACACTAACACACACACTGTGATATATTTACACTAACACACACACTGTGATATATTTACACTGACACACACACTGTGATATATTTACACTGACACACACACTGTGATATATTTACACTGACACACACACTGTGATATATTTACACTGACACACACACTGTGATATATTTACACTAACACACACACTGTGATATATTTACACTAACACTGTGATATATTTACACTAACACACACACTGTGATATATTTACACTAACACACACTGTGAAATATTTACACTGACACACACTGTGATATATTTACACTGACACACACACTGTGATATATTTACACTAACACACACTGTGATATATTTACACTAACACACACACTGTGATATATTTACACTAACACACACACTGTGATATATTTACACTAACACACACACTGTGATATATTTACACTAACACACACACTGTGATATATTTACACTGACACACACACTGATATATTTACACTAACACACACACTGTGATATATTTACACTAACACACACACTGTGATATATTTACACTGACACACACACTGTGATATATTTACACTAACACACACACTGTGATATATTTACACTGACACACACACTGTGATATATTTACACTAACACACACTGTGATATATTTACACTAACACACACACTGTGATATATTTACACTGACACACACACTGTGATATATTTACACTGACACACACACTGATATATTTACACTAACACACACACTGTGATATATTTACACTAACACACACACTGTGATATATTTACACTGACACACACACTGTGATATATTTACACTAACACACACACTGTGATATATTTACACTGACACACACACTGTGATATATTTACACTAACACTGTGATATATTTACACTAACACACACACTGTGATATATTTACACTAACACACACTGTGAAATATTTACACTGACACACACTGTGATATATTTACACTGACACACACACTGTGATATATTTACACTAACACACACTGTGATATATTTACACTGACACACACTGTGATATATTTACACTAACACTGTGATATATTTACACTAACACACACACTGTGATATATTTACACTAACACACACACTGTGATATATTTACACTAACACACACTGTGAAATATTTACACTAACACTGTGATATATTTACACTAACACACACACTGTGATATATTTACACACACATTGTGATATATTTACACACACACTGTGATATATTTACACTAACACACACTGTGATATATTTACACTAACACACACTGTGATATATTTACACTAACACACACACTGTGATATATTTACACTAACACACACACTGTGATATATTTACACTAACACACACTGTGATATATTTACACTAACACACACACTGTGATATATTTACACTAACACACACACTGTGATATATTTACACTAACACACACTGTGATATATTTACACTAACACACACACTGTGATATATTTACACTAACACACACACTGATATATTTACACTAACACTGACACTGTGATATATTTACACTAACACACACTGTGATATATTTACACTAACACACACACTGTGATATATTTACACTAACACACACACTGTGATATATTTACACTAACACACACTGTGATATATTTACACTAACACACACACTGTGATATATTTACACTGACACACACACTGTGATATATTTACACTAACACACACTGTGATATATTTACACTAACACACACACTGTGATATATTTACACTAACACACACACTGTGATATATTTACACTAACACTGTGATATATTTACACTAACACACACACTGTGATATATTTACACTAACACTGTGATATATTTACACTAACACTGTGATATATTTACACTAACACTGTGATATATTTACACTAACACACACACTGTGATATATTTACACTAACACACACACTGTGATATATTTACACTGACACACACTGTGATATATTTACACTAACACACACACTGATATATTTACACTAACACACACACTGTGATATATTTACACTAACACACACACTGTGATATATTTACACTAACACACACTGTGATATATTTACACTAACACACACACTGTGATATATTTACACTAACACACACACTGTGATATATTTACACTAACACACACTGTGATATATTTACACTAACACACACACTGTGATATATTTACACTAACACACACTGTGATATATTTACACTAACACACACACTGTGATATATTTACACTAACACACACACTGTGATATATTTACACTAACACACACAGTGATATATTTACACTAACACACACTGTGATATATTTACACTAACACACACACTGTGATATATTTACACTAACACACACTGTGATATATTTACACTAACACACACACTGTGATATATTTACACTAACACACACTGTGATATATTTACACTAACACACACACTGTGATATATTTACACTAACACACACTGTGATATATTTACACTAACACACACACTGTGATATATTTACACTAACACACACACTGTGATATATTTACACTAACACTGTGATATATTTACACTAACACACACACTGTGATATATTTACACTAACACACACACTGTGATATATTTACACTAACACTGTGATATATTTACACACACACTGTGATATATTTACACTAACACACACACTGTGATATATTTACACTAACACACACACTGTGATATATTTACACTGACACACACTGTGATATATTTACACTAACACTGTGATATATTTACACTAACACACACACTGTGATATATTTACACTGACACACACTGTGATATATTTACACTAACACACACACTGTGATATATTTACACTAACACTGATATATTTACACTAACACACACACTGTGATATATTTACACTAACACTGTGATATATTTACACTAACACTGTGATATATTTACACTAACACACACACTGTGATATATTTACACTAACACACACACTGTGATATATTTACACTAACACACACACTGTGATATATTTACACTGACACACACACTGTGATATATTTACACTAACACACACTGTGATATATTTACACTAACACACACTGTGATATATTTACACTAACACACACACTGTGATATATTTACACTGACACACACACTGTGATATATTTACACTAACACACACTGTGATATATTTACACTAACACACACTGTGATATATTTACACTGACACACACACTGTGATATATTTACACTGACACACACACTGTGATATATTTACACTAACACACACTGTGATATATTTACACTAACACACACACTGTGATATATTTACACTGACACACACACTGTGATATATTTACACTAACACACACTGTGATATATTTACACTAACACACACACTGTGATATATTTACACTGACACACACACTGTGATATATTTACACTAACACACACTGTGATATATTTACACTGACACACACACTGTGATATATTTACACTGACACACACACTGTGATATATTTACACTGACACACACACTGTGATATATTTACACTAACACACACTGTGATATATTTACACTAACACACACACTGTGATATATTTACACTGACACACACACTGTGATATATTTACACTGACACACACTGTGATATATTTACACTGACACACACACTGTGATATATTTACACTAACACACACTGTGATATATTTACACTGACACACACACTGTGATATATTTACACTGACACACACACTGTGATATATTTACACTAACACACACTGTGATATATTTACACTAACACACACACTGTGATATATTTACACTGACACACACACTGTGATATATTTACACTGACACACACTGTGATATATTTACACTGACACACACACTGTGATATATTTACACTAACACACACTGTGATATATTTACACTGACACACACACTGTGATATATTTACACTAACACACACACTGTGATATATTTACACTGACACACACACTGTGATATATTTACACTAACACACACTGTGATATATTTACACTGACACACACACTGTGATATATTTACACTAACACACACACTGTGATATATTTACACTGACACACACACTGTGATATATTTACACTAACACACACTGTGATATATTTACACTGACACACACACTGTGATATATTTACACTAACACACACACTGTGATATATTTACACTGACACACACACTGTGATATATTTACACTAACACACACTGTGATATATTTACACTGACACACACACTGTGATATATTTACACTGACACACACACTGTGATATATTTACACTAACACACACTGTGATATATTTACACTAACACACACACTGTGATATATTTACACTGACACACACACTGTGATATATTTACACTAACACACACTGTGATATATTTACACTAACACACACACTGTGATATATTTACACTAACACACACACAGGCTCTGACCATGTTGTGGCCCTCGGGGCGCGGACAATGTGACCTGGGGCCTGGGGAATTCTGGGAGTGACGTATGGTGTCCGCCCACAACACAAACACCCGGAAACGATAACGTCAAAATATCGACACCACTTCCGGGGGAGAGGAGGGACACTTCCGGGGGAGAGGAGAGACACTTCCGGGGGAGAGGAGAGACACTTCCGGGGGAGAGGAGAGACACTTCCGGGGGGAGAGCTGGAACACTGAGGTGGGGGGGGAGACAGTGAGGGTGGGGGAGTGATGGCCTAGTGATATTATCACTACACCAGTTAGTAAATGATTTGGGGATCTGGGTTCCTGTCCCATTCCATGGCAGACAATGGAATTTAAATTCAATAAAAATCTGGAATTAAGGGTCTAATAATGATCGTGATTTGATTATTAGAGACAACCCCATCTGGTTTATTAATGTCCTGTAGGGAAGGACATTGCTGTCCTAACCTGGTGTGGTCTCTGTGATTTCAGACCTTCAGCAGCATGGTTGACTCTCGACTGTCCTCTGGGTAATTAGAGATTGGCAGAGAGTAGCCAGAGGCGTCCCCACCTAGTGAGTGTTTAAAAGAAATGTGAGAGGGAGAGAGAGATAGAGAATAAGGGAGAGAGTGATAGACTGAGAGAGAGGGGGCAGGGAGGCTTATTGAGTGTGGGGAAGAGTGACTGAGGGAGAGAGTGAGGGACCAGTTGAATAAGGGAGAAAGGAATATGGAAAGAGCGAGAGTCAGGGAGAGAAGGATCGGGTGAGAGTGAGGGACGGAGTGTGAGGGAGAGACGCATCGTGAGGGAGGGCGGGCGGTTTGTGAGGGATAGGGGAATGAGTAAAGGGAGCAAATGAGGCAGAGAAGCAGAGGGAGTGGATGAAGGAGAGAATTAGTGAAGGAGGGAAACGGAGAGCAGCAGAGTGAGTGAGGATAGAAAGACTGATATAAAGAGAATGTGGGATTGAGAGAGTGAGGAACAGAGACATTGGGGGAGGGGTGGAATAAGGGAGTATGGCATAGACAGAGTAGGGTATAGAGAGAATGTAATCTAATGTGAAATAGGAAGAGTCTGTGGGATGATCGATTCAGGGAGAGAGGAAGCAAGGATAAGGGAATGTCATAGCATTTTACAGCACGTAAAGAGGCCCTTTGGCCCATCATGTCCACACTCGTCATCAAGTATCCATTTATTCTAACCTCAGTTTCCAGCATTTGGCCCAAAGCCTTGAATGCTATTGTGTTTCAAGCGCTCATCTAAATATTTTTAAATGTCCTGAGGGTTCCGGCCTCCACCACCCTTTCAGGCAGGGAGTTCCAGATACACACCACCCTCTGGGTGAAAAAAATGTTTCTTCAATTCCTCTGTAAACCTCCTATTCCTTACCTTAAACATGTTCCCCTGGTTATTAACCCCTCGACTGAGGGGAGAAGTTTCTCCCTATCTCGCCTGTCTATGCAGTTTCGAACTTAGGACATCTCAATCAGATCCCTCATGGCCTTCTGTACTCAAAGGAAAACAAGAGCTGAAAATGTGTTGCTGGAAAAGCACAGCAGGTCAGGCAGCATCCAGGGAACAGGAGAATCGACGTTTCGGGCATAAGCCCTTCTTCAGGAATGTGGAAAGTGTGTCCAGCAGGCTAAGATAAAAGGTAGGGAGGAGGGACTTGGGGGAGGGGCGTCGGAAATGTGATAGGTGGAAAGAGGTCAAGGTGAGGGTGATAGGTCAGACTGGGGTGGGGGCGGAGAGGTCAGGAAGAAGATTGCAGGTTAGGAAGGTTGTGCTGAGTTCGAGGGATTTGACTGAGACAAGGTGGGGGGAGGGGAAATGAGGAAACTGGTGAAATCAGAGTTCATCCCTTGTGTTTGGAGGGTTCCCAGGCAGAAGATGAGGCGCTGAAAATGTGTTGCTGGAAAAGCGCAGCAGGTCAGGCAGCATCCAGGGAACAGGAGAATCGACGTTTCGGGCATAAGCCCTTCTTCAGGAAATGCTGCGCTTTTCCAGCAACACATTTTCAGCTCTGATCTCCAGCATCTACAGATCTCACTTTCTCCCAGAAGATGAGGCGCTCTTCCTCCAACCATCGTATTGTTGTGGTCTGGTGATGGAGGAGTCCAAGGACCTGCACCTCCACACACATCATCTATTGCATCCTCTGCACCCGATGTGGCCTCCTCTATATTGGGGAGACAGGCCGCCTACTTGCGGAGCGTTTCAGAGAACACCTCTGGGACACCTGGACCAACCAACCCAACCACCCTGTGGCTCAACACTTCAACTCCCCCTCCCACTCCACCAAGGATATGCAGGTCTTTGGACTCCTCCATCGCCAGACCACAACAACACGACGGTTCGAGGAAGAACTCCTCATCTTCCGCCTGGGAACCCTCCAACCACAAGGGATGAACTCGGATTTCACCAGTTTCCTCATTTCCACTCCCCCCACCTTGTCTCAGTCAAATCCCTCGAACTCAGCACCGCCTTCCTAACCTGCTATCTTCTTCCCGACCTCTCCGGCCTATCACCCTCACCTTGACCTCCTTCCACCTATCACATTTCTGACGCCCCTCCCCCAAGTCCCTCCTCCCTACCTTTTATCTTAGCCTGCTGGACACACTTTCCTCATTCCTGAAGAAGGGCTTATGTCCGAAACGTCGATTCTCCTGCTCCTTGGATGCTGCCTGACCTGCTGCGCTTTTCCAGCAACACATTTTCAGCTCTGATCTCCAGCATCTGCAGACCTCACTTTCTCCTCAAAGGAAAACAAACCTAGTCTGTCTAATCTCTCTACATTGCTCAGTCAGTCCAGCTATGCAACGTCCTGGTGAATCCTCTCTGCACCCTCTCCACTGCAATCACATTCTTCCTATTAGATTAGATTACTTACAGTGTGGAAACAGGCCCTTTGGCCCAACAAGTCCACACCGACCCTCCGAAGCGCAACCCACCCAGACCCATTCCCCTACATTTACCCCTTCACCTAACACTACGGGCAATTTAGCATGGCCAATTCACCTAACCTACACATCTTTGGACTGTGGGAGGAAACCGGAGCACCCGGAGGAAACTCACGCAGACACAGGGAGAACGTGCAAACTCTACACAGACAGTCACCCGAGGCTGGAATCGAACCGTGGTCCCTGGCGTTGTGAGGCAGCAGTGCTAACCACTGAGGGAGCCACCGTGCCACAGGGACTAGAATGACACACCGTATTTCTGCTCTAGCCAAATTATAATGTTACGTACAGTTCTATCAAACTCTCTTTGCTCTGGTATTCAATGCCCTAAGTATTAAAGGTAAGTATCCCAGATGCCTACTTATCTACCTGACCTTTAAGAATCTGTGGACATGCACACCCAGGTCACTCTGATCCTCTGTACTTGCCAGGGTCCTAGCATCCATACGTACTCCCTTGCCTTGTTAGTCTTCCTATTATGCATTCACCTCACACTGTTCAGGTTTCATTTGCTATTGTTCTACCCGGGGTACTGAGATATTATCGCTGAAAATGTGTTGCTGGAAAAGCGCAGCAGGTCAGGCAGCATCCAAGGAACAGGAGAATCGACGTTTCGGGCATAAGCCCTTCTTCAGGAAGCCCTTCCTGAAGAAAGGCTTATGCCCAAAACGTCGATTCTCCTGCTCCTTGGATGCTCCTGACCTGCTGCGTTTTTCCAGCAACACATTTTCAGCTCAGATCTCCAGCATCTGCAGCCCTCACTTTCTCCTACTGAGATATTATTCCAACTAAAGATCCTCTCAAGCTCAAGAAAAATAATTTTATATGTCTGTACTGTCAGTTATTCCAGCAAAATAAAAAAACGGCACAAAGTTGGGAGTGGTGAGTATTCAATCTATCTCCTGACTTGATAGTCATAGATGGTGTACCAAGAGCTACAATAACAGTCGATTTAAGATAATTAGGCAAAGTTGGAACATGATTCACTTCAACTTACTTTCATATGCAAGGATCCGTTCTCTATGAACAAAAGTAATATGGGAATCTAGAGTTTCCGGTTACTTTCTTCATGGCAATGTGTGTTAGCTGGGTTGTTTGAAATTTTGCCTTCTTGTATGTGTCCTGTTGAGTACAAGAGGCAAGTTTTCAGTAACATTTCTTTTTTGCAATACTTGAGATTCTGTACTAACAGGAGAAAGTGAGGTCTGCAGATGCTGGAGATCAGAGATGGAAATGTGTTGCTGGAAAAGCGCAGCAGGTCAGGCAGCATCCAGGGAACAGGAAGCAATTGATTTTTAAGATTATCATAATCATGGGGTCATACAGTACAAAAGAGCCTCTTTGGGCCATTAAGCTTGTCCTGCCAAAAATATACGAGGAGAAAGTGTGGACGGCAGATGCTGAAGATCAGAGTTGAGAGTGTGTTGCTGGAAACACACAGCCAGACAGGCAGCATCCGAGGAGCAGGAGAATCGACGTTTTGGGCATAAGCCCTTCATCAGGAATGAGGCTTGTGGGCTAAGGGGGCTGAGAGATAAATGGGAGGAGGGATGGGGCTGGGGGAAGTTAGCTGAGGGTGCAATAGGTAGATGAAGGCGGGGGTGAAGGTGATAGGGCGGAGAGGAGGCTGGACAGGTAGGAAGAGGGTGGTGCCAAGTTGGAAGGTTGGATCTGGGATAAGGTGGAGGGAAGGGAAATGAGGAAATTGATGAAATCCACATTGATCCCATGTGGTTGGAGGGTGCAAAAGTGGAAGATGAGGTGTTCTTCCTCCAGGCGGTAAGGGTTTGGTGCTTGAGGAGGCCCAGGACCTGCAGGTCCTTGGGGGAGTGGGAAGGGGCCTTAAAGGGTTCAGCCACATGATGGTGGGGTTGCTTCATCCATGTGTCGCCAAAATCATACCAATACCTACCCCAGTTCAATTTTCCAACATTTAGATTAGATTTCCTACAGTGTGGAAACGGGCCCTTCAGCCCAACAAGTCCACACCGACCCTCCAAAGAGTAACCCACCCAGACCCATTTCCCTCTGATTAATGCACCTCACACTGTGGGCAATTTAGCACCTCCAATTCACCTTACTGCACATCTTTGGACTCTGAGGAAACCGGAGCACCCAGAGGAAACCCACGCAGACACGGGGAGAATGTGCAAACACCACACAGACAGTCGCCCGAGGCTAGAATCGACTCTGGTGCTGTGAGGCAGCAGTGCTAACCCCTAAGCCATTTGACCCACAGACTTGAATGTTATGACATTTCAAGTGCTCATCCAAGTACTTTTTAAAAGGTTGCGAGGTTTCCTTTCTCTCACAAAATTTTTCACTCTACCTTGTACTTGTGACAATATTAAATCAAAATCAAAAATCAAATCCTCTGACCTTCCTAATGTCTTGCCATTCATTGATTACTCCCTTGTGTTTTTCCATCTTCCAAAGTGTCTTTCCTCACACTTCTCAGGTTAAATTCCATCTGTCACTAATCTGCTTATCTGACCAATCTGTTTATATCCTCAAGTAACCTAACACCTTCCTCCTCGCTTTCAGCTACCCAGCTAATCTTAGTATCATCCACAAATTATTTATCACTCCTTCTGCATTCTATTCCACATCATTTATGAATATCACAAACAATAAGGGACCCAGCACTGATCTCTGTGCAACATCACTGCTCCTGTCACAACATTGATTTATGATATTTGAACGTCTAATGTGCATGTCCCAATTTTTATTTTTGCAGCATTTATAAGAATTGACTCCTGCTTCCTACTTCCTGGTTCACTGACTGTGGAAATTCTTAGATACATTCAGCTCCTTGTCCTACAATAATGTCATAATTGCAGCTGGACACCTGGAGATCTCTTTGATATGGTGCCTGTTCTTGGGGAGACAATGACTTCATATATCCTCAAGTAACCTAACACCTTCCTCCTCATAGTATTATTGCTGGACTATTCATCCAGAGGCTCAGATAATGTCCTTAATTCAAATCCAAATGGCAGATGGTGGAATATGAATTCAATATAAAATCTGGTCTAATGATAACCATGAAACTTCCGGGAAAAAAACCCATCAGATTTAGGGAAGGAAATCTGCCATCCTTACCTTGGTCTGGTCCACACGGGACACCAGACCCACAGTGATGTGGTTGACTTATAACTGTCCTCTGGACAATTAGTGACAGATCCAGCCAGGCCACATTAATAAAAACAAAATGACCCTTTGAGGGCCCTACGCCAGAGAATGAGACATGCACAATCTCTGCACTCATCAAAGTGTCACTCTCATTTTGGAGAGCGTGGCTTCCTGGGTGAAAGACGTTAATGGGTCTTGGTTGCACTTTGGTTGATTATATTTTTTTGGAGGTGTCTCCGCTAATATTCTGTGTACAATGAGGGGTGACTGGACAATCTGCTGGATTTTATCCAGTGACCCATCCTCGAGTAGCTGGAGTATCGAGCTGATGCTCAATATCCCGATTCCTCCCTGCCTTGTGGTTATTTAAACAGGGCTACCCCTGTTCACAACAGTCGCAATGAAGTGGCAGTGCCAGACTGGGTATGTTCCTGTGTGTACAGTCGCAGGGTGTGGGCTCATCGCAAACTGTGCTGATTGCACTACCTCAGACTCAACCTCCTTGAGGTCGTTGTGCCAGGCAGCAACCTGACAGGGTTGATCTGGGCGGATGCTGGCCTAATGTAGGAAAATCCTATCGGGTGCTGGGGACCTTAAAACAAACATGCGGCCGGTCTGGCAGCGTTCCCAGAGAGAGAAAAACTGGCAAATGAACGGGAGGGGCTAAGATACAGAGCAAGAGTTATATTCGGGGGAGAACAGGAAAATCGGGAGGTGAAGGAGAGATATGGGGGGTGAGGAGAGAGAGAGAGAGAGACGGGAGGTGAAGGTGGGATGGGGATGTGAAGGAGCGGTGGGCAAGTGATAAGAGTCAGGGAGGTGAAGAGAAAGACGGGGGGATGGGTGAAGGGGAGGTGGGGAGATGAAAGAGAGATGGTGAGGTAAAGACAGATGGTGAGGTAAAGGGAGGTGGTGTGGTGGAGAGATGGAGATGTGAGGAGAGAGACGGTGAGGTGAAGAGAGAGATGGGGGTGAAAAAGGGATGGGGAGGTGAAGAGAGACTGCTGTCGTTTGGGGGGGGGGGGAGGTGGATGATGAGAAAGACTGGGAGGCGAAGAGAGAGAGACCAGTGGGGTGAAGGAGAGATGTAGGAGGTGAAAGAGAGACTGGGAGGTGAAGATAGAGTGAAGATCATGGGATGGGGAGGGAAGTGATGAGACGTGGCTCTTCTGGTGAGACGGTGAGGGGATGGTGGCTCTCCCTGGTGAGACGGTGAGGGGATGGTGGCTCTCCCTGGTGAGACGGTGAGGGGATGGTGGCTCTCCCTGGTGAGACGGTGAGGGGATGGTGGCTCTCCTGGTGAGACGGTGAGGGGATGGTGGCTCTCTCTGGTGAGACGGTGAGGGGATGGTGACTCTCCCTGGTGAGACGGTGAGGGGATGGTGACTCTCCTGGTGAGACGGTGAGGGGATGGTGGCTCTACCTGGTGAGACGGTGAGGGGATGGTGGCTCTCCTGGTGAGACGGTGAGGGGATGGTGGCTCTCCTGGTGAGACGGTGAGGGGATGGTGGCTCTCCCTGGTGAGACGGTGAGGGGATGGTGGCTCTCCTGGTGAGACGGTGAGGGGATGGTGGCTCTCCTGGTGAGACGGTGAGGGGATGGTGGCTCTCCTGGTGAGACGGTGAGGGGATGGTGACTCTCCTGGTGAGACGGTGAGGGGATGGTGGCTCTCCCTGGTGAGATGGTGAGGGGATGGTGGCTCTCCTGGTGAGACGGTGAGGGGATGGTGGCTCTCCTGGTGAGACGGTGAGGGGATGGTGGCTCTCCCTGGTGAGACGGTGAGGGGATGGTGGCTCTCCTGGTGAGACGGTGAGGGGATGGTGGCTCTCCCTGGTGAGACGGTGAGGGGATGGTGGCTCTCCCTGGTGAGACGGTGAGGGGATGGTGACTCTCCCTGGTGAGACGGTGATGAAGTGGTGGCTCTCCTGGTGAGACAGTGAGGGGATGGTGGCTCTCCTGGTGAGACGGTGAGGGGATGGTGGCTCTCCTGGTGAGATGGTGAGGGGATGGTGACTCTCCCTGGTGAGACGGTGAGGGGATGGTGGCTCTCCCTGGTGAGACGGTGAGGGGACGGTGGCTCTCCTGGTGAGACGGTGAGGGGATGGTGGCTCTCCTGGTGAGACGGTGACGGGATGGTGACTCTCCTGGTGAGACGGTGAGGGGATGGTGACTCTCCTGGTGAGACGGTGAGGGGATGGTGGCTCTCCTGGTGAGACGGTGAGGGGATGGTGACTCTCCTGGTGAGACGGTGAGGGGATGGTGACTCTCCTGGTGAGACGGTGAGGGGATGGTGGCTCTCCTGGTGAGACGGTGAGGGGATGGTGGCTTTCCTGGTGAGACGGTGAGGGGATGGTGGCTCTCCTGGTGAGACGGTGAGGGGATGGTGGCTCTCCTGGTGAGACGGTGAGGGGATGGTGACTCTCCTGGTGAGACGGTGAGGGGATGGTGGCTCTCCCTGGTGAGACGGTGAGGGGATGGTGGCTCTCCTGGTGAGACGGTGATGAAGTGGTGGCTCTCCTGGTGAGACGGTGAGGGGACGGTGGCTCTCCTGGTGAGACGGTGAGGGGATGGTGGCTCTCCTGGTGAGACGGTGAGGGGATGGTGGCTCTCCTGGTGAGACGGTGAGGGGATGGTGGCTCTCCTGGTGAGACGGTGATGAAGTGGTGACTCTCCTGGTGAGACGGTGATGAAGTGGTGGCTCTCCTGGTGAGACGGTGAGGGGATGGTGACTCTCCTGGTGAGACGGTGAGGGGATGGTGACTCTCCTGGTGAGACGGTGAGGGGATGGTGGCTCTCCTGGTGAGACGGTGATGAAGTGGTGGCTCTCCTGGTGAGACGGTGAGGGGATGGTGGCTCTCCTGGTGAGACGGTGAGGGGATGGTGACTCTCCTGGTGAGACGGTGAGGGGATGGTGACTCTCCTGGTGAGACGGTGAGGGGATGGTGGCTCTCCTGGTGAGACGGTGAGGGGATGGTGGCTCTCCTGGTGAGACGGTGAGGGGATGGTGGCTCTCCTGGTGAGATGGTGAGGGGATGGTGTCTCTCCTGGTGAGACGGTGAGGGGATGGTGACTCTCCTGGTGAGACGGTGATGAAGTGGTGACTCTCCTGGTGAGACGGTGAGGGGATGGTGACTGTCCTGGTGAGATGGTAAGGGGATGGTGGCTCTCCTGGTGAGACGGTGAGGGGATGGTGGCTCTCCTGGTGAGACGGTGAGGGGATGGTGACTCTCCCTGGTGAGACGGTGAGGGGATGGTGACTCTCCTGGTGAGACGGTGAGGGGATGGTGACTCTCTCTGGTGAGACGGTGAGGGGATGGTGACTCTCCCTGGTGAGACGGTGAGGGGATGGTGACTCTCCTGGTGAGACGGTGAGGGGATGGTGACTCTCCCTGGTGAGACGGTGAGGGGATGGTGGCTCTCCTGGTGAGACGGTGAGGGGATGGTGGCTCTCCTGGTGAGACGGTGAGGGGATGGTGGCTCTCCTGGTGAGACGGTGATGAAGTGGTGGCTCTCCTGGTGAGACGGTGAGGGGACGGTGGCTCTCCTGGTGAGACGGTGAGGGGATGGTGGCTCTCCTGGTGAGACGGTGAGGGGATGGTGGCTCTCCTGGTGAGACGGTGAGGGGATGGTGGCTCTCCTGGTGAGACGGTGATGAAGTGGTGACTCTCCTGGTGAGACGGTGATGAAGTGGTGGCTCTCCTGGTGAGACGGTGAGGGGATGGTGACTCTCCTGGTGAGACGGTGAGGGGATGGTGACTCTCCTGGTGAGACGGTGAGGGGATGGTGGCTCTCCTGGTGAGACGGTGATGAAGTGGTGGCTCTCCTGGTGAGACGGTGAGGGGATGGTGGCTCTCCTGGTGAGACGGTGAGGGGATGGTGACTCTCCTGGTGAGACGGTGAGGGGATGGTGACTCTCCTGGTGAGACGGTGAGGGGATGGTGGCTCTCCTGGTGAGACGGTGAGGGGATGGTGGCTCTCCTGGTGAGACGGTGAGGGGATGGTGTCTCTCCTGGTGAGACGGTGAGGGGATGGTGACTCTCCTGGTGAGACGGTGATGAAGTGGTGACTCTCCTGGTGAGACGGTGAGGGGATGGTGACTGTCCTGGTGAGACGGTAAGGGGATGGTGGCTCTCCTGGTGAGACGGTGAGGGGATGGTGGCTCTCCTGGTGAGACGGTGAGGGGATGGTGACTCTCCTGGTGAGACGGTGAGGGGATGGTTACTCTCCTGGTGAGACGGTGAGGGGATGGTGACTCTCCTGGTGAGACGGTGAGGGGATGGTGACTCTCCTGGTGAGACGGTGAGGGGATGGTGGCTCTCCCTGGTGAGACGGTGAGGGGATGGTGGCTCTCCTGGTGAGACGGTGAGGGGATGGTGGCTCTCCTGGTGAGACGGTGAGGGGATGGTGTCTCTCCTGGTGAGACGGTGAGGGGATGGTGACTCTCCTGGTGAGACGGTGATGAAGTGGTGACTCTCCTGGTGAGACGGTGAGGGGATGGTGACTGTCCTGGTGAGATGGTAAGGGGATGGTGGCTCTCCTGGTGAGACGGTGAGGGGATGGTGGCTCTCCTGGTGAGACGGTGAGGGGATGGTGACTCTCCCTGGTGAGACGGTGAGGGGATGGTGACTCTCCTGGTGAGACGGTGAGGGGATGGTGACTCTCTCTGGTGAGACGGTGAGGGGATGGTGACTCTCCCTGGTGAGACGGTGAGGGGATGGTGACTCTCCTGGTGAGACGGTGAGGGGATGGTGACTCTCCCTGGTGAGACGGTGAGGGGATGGTGGCTCTCCTGGTGAGACGGTGAGGGGATGGTGGCTCTCCTGGTGAGACGGTGAGGGGATGGTGGCTCTCCTGGTGAGACGGTGAGGGGATGGTGGCTCTCCTGGTGAGACGGTGAGGGGATGGTGGCTCTCCTGGTGAGACGGTGAGGGGATGGTGGCTCTCCTGGTGAGACGGTGAGGGGATGGTGTCTCTCCTGGTGAGACGGTGAGGGGATGGTGACTCTCCTGGTGAGACGGTGATGAAGTGGTGACTCTCCTGGTGAGACGGTGAGGGGATGGTGACTCTCCTGGTGAGACGGTAAGGGGATGGTGGCTCTCCTGGTGAGACGGTGAGGGGATGGTGGCTCTCCTGGTGAGACGGTGAGGGGATGGTGGCTCTCCTGGTGAGACGGTGAGGGGATGGTGGCTCTCCTGGTGAGACGGTGAGGGGATGGTGACTCTCCTGGTGAGACGGTGAGGGGATGGTGACTCTCCTGGTGAGACGGTGAGGGGATGGTGGCTCTCCTGGTGAGACGGTGAGGGGATGGTGGCTCTCCTGGTGAGACGGTGAGGGGATGGTGTCTCTCCTGGTGAGACGGTGAGGGGATGGTGGCTCTCCTGGTGGGACGGTGATGAAGTGGTGGCTCTCCTGGTGGGACGGTGAGGGGATGGTGACTCTCCTGGTGAGACGGTGAGGGGATGGTGACTCTCCTGGTGAGACGGTGATGAAGTGGTGACTCTCCTGGTGAGACGGTGAGGGGATGGTGGCTCTCCTGGTGAGACGGTGAGGGGATGGTGACTCTCTCTGGTGAGACGATGAGGGGATGGTGACTCTCTCTGGTGAGACGGTGAGGGGATGGTGGCTCTCCTGGTGAGACGGTGAGGGGATGGTGGCTCTCCTGGTGAGACGGTGAGGGGATGGTGGCTCTCCTGGTGAGACGGTGAGGGGATGGTGACTCTCCTGGTGAGACGGTGAGGGGATGGTGACTCTCCTGGTGAGACGGTGAGGGGATGGTGACTCTCCTGGTGAGACGGTGAGGGGATGGTGGCTCTCCCTGGTGAGACGGTGAGGGGACGGTGGCTCTCCTGGTGAGACGGTGAGGGGACGGTGGCTCTCCTGGTGAGACGGTGAGGGGATGGTGGCTCTCCTGGTGAGACGGTGAGGGGATGGTGACTCTCCTGGTGAGACGGTGAGGGGATGGTGGCTCTCCTGGTGAGACGGTGAGGGGATGGTGACTCTCCTGGTGAGACGGTGAGGGGATGGTGACTCTCCTGGTGAGACGGTGAGGGGATGGTGGCTCTCCCTGGTGAGACGGTGAGGGGATGGTGACTCTCCTGGTGAGGGGGGACAGAGCAGCCCCCTTTCGGAGGTGAAACCTTTGCAGAGAGGTGGCTGTACTGGACTGGGCGTGAGTTGGTGTAATCCTTCCGGACGCTGTTTGCGGAGCCCGGCTGGATGAGAGGATCGGCCGTGAGCTGAGGGAGGGAGGAGGGACAGGGAGTGGTGCCAACTCGGTGCTGTCCTCTCCCCGGGGCTCCGCTTTCCTGCTGCCCGTCTCCCTCCCACCCCCCTTCCCCCCCGGGGGCTGGATGTCTGCAGCCGGCTGGGCTGCCCGGCTGCTCCAGGCGCTTCGCCAGCTCGGAGCCTCGCAGCCTCCTCCTGCCCGGGAGCCCGAGCCGCGATCCCAGCGCCGGGCACCGGCCTCTCCACACGCCGACTGGATGGGCAACCTGCCGCCGGCTCTCAGCGCCCTGCCCCTCGCCAATCTGGCCGTGCCAGGTAAGGGAGACCCGGCTCTGGGATCCTCCTGTGCACCCCTGCGGGTGGGGGTCCGGGAGGTTTAGGGGTGTCTTAGATCTTGAGAGGGGTGCGGAGACCCGGCTCTGGGATCCTCCTGTGCACCCCTGCGGGTGGGGGTCCGGGAGGTTTAGGGGTGTCTTAGATCTTGAGAGGGGTGGGGAGACCCGGCTCTGGGATCCTCCTGTGCACCCCTGCGGGTGGGGGTCCGGGAGGATTAGGGGTGTCTTAGATCTTGGGGGGGGTGGGGAGATCCGGCTCTGGGATCCTCCTGTGCACCCCTGCGGGTGGGGGTCGGGGAGGTTTAGGGGTGTCTTAGATCTTGAGAGGGGTGGGGAGACCCAGCTCTGGGATCCTCCTGTGCACTCCTGGGGGTGGGGCTGTGAGGTCTAGGGGTATCTTAGATCTTGGGGGGGGGAGTGAATAGATCTGGCTGTGGGATCCTCCTGTGCACCCCTGGGGGTAAGGAGGGTGGGTGGGTGAGGTTTTAGGGGTGTCTTAGTTCTTGAGGGTGCAGTGGGGAGATCCGCCACTGGGATCCTCCTATGCACCTCTTGGAGGGGTTTGAGGTTTTAGGGGTGTCTTAGATCTTGAGGTGGGGGGGGGGAGTGGGGAGATCCGGCTCTGGGATCCTCCTGTGCACCCCTGGGGTTGGGTGGGTGAGGTTTTTGGGGTGTCTTAGATCTGGAGAGGGGTGGGCAGATCCGGCTCTGGGATCCTCCTGTGCACCCCTGGGGATGGGTGGGTGAGGTTTAGGGGTGTCTTAGATCTGGAGAGGGGTGGGCAGATCCGGCTCTGGGATCCTCCTGTGCACTCCTGGGGATGGGTGGGTGAGGTTTAGGGGTGTCTTAGATCTTGAGGTGGTGGGGAGGGGGTTTGGGGAGATCTGGCTCTGGGATCCGCCTGTGTGCAGTACTGTCATGGCAGGGGGGAGGTAGGGAATCTCTCACCTGGTGAGGTGGGGGAGGTGTCTGTAAATTGAAGGGTGTAGCCCACCATGCTCCCACAATGTGCCAGTAGCTGGTGGATGTTGGTGGACGTGGTGCCAGTCAAGTGGGCTGCTTTGTCCTGGATGATGGCAAGCCTCTTGCTGGAGCTGCGACCCCCCCCCCCCCCCAACCAGGGCAAGTGGGGAATATTCCATCACACTCCTGACCTGTGCCTTGTGCCAGGTGGTGGACAGGCGAGTCAGGAGGGGAGTTACTCGCTACAGAACACGGGCGTGTGAGCGCCGCGTGTTCATTCGCCATGTGAGTGAACATGGAGTGTGGGAACCGCGTTGTTCATTGATTGGGAGTGCTGTGTGATCAGTGAACAGATGAGTGTGAGCACTTTGTATGTGCTGAAGACATGAGTGTGCATGTCCTGCATATTCACTCAACACGTGAGTGTCCCACATATTCACTGAACACGCGAGTTAGTGTCCCGCATATTCACTGAATACATGAGTGGGCCATATATTCACTGAACACTGAGTGTCCCACATGTTCACTGAACACATGTGTCGTACATATTCACTGAACATGTGAGTGTGAGTGCCTCAGATGTTCACTGATGATGTGAATGTAAGCGCTTGGCATTTTTACTGAACATGTGTGTGTGTCCCATGCATTCACTGAACATGTGTGAGTGCAGTGTGTTCTGATCCATCTGCCTCCTAATGCTGGATCCAGGTATTACAGGACAGCTACTGCATTGAGGTACCGCCTTGGCATGCCATAGAAATGTCCAATTCCTGCACCATCCTTTGCCATCCTGCCTGGCATCACACGGGTATGATTCCCATATGACTGTGATTCACTCTCCAGCTCTCCGAGTCTGTGTGCAGTTTCCAAAATTCTCACTGAGGCTGCATATTGTTGGTTCTGGCCTCAAATATCACTCCCAGCAAGCAATTGAAGTAGATTAGATTCCTGACAGTGTGGAAACAGGCCCTTCAGCACAACTAGTCCACACCGAACCTCCAAAGAGTAACCCATCCAGACCCATTTCCCATATTTTCCCCTGACTAATGCACCTAACACTCCGGGCAATTCACCTAACCTGCACATCTTTGGACTGTGGGAGGAAACCGGAGCACCCGGAGGAAACCCACACAGACACAGGGAGTCACCCGAGGCTGGAATTGAACCCGGGTCCCTGGCGCTGTGAGGCAGCAGCGCTAACCACTGAGCCACCGTGCAGCCCCTGTCCACAATTGGACACAACCTTGCTTTTCTGCTTTTCAATAACTAGCCTCAGGACCTTTTTGTATGACAGGGCAATTCAAACAATTTCACTTCATCCGATGAGTTTTTTTCTCGACTCAGTGAATTTTGGCTCTATCTGTATCATGTGACCCCTCTCTGTATCTGTCATTAGTGATCGCTGTGTTCTGTGACTGTGAGACCCTGTGTGGCTTTATGTGTCTCTGACAGTGTGACCCTGTGTGTCTCTATGCACTGTCACCCTGAGTGTGCCTGTATAGTATCACCCTGTGTATCTCTACAGTGTGATCCTGTGTGTATCTGCACAGTGTGACACTGTATCTCTGTACAAAGTGACCCTGTGTGTCTGTGTATCTGCACAGTGTGACACTGTGTATCTGCACAGTGTGACACTGTATCTCTGTACAGAGTGACCCTGTGTGTCTGTGTATCTGCACAGTGTGACACTGTATCTCTGTACAGAGTGACCCTGTGTGTCTGTGTATCTGCACAGTGTGACACTGTATCTCTGTACAGAGTGACCCTGTGTGTCTGTGTGCATCTGCACAGTGTGACACTGTATCTCTGTACAAAGTGACCCTGTGTGTCTGTGTATCTGCACAGTGTGACACTGTGTATCTGCACAGTGTGACACTGTATCTCTGTACAGAGTGACCCTGTGTGTCTGTGTATCTGCACAGTGTGACACTGTATCTCTGTACAGAGTGACCCTGTGTGTCTGTGTATCTGCACAGTGTGACACTGTATCTCTGTACAGAGTGACCCTGTGTGTCTGTGTGCATCTGCACAGTGTGACACTGTATCTCTGTACAGAGTGACCCTGTGTGTATCTGCACAGTGTGACACTGTATCTCTGTACAGAGTGACCCTGTGTGTCTGTGTGCATCTGCACAGTGTGACACTGTATCTCTGTACAGAGTGACCCTGTGTGTCTGTGTGCATCTGCACAGTGTGACACTGTATCTCTGTACAGAGTGACCCTGTGTGTCTGTGTATCTGCACAGTGTGACACTGTATCTCTGTACAGAGTGACCCTGTGTGTATCTGCACAGTGTGACACTGTATCTCTGTACAGAGTGACCCTGTGTGTCTGTGTGCATCTGCACAGTGTGACACTGTATCTCTGTACAGAGTGACCCTGTGTGTCTGTGTATCTGCACAGTGTGACACTGTATCTCTGTACAGAGTGACCCTGTGTGTATCTGCACAGTGTGACACTGTATCTCTGTACAGAGTGACCCTGTGTGTCTGTGTGCATCTGCACAGTGTGACACTGTATCTCTGTACAGAGTGACCCTGTGTGTATCTGCACAGTGTGACACTGTATCTCTGTACAGAGTGACCCTGTGTGTCTGTGTATCTGCACAGTGTGACACTGTGTATCTGCACAGTGTGACACTGTATCTCTGTACAGAGTGACCCTGTGTGTCTGTGTATCTGCACAGTGTGACACTGTGTATCTGCACAGTGTGACACTGTATCTCTGTACAGAGTGACCCTGTGTGTCTGTGTGCATCTGCACAGTGTGACACTGTATCTCTGTACAGTGACCCTGTGTGTCTGTGTGCATCTGCACAGTGTGACACTGTATCTCTGTACAGAGTGACCCTGTGTGTCTCTAAACAGTGTGACCCTTTTAATTAGATTTGATTTATTGTAGTCACATGTACCTAAGTACGGTACAGGGAGAAGCTTTGTTTTGTGAGCAGTACAGAAAGATTCACAGGAGGTGGGCAAAACAAGATCAACATTATTTGCAGTTGCAGAGTCCATTCATCAGTTTAATAATGGCAGGGAAGAAGCTGTTCCTGAACCTGTTGGTGCGTGTGTTCAAGCTTCTGTGCCTTCTGCCTGATGGACGAGGTTAGAAAAGAGCATTACTGGGATGGGAGGGTCATTGATGATGTTAGCAGCCTTTCATGGCAATGGATGTGTAAATGGAGTCAGTGGATAGGAGGTTGCCTTCTGGGATGGGCTGGGCTGTACACACATCCCTTTCTGTAGTTTCTTACAGTCCTGGGCAGAGCAGTTGCTGTACCAGGCTGTTATGCAGCCGGACAGTATGCTTTCTATAGTGCATCTGTAAAGGTGGTGAGAGTCCATGAGGACACGCTGTATTTCCTAGGCCACCTGAGGAAGAAGAGGCGTTGTTGTGCCTTCCTGACCATTGCATTTACATTGGGAGGGCCAGGACAGAGTGTCGGTTATCATCACTCCTCGGAACTTGACACTGTCAACCATCTCCACCTGAGCTCGGTTGATCTTGACAGGGGGGTGTCCTCCTCCTTTCTCCCTGAAGTCAATGATCAGTTCCTTGTTTTGCTAACATTGTGAGAGAGATTGTTACCATTGCACTGTGACACCAAGCACTCTTATCTCCTTCCTGTATTCTGACTCATGGTTATTTGATATCCTGTGTCTCTATATGACCCCATGTCTCTGTACAGTATAACTCAGTATCTTTCTGTGCAGTGTGACCCCATGTCTCCCTGTGTGTCTCTGTACAGGGGCACCCTGTCTGTTTCTGTACAGCGTGTCTCTATGTGTCTGTGTACAGTGTAACCCTGTGTGTTTGTGTACAGTGTGACCCTGTATGTCTGTGTACAGTGTCCCCATGTGTATCTGTACAATGTGTCTGTGTACAGTATGACCCTTTGTGTCTCTGTACAGTATCTCTGTCTCTGTACAGTGTCCCCCTGTGTATCTGTACAGTGTGTCTGTGTACAGTATGACCCTTTGTGTCTGTGTACAGTGTAACCCAGTCTCTCTCTGTACAGTCTGACCTTGTGTGTCTCTGTACAGTGTCTCTGTCTCTGTACAGTGTGATCCTGAGTGTCTCTGTACAGTGTGACCCTGTGTGTCTCTGTACAGTGTGATCCTGAGAGTCTCTGTACAGTGTGACCCTGAGTGTCTCTGTACAGTGTGACCCTGTGTGTCTCTGTACAGTGTGACCCTGAGTGTCTCTGTACAGTGTGACCCTGTGTGTCTCTGTATAGTGTGATCCTGAGTGTCTCTGTACAGTGTGACCCTGTATGTCTCTGTATAGAGTCACCCTGTGTGTCTCTGTACAGTGTGATCCTGAGTGTCTCTGTAAAGAGTGACCCGGAGTGTCTCTGTACAGTGTGACCCTGTGTGTCTCTGTACAGTGTGATCCTGAGTGTCTCTGTACAGTGTGACCCTGTATGTCTCTGTACAGTGTCTCTGTCTCTGTACAGTGTGACCCTGTGTGTCTCTGTACAGAGTGACCCTGAGTGTCTCTGTACAGTGTGACCCTGAGTGTCTCTGTACAGTGTGATCCTGTGTGTCTCTGTACAGTGTGATCCTGAGTGTCTCTGTACAGTGTGACCCTGTGTGTCTCTGTACAGTGTGACCCTGTGTGTCTCTGTACAGAGTGACCCTGAGTGTCTCTGTACAGTGTGACCCTGTGTGTCTCTGTACAGAGTGACCCTGAGTGTCTCTGTACAGTGACCCTGAGTGTCTCTGTACAGTGACCCTGTGTGTCTCTGTACAGTGTGACCCTGAGTGTCTCTGTACAGTGTGACCCTGTGTGTTTCTGTACAGTGTGACCCTGTGTGTCTCTGTACAGAGTGATCCTGTGTGTCTCTGTACAGTGTGACCCTGAGTGTCTCTGTACAGTGTGACCCTGTGTGTCTCTGTACAGAGTGACCCTGAGTGTCTCTGTACAGTGTGACCCTGTGTGTCTCTGTACAGAGTGACCCTGAGTGTCTCTGTACAGTGACCCTGAGTGTCTCTGTACAGTGACCCTGTGTGTCTCTGTACAGTGTGACCCTGAGTGTCTCTGTACAGTGTGACCCTGTGTGTTTCTGTACAGTGTGACCCTGTGTGTCTCTGCACAGTGTGATCCTGTGTGTCTCTGTACAGTGTGACCCTGAGTGTCTCTGTACAGTGTGATCCTGAGTGTCTCTGTACGTGTGACCCTGTGTATCTCTGTACAGTGTGATCCTGTGTGTCTCTGTACAGTGTGATCCTGTGTGTCTCTGTACAGTGTGATCCTGAGTGTCTCTGTACAGTGTAATCCTGAGTGTCTCTGTATAGAGTGACCCTGTGTGTCTCTGTACAGTGTGATGCTGAGTGTCTCTGTACAGTGTGATCCTGAGTGTCTCTGTACAGTATGACCCTGTGTGTCACTGTACAGAGTGACTCTGTGTGTCTCTGTACAGTGTGATCCTGAGTGTCTCTGTACAGAGTGACCCTGAGTATCTCTGTACAGAGTGACCCTGAGTGTCTCTGTACAGAGTGACCCTGTGTGTCTCTGTACAGTGTGACCCTGAGTGTCTCTGTACAGAGTGACCCTGTGTGTCTCTGTACAGAGTGACCCTGTGTGTCTCTGTACAGTGTGACACTCTGTGTCTCTGTACAGTGTGACCTTGTATGTCTCTGTACAGAGTGACCCTGTGTGTCTCTGTACAGTGTGACCCTGAGTGTTTCTGTACAGAGTTACTCTGTGTGTCTCTGTACAGAGTGACCCTGAGTGTCTCTGTACAGAGTGATCCTGTGTGTCTCTGTACAGAGTGACCCTGTGTGTCTCTGTACAGAGTGATCCTGTGTGTCTCTGTACAGAGTGACCCTGAGTGTCTCTGTACAGAGTGATCCTGTGTGTCTCTGTACAGAGTGACCCTGAGTGTCTCTGTACAGAGTGATCCTGTGTGTCTCTGTACAGTGTGACCCTGTGTGTCTCTGTACAGTGTGACCCTGTGTGTCTCTGTACAGAGTGACCCTGTGTGTCTCTGTACAGTGTGACCCTGTGTGTCTCTGTACAGAGTGACCCTGTGTGTCTCTGTACAGTGACCCTGAGTGTCTCTGTACAGTGTGACCCTGTGTGTCTCTGTACAGAGTGACCCTGTGTGTCTCTGTACAGTGTGACCCTGTGTGTCTCTGTACAGAGTGACCCTGTGTGTCTCTGTACAGAGTGACCCTGTGCCTTCTGTGTTTCTCTAAGACCATGAGATGTAGGAGCAGGAGTAGATTATTTGGCCCTTTGAGCCTGCTCTGCCACTCAGTGAGATCATGGCTGATTTGATCATCCTCAAGTCCACTTTCCTGCCTTTTCCCTATCACCCTCATTCCCTTTACTGATTAAATATAGTCAATCTCTGCCTTGCATATTCCTCATGACCCAGCCTCGATAATGAAAGATCTAAAAGTGATGTGACATGTATTAGTTTTTTCGTGCGATGTGGGATAGAGTTGCTCCCACCAAGAGAAATGTTTTCAGACGTACTTCCTAATTGCCCTGGTCATTGACTGTCAAGTTGAAACTACTTTTGGCAACGGGGAGATTTGTTGTTGTCAGAGCTGATTAGGAATGAGATTAGCTCGATCCTACATTGAGTCATGTCATTGAGAGGCACTCACCATCTGCTGTAATACATTCAAAAGAATTTAGTGGGAACTGCTTTTATTCAATCACACAACATGGTGTGAACTGAGATGTGTTTCGTGTGGTTGAAAGAATACAAAAAAGGCTGATAAATTGAATAGTCAGTGTCCTGATTAGTCAAGAGACGAACTGTGCAGTCAGCTACCCTCTGCGCCATGGAGGCATGCGCTGGCTGATTGGCGCTTGTTCCAAATGGCAGGCGGCAGCCATGTTGGAGTCTGCGGTTGCCTTGCTGAAGGGAGCAGGCAGCTTCTTGGAAGGACTGGGGGAGAAAGACAGCATAAAATTTCCATCACTGACCACCCTTGGTCAGCTGCGATGGGCTGGGCATGTTGTCTGCATGACCAACACGAGATTCCCAAGCCGGTGCTTTACTCCCAGCTCCGAAATGACAGGTGAGCCCCAGGGGGACAGAGGAGGCGTTTCAGTGATACCCACAAGGCCTCACTGGCAAAGTGTGGCATTCCCACAGGCACCTGGGAATCACTGGCCCAAGACCGTCCAAAGGGGAAGTGGAGCACCTGGGAAGGCATCAAGCACCTCGTCAAGCAGAATCCAAGCGAAAATAGCGTAAGGCGCTCAATGCCACCCTTTCCCGTGACCACAACACCAGGTAGCCACGAAACGACACGACCAGCTATCCTTAGTAGCCACAAACGCAGATGACAAGCAACATGAATTCGACTGGGACAACACTACTATTATAGGACAAGCCAAACAGAAAACGGCCAGGGAATTCCTAGAGGCATGGCACTCATCCACAGATTCAAACAATAAGCACATCGACCTGGACCCAATATACCGACCACTGCAGCGGACAGCTGGAACTGACAACCGGAAGCGACAGATTCAAACCACTACAAATGCCGGAGGAAACATCACAGAAGCGCTTCACAGGAGGCTCCCAATCACTGAGGATGTCACCTAGACAGGGGACAAAACGTCTGCAACACAAATTCCCAGCTCGGCAAACAGAACCACAGCAACCACATTCTGTTCCAAGAGTAACAGAGCCTGTGGAAACCACATTGGTCTGTACAGCCACCTACAGACTCACCCTGAGAGTGGAAGAGAGTCATCCTTGTCTGCAAGGGAGCACCAGTGATGATAATGAAAGTTTCCATGGACAACTCGTCAAGGTGCAGTGCTAGGCCCAGCGTTATATAATACCTCAAATTTGACCAAAATACAGAGATGGAAGAGAACTGTCCTACATCGACCCCCATAGCTTTGCAGCACACTGCACCAGATTGTTTGGCTACAGCTAGAAAAAATTGGATTGAAAGTGCTGTTCTGTAGCAGATAGGTCCCTTCTTTGACTTCAGAACTGAAGATGAATTGTTTTCACTCCAGTTCGATGCATCCTACAGTCCGCAGATTCTGCCATTTTTTGGATCGCTGGTGCTTGATGGGTCAAGTTGATGAGATGTTTGGAGGTTTAAGTGCCACTCCTTACCCCGCTTGTGGGTGCTTCTGTGTCTAGTGCATTCCTAAATCAACCAAATCAATCCAGTTTGGCCGGTCACATGGCAGGGCTACCCATGAGTCAGCAGGATATTTGGCCTGTCGAGGCTTCCTTTCTGGACATTACTCATAACTGCTTCAGAAACCTCAGGGGCCCTCAGTTGACCATGGACAGCCCCAAGGCCCTTTGGAAAAACCACAAACTGTCCTGAGGATCATTGTCAGCCATAGATTAAAGATGCAATTTTCAAATCTTCTCCCTCTTCACCACTGGCAATTAAACATACAGTCCCATGTGTTGCTGTGGGCTGGTAAGACGAATGATTAAAAAGTGTGATGTTGGTGTGATACCTGTCTTATCTTCCATTGACCCTAGTTTTTCCTTGTAGACTAATGAGACTGAGTGAGTGCCTCTTCCCTTAACCCTTTGTCAAAGCCATACATTGTGTGCAGGTGCTGGTACTGCTCAAGCACCTTCACAGTTTCTTTTCTTGTCTCCACAGGATGGGGGTATCTCTGGCTAGCTCATCTTTTATTGCCCATCACTAATTGCCCAGAGGGCAGTTAAGAGTCAACCACATTACTGTGGGTCTGGAGTCACATGTAGGCCAGACCAGGTAAGGTTGGCAATTTCCTTCCTTAAAGGACATTAGTGAACCAGATGGCTTTTTTTCAACAATCGATTCATGGTCATCATTAGACTCTTAATTCCAAATTTCACAAATTTAAAATCTGTCTTTTTAAAGTCAGTCTCATTTATGACTCTGATATCATTGTTAAAAATAAAAGCTGGTTCACTCAAGAAGGATGTTAATGCATTGCAGGTAGAGAGACTTTACCAGGCTAATATTTAAGGCCTTAAGGCATAGGAGCAGAATTTAGGCCATTCAGTCCTTCGAATCTCTGCCATTCAATCCTGGCTGATAAGTTTCTCAACCCCATTCTCCCACTCTCTCCCTGTAACCCTTGATACTCAAGAACCTATCTATCTCAGTCTTACATATACTCACTGACCTGTCCTCCACAGCCTTCAGTGGCAATGAATTCCATAGATTCCCCACTCTCTGGCTGAAGAGGTTTCTCCTTATCTCCGTTCTAAAAGGTCTCCCTTTTATTCTAAGCCTATGCCCTCGGGTCCTGTCTCTTCTACCAATGGAAACATCTTCCCAACATCTACTCTGTCCAGGCCATTCAGTATTCTATATGTTTCAATTAGATCCCCCTTCATCCTTCTAAACTCCAACGAATTTAGAATCATAGAATCCACACCCGCCTCTGAAGAATAACCTACCCAGATCCATTCCCCTACCCTTATCCTATATTTACCCCTGATTAATGCATCTAACCTACACATCCCTGACACTACGGGCAATTTAGCATGGCCAATTCACCTGACCTGCACATCTTTGGAATGTGGGAGGAAACCGGAGCACCCGGAGGAAACCCATGCAGACACGGAGAGAACGTGCAAACTCCACACAGACAGTCGCCCAAGGCTAGAATCGAACCCGGACCCCTGGCGCTGTGAGGCAGCAGTGCTAACCACTGAGCCACCGTGCTACCCCCAGAAATTTAAACCCTGAGTCCTCAAATGTTCCTCATATGTTAAGCTTTTATTCCTGGGCCCATTCTCATTAACCTCCTCTGAACACGCTCCAGGGTCAGTACATCCTTTCTGAGATATGGTGCCTAAAACTGCACACAGTACTCCAAATGTGGTCTGACCAGAGACTTATACAGCCTCAGAAATACATCCTTGATCTTATATTCAAGTCACCTCATAATAAATGCCATCATTGCGTTTGCCTTCCTAACTACTGACTCAACCTGCAAGTTTATCTTGAGAGAATCCTGGACTAGAGTCTCTTTGCATTTCAGGCTTCTGAGTTTTCCCCTCATTGAGAAAATAGTCCATCCTCTATTCTTCCTCCCAAAGTGCATGACCTCACACTTTCCCATGGTACTCCATCTGCCACTTCTTTACCCACTCTCCTAACTTCTCCAAATCCTTCTGCAGCCTCCCCACCTCCTCAATGCTACCTGTCCCTCTACCTATCTTTGTATTGTCTGCAAACCTAGTCAGAATGCCCTCAGTTCCTTCATCTAGATTGTTACTGTTTAAAGTAAAAGGTTGTCCCAACACTGAGCCTTGCGGAACACCACTTGTCACCAGCTGCCATCCTGAGAAGGACCCTTTTATCCCCACTCTCTGCTTCCTGCCAGACAGCCAGGTTTGTATCCATGCTAGTACCTTGTCTCTGACACCATGGGCCCTTATCTTACTCAGTAGCCTCCTGTGTAGCATCTTGGCAAAGGCCTTCTTCAAGTCCAGCTGGATAACATTCATTGGCTCTCCTTGGTCTAACCTGCTCATTACTTCCTCAAAGAATTCCAGCAAATTTGTCAGACAATGATGAAACCATTGACTTTGCCCTATTTTGCCATACATTTCCAGGTATTCAGAAATCTCATCCTTCACAATGGATCCCAGGATCTTACCCACCATAGGAGTTAGGTTAATTGGTCTATAATTTTCCGTCTTTTGCCTTACTCCATTTTTAAACAGGGGGGTCACATTAGTGATTTTCCAGTCTTCTGAAACCCTCTCTGACTCTAGCAATTCCTGGAAGATCAGGTGGCACGGTGGCACAGTGGTTAGCACTGTTACCTCACACCGCCAGAGAGCCGGGTTCAATTCCCGCCTCAGGCGACTGACTGTGTGGAGTTTGCACGTTCTCCCCGTGTCTGCGTGGGTTTCCTCCGGGTGCTCCGGTTTCCTCCCACAATCCAAAAAATGTGCAGGTTAGGCAAATTGGCCATGCTAAATTGCCCGTAGTGTTAGGTGAAGGGGTAAATGTAGGGGAATGGGTCTGGGTGGGTTACGCTTTGGCGGGTCGGTGGCCAAGGGCCTGTTTCCACACTGTAAGTAATCTAATCTAACACCTCCCCTATCTCTTCAGCTATCTCCTTTAGAACTCTGAGGTGTAGTCCATCTGGTTCAGGTGATTTATCCACCTGCAGGCCATTTTTCTAGCATCTTCTCCTTAGTGATGGCCTCCACACTCAGCTCTGCCCCCTCACTCTCTTGAATTAGAATGAACAGGTTGCCTTATGAAGAATAGCTAGACAGTCCAGGCCGGTATCCTCTGGTGTTGAGAAGAGTGACTTAATTGAAACATTTAGGATCCTGAAGGGGTTTGACCCAGTGGGTGTGGAAAGGACGTTTCCTCTTGTGGGAGAATCCTGAACTAGGGATCATCATTTAAAATTACGGGGTTGCTCGTTTAAGGCACGGGTGAGGTGAAAATGTTTCTCACAGAGGGTCGAGTCTTTCGACCTTTTGTTCCTCAAAAGGTGGTGGAAGCAGAGCATTTGAATCTTTTTCAGACAGAGTGAAATAGATTGTTGATAACCATTAGGAGAACGTATACTGAGGGGAAACCAGGAATGTGGAGTAATCACATCGTTTCATGATCTTATTGAACGGTACCGCAGGCTCGAGGGGTCTACCCCAGCTCCTTCGCCCCCTTAGATACTGACCTTTAAGGGAAGGAAGCCCCTCCCAGGCTGGCCCACATGTGACTCCAGATCTACATCAACTTTAATGCCCTCTCAAGGGTAATTTCAGATGGTATTGGCAGTGATGTCCACATCCCATGAATGAATTAACGAGGAAAAATAATCCCAATCTTGTATTAGACTCTTCATTTGTACAGCTCATTTACATATTTATTCTTCTCAAAACACGCACCTTTTCACCAATGCGTGAATTCGCCGTCCCCATGCGGGACGATGGGAGGTATTTCGGATGAAGGTTTGTACGTGCTATACTAACCGAAAACATTTCGATGGTATTTTCCACTGCTGTCCAGAGTGGTCTCCACGAACCTAGCAAATCCGTGCTACTCCGGTTCCTGGACTGCACTGACTGCAGTTCACCCAGGACTCTCTGTGCTGGTTCACCGACATCGTCTTCCAGTCGGAGTCTCCTGCTCCCTCCAGTGCCTCAACTGCACCTCTCTACATGCCTGATGAAATCCCTCAGTTTGATGGGTGTGTTTCTGAGGAGGTTTTCTCCTGTTGGGTCAGTCACACAGGCCACAGGCTCCCACAGGTCAGTGGGGATTTCAGGACATCCCTCTGTCATGCTGACCGTTACTGAGTCCCTCCCAGTGTGCAGCCCTTGCATTCGTTGAGAACTCCTTTCTCTCTAACCTTCATTTTGATTCAGTTTTATTTTATTGTCACGTGCACTGAGATAGTGAAAAGTATTGTTTTGCATGTTATCCAGACAAATCACACCCTACATGAGTACACCAGGCTCAGAGAACAGAATGTAGTGTTACAGCTACTGAGAAAGCGCAGAGAAAGGTCGACTTTTATATTTGAGTCTGGTAACAACGGGGAAGAAACTGTTCTTGAATCCCAGACTAACCACACGTCGAATGTGGCAAGGCTACAGAGTGAAGCTGAGGAGAATCACGGAATACAATGCAACCCTCTTCGATGAGCTCGCTGCGTTCCCTGCAGGTTTTGAACAGAAGGTCAGTGAAATGATGTCGCCTGCCCCCCCCTGCCAAGCCTCAGGTGCCCCTGGGGTCACCACCACAGATGTCAGATGGGTGAACCCACGAAAAGCGACTGGCCTGGATGGAATCTCTGGCTGTGCAGTCAGATCCTGCGTGGACCAGCAGGCAGGAGTATTTACTGACACCTTTAACCTCTCCTTACTTTGAGGTGAGGTTCCCACCTGCTTCAAGAAGACCATTATTAGATTAGATTTGAGTCCTGACTTCGGCCCAACAAGTCCACACCGACCCTCGAAAAAGTTACCCCCCCGACTAATGCTCCTAACAACTACGGACAATTTCGCATGGCCAATTCACCTGGCCTACACATTTTTGGACTATGGGAGGAAACCCACGCAGACACAGGGAGAACGTGCAAACTCCACACAGACAGTCACCCGAGGCTGGAATTGAACCTGGGACCCTGGTTCTGTGAGGTAGCAGTGCAAGCCACCGTGCCACCCCCATCTAGGTATCACCTCCCACTTCTTTCGCCTTAACTAGGGTAGTTAATGACTAGGGTAGGAATAGGTCCAGTCAAGGATAGTAGTGGGAAGTTGTGTGTGGAGGCTGAAGAGATTGGGGAGACACTGAATGAATACTTTTCGTTAGTATTCACTCAGGAACAGGACATTATTGTCAATGTGAGTACTGAGTCACAATTAATTAGAATGGACGGCTTTGAGGTATGTAGGGAAGAGGTGTTGGAAATTCTGGAAAGGGTGGAAATAGGTAAGTCCCCTGGGCCTGATGGCATTTATCCTAGGATTCTCTGGGAAGCAAGGGAGGAGATTGCAGAGCCATTGGCCTTGATTTTTATGTCCTCGTTGTCTACAGGAGTAGTGCCAGAAGATTGGAGGCTAGCAAATGTGGTTCCCTTGTTCAAGAAGGGGAGTACGGATAACCCTAGTAACTATAGGCCGGTGAGTCTCACTTCTGTTGTGGGCAAAATCTTAGAGAGAAGTGTAAGGGATAGGATTTATGAACATCTGGATAGGAATAATGTGATTAAGGATAGTCAGCATGGTTTTGTGAAGGGAAGGTCGTGCCTCACAAACCTTATTGAATTCTTTGAGAAGGTGACTAAGGAGGTGGACGAGGGGAAAGCGGTAGATGTGGTGTATATGGATTTTAGTAAGGCATTTGATAAGGTTCCCCATGGTAGGCTACTGCAAGAATTACGGAGGTATGGCATTGAGGGTGAGTTGGAGGTTTGGATTAGGAATTGGCTGGATGGAAGAAGACAGAGGGTAGTAGTTGATGGCAAAGTTTCATCTTGGAGTGCCGTCACTAGCGGTGTTCCGCAAGGATCTGTTTTGGGACCATTGCTGTTTGTCATTTTTATAAATGACTGGAGGAGGGGCTAGAAGGTTGGGTGAGCAAGTTTGCGGATGATACGAAAGTCGGTGGAGTTGTTGACAGTGAGGAAGGATGTGTCAGGTTACAGCGGGATATAGATAAGCTGCAGAGCTGGGCAGAAAGGTGGCAAATGGAGTTCAATGTAGGTAAAGTCTGAAGTGATTCACTTTGGTAAGAGCAACAAAAAGATGGGGTACTGAGCTATTGGTTGGATACTTGGTAGTGTGGATGAGCAGAGGGATCTTGGTGTCCATGTACACAGATCTCTGAAAGTTGCCACCCAGGTAAATAGTGCAGTGAAGAAGGCATATGGCGTACTGGCTTTTATTGGTAGAGGAATTGAGTTCCGGAGTACTGAGGTCATGTTGCAGTTGTATAAGACTCTGGTGCGGCCTCATCTGGAGTATTGTGTGCAGTTTTGGTCGCCATACTATAGGAAGGATGTGGAGGCACTGGAACGGGTGCAGAGGAGGTTTACCAGGATGTTGCCTGGTATGGTAGGAAGATCGTATGAGGAAAGGCTGAGGCACTTGGGGCTGTTTTCATTGGAGAAAAGAAGGTTTAGGGGTGACTTGATAGAGGTGTACAAGATGATTAGGGGTTTAGATAGGGTTGACCATGAGAACCTTTTTCCATGTATGGAGTCAGCTATTACGAGGGGGCATAGCTTTAAATTAAGGGGTGGTAGGTATAGGACAGATGTTCGGGGTAGATTCTTTACTCAGCGAGTCGTGAGTTCATGGAATGCCCTACCAATAGCAGTGATGGACTCTCCCTCTTTATGGGCATTTAAACGGGCATTGGATAGGCATATGGAGGATAGTGGGCTAGTGTAGGTTAGGTGGGCTTGGATCGGCGCAACATCGAGGGCCAAAGGGCCTGTACTGCGCTGTATTTTTCTATGTTCTATGTCAATAAACTTAGCTGAGTGTCGCAGGCATTTTATCATTGGTCTGTAGAGTGATAGCTCCAAAGAGTATTTTTATTCATCCACGGGATATGCGTGTCACTGATGAAGTCTGGGAGAAGGTGGTAGTGAGCTAACTTATTGACCCACTGCAGTCCACGAGCTATAGAGAGACATGCAATGCTGTTAGGGAGGGAATTCCAGGACTTCGACCCAGCAACACTGAACGAATGGAGATATATTTCCAAGTCAGGATGGTGAGTCACTTGGAAGAGAACTTGCAGACCAGAGGCTATGCAGCTCTGCAGGTATAGATGCAAGCACAGGATTCACTGAATGCTGGTTAAAAACTTTGTTTCGCAATAGTCAAATGTTTTATCAGACTAATATTAAGATTCTAAGTCGTTTTTCTTCAAGCTTATTTTGAATCTTTCCTGAAGGATTCCAAACAGCTCGACCTCTTCCTCCCACCAGGTCTACTTGTGGACCCCACAATAACGCAGCTCATATACTAAACAGAAAACTTGAAAGGGTTTAGAAAAGGTTTGCAAGGATATTGCAAAGGTTGGAGGGTTTGAGCTACAGGGAGAGGCTGAATAGGCTGGGGCTGTTTTCCCTGGAGCGTCAGAGGCTGAGGGGTGACCTTACAAAGGTTTATAAAATCGTGAAGGGGCATTAATAGCCAAGTTCTTTTCCCCAGGGTGGGTGAGTCCAAAATTAGAGGGCATAGGTTTAAGGTGAGAGGGGAAAGATTTAAAAGAGACCCAGGGAGCAACTTTTTTGACATAGAGGGCGGTGTGTGTATGGAACAAGCTGCCAGTGGAAGTGATGGAGGCTGGTACAATGATAACATTTAAAAGGCATCTGGATAGATACATGAATAGGAAGGGTTTCGAAGAGTGAGGGCTAAATGCTGGCAAGTGGGACTAGATTAATTTAGGATATCTGATCGGAACAGATGAGCTGGATGGAAGGGTCTGTTTCCACGCTCTCTGATTCTATGGCTCTATTTGAAGTATATGAGATTCTACAAAGTAGCAGTACACTAATATTTCTGCAGCATTATAGTTTATCATCAGATTCACAACAAACTGTCAGTTATTTAATTACCTAAAGAGTGGAGCCAAGTTACTGCCTCCCCAGTTGCTGAGTTGAAGGTGATTTGCTGCACGTCCCCTCAGTCTGTCGAGGGCATTTGCAGCATTGTTTTGGGTCACTCCACAAGTGAATATAGGGTTTGTACTGGGTCCCTGGTTGAGGTCAGGCCCCTGCACAAAGGCCCTGGCTGGTCCTGAACCTGTTTAACACGGACCACCATCACACTGTAAGGGGCTCAAAATGTGCCATTCACCAAATAGGGTCAATCACAGGGAACTTGTTTGAGACTTGCTGTGTTTCCCCTGTGGCCCACAGGATGTTGAATGGTGTCTGTTGTTCAGGGAAGGTGCTGCAGACTCTAACAGGGCATCTGCTGAGCTCTGGAAATGTCATAGGCATGAAATGGAACAGATTTGAAATAATTGGTAAACGAAGAAAAAGAGATGTAAGAAAATCCCCTTCACACAGCACGTGGTTAGGTCTGTACTGTCGAAGCCTATGGTGGAGGCAGGTTCACTCGAAGGGTTAGGGTCTGGGATGTACTGTCTGAGAGTGTCGGGGGAGGGAGGTTCATTCGAGGGGTTAGGGTCTGGGATGTACTGTCTGAGAGTGTGGGGGGAGGCAGGTTCACTCAAGGGGTTAGGGTCTGGAATGTACTGTCTGAGAGTGTGGGGGGAGGGAGGTTCACGAGGGGTTAGGGTCTGGGATGTACTGTCTGAGAGTGTGGGGGGAGGCAGGTTCACACCAAGGGTTAGGGTCTGGGATGTACTGTCTGAGAGTGTGGGAGGGAGGCAGGTTCACTCGAGGGGTTAGGTCTGGGATGTACTGTCTGAGAGTGTGGAGGAGGCAGGTTCACCCGAGGGGTTAGGTCTGGGATGTACTGTCTGAGAGTGTGGGGGGAGGGAGGTTCACTTGAGGGGTTAGGGTCTGGGATGTACTGTCTGAGAGTGTGGGGGAGGCAGGTTCACTTGAGGGGTTAGGGTCTGGGATGTACTGTCTGAGAGTGTGGGGGAGGCAGGTTCACTAAAGGGGTTAGGGTCTGGGATGTACTGTCTGAGAGTGTGGGGGAGGCAGGTTCACTTGAGGGGTTAGGATCTGGGGTGTACTGTCTGAGAGTGTGGGGGGGAGGGAGGTTCACTCGAGGGGTTAGTGTCTGGAATGTACTGTCTGAGAGTGTCGGGGGTGGGAGGTTCATTCGAGGGGTTAGGGTCTGGGGTGTACTGTCTGAGTGTGTGGAGGAGGCAGGTTCACCCGAGGGGTTAGGGTCTGGGATGTACTGTCTGAGAGTGTGGGGGGAGGGAGGTTCACGAGGGGTTAGGGTCTGAGATGTACTGTCTGAGAGTGTGGGGGAAGGGAGTTTCACTCGAGGGGTTAGGGTCTGGGATGTACTGTCTGAGAGTGTGGGGGAGGGAAGTGCACTCGAGGGGTTAGGGTCTGGGATGTAGTGTCTGAGAGTGTGGGGGAAGGGAGGTTCACTCGAGGCGTTATGGTCTGGAATGTACAGTCTGAGAGTGAGGGGGAAGGGAGGTTCACTCGAGGGATTACGGTCTGGGATGTACAGTCTGAGCGTGAGGGGGATGCAGGCTCACTCGAGGGGTTAGGGTCTTGGGTGAACTGTCTGAGAGTGTGGAGGAGGCAGGTTCACGAGGGGTTAGGGTCTGGAATGTACTGTCTGAGAGTGTGGTGGGAGGCAGGTTCACTCAAGGGGTTAGGGTCTGGAATGTACTGTCTGAGAGTGTGGGGGGAGGGAGGTTCACGAGGGGTTAGGGTCTGGAATGTACTGTCTGAGAGTGTTGTGGGAGGCAGGTTCACTCGAGGGGTTAGGGTCTGGGATGTAGTGTCTGAGAGTGTGGGGGGAGGGAGGTTCACTCGAGGGGTTAGGGTCTGGGATGTACAGTCTGAGAGTGAGGGGGATGCAGGCTCACTCGAGGGGTTAGGATCTGTGATGTACTGTCTGAGAGTGTGGGGGAGGCAGGTTCACTCGAGGGGTTAGGGTCTGGGGTGTACTGTCTGTGAGTGTGGGGGAGGCAGGTTCACTCGAGGGGTTAGGGTCTGGGGTGTACTGTCTGAGAGTGAGGGGGATGCAGGCTCACTCGAGGGGTTAGGATCTGGGATATACTGTCTGAGAGTGTGGGGGAGGCAGGTTCACCCAAGGGGTTAGGTTTGGGATGTACTGTCTGAGAGTGTGGGGGAGGGAGGTTCACTTGAGGGGCTAGGGTCTGGGATGTACTGTCTGAGAGTGTGGGGGAGGGAGGTTCACTTGAGGGGTTAGGGTCTGGCATGTACTGTCTGAGAGTGTGGGGGAGGCAGGTTCACTCGAGGGGTTAGGGTCTGGGATGTACTGTCTGAGAGTGTGGGGGAGGCAGGTTCACTCGAGGGGTAAGGGTCTGGCATGTACTGTCTGAGAGTGTGGGGGAGGGAGGTTTACTCGAGGGGTTAGGGTCTGGCATGTACTGTCTGAGAGTGAGGGGGGAGGCAGGTTCACTCGAGGGGTTAGGGTCTGGCATGTACTGTCTGAGAGTGTGGGGGAGGGAGGTTCACTTGAGGGGTTACGGTCTGGGGTGTACTGTCTGAGAGTGTGGGGGGAGGGAGGTTCACTCGAGGGGTTAGGGTCTGGCATGTACTGTCTGAGAGTGTGGGGGAGGGAGGTTCACTTGAGGGGTTAGGGTCTGGGGTGTACTGTCTGAGAGTGTGGGGGGAGGGAGGTTCACTCGAGGGGTTAGGGTCTGGGGTGTACTGTCTGAGAGTGTGGGGGAGGCAGGTTCACTCGAGGGGTTAGGGTCTGGCATGTACTGTCTGAGAGTGTGGGGGAGGGAGGTTCACTTGAGGGGTTAGGGTCTGGCATGTACTGTCTGTGAGTGTGGGGGGGAGGGAGGTTCACTCGAGGGGTTAGGGTCTGGCATGTACTGTCTGAGAGTGTGGGGGAGGCAGGTTCACTCGAGGGGTTAGGGTCTGGGATGTACTGTCTGAGAGTGTGGGGGGAGGGAGGTTCACTCGAGGGGTTAGGGTCTGGGATGTACTGTCTGAGAGTGTGGGGGGGAGGGAGGTTCACTCGAGGGGTTATGGTCTGGAATGTACTGTCTGAGAGTGTGGGGGGGAGGGAGGTTCACTCGAGGGATTAGGGTCTGGGATGTACTGTCTGAGAGTGTGGGGGGAGGGAGGTTCACTCGAGGGGTTAGGGTCTGGGGTGTACTGTCTGAGAGTGTGGGGGGAGGGAGGTTCACTCGAGGGGTTAGGGTCTGGGGTGTACTGTCTGAGAGTGTGGGGGGAGGGAGGTTCACTCGAGGGGTTAGGGTCTGGGGTGTACTGTCTGAGAGTGTGTGGGGAGGCAGATTCACTCGAGGGGTTAGTGTCTGTGGTGTACTGTCTGTGAGTCGGGGGGGAGGGAAGTGCACTCGAGGGGTAAGGATCTGGGATGTACTGTCTGAGAGTTTGAGAGTGGCAGGTTCACTCGAGGGGTTAGGGTCTGGAATGAACTGTCTGAGAGTGTGGGGGGAAGGGAGGTTCACTTGAGGGGTTAGGGTCTGAGATGTACAGTCTGAGAGTGAGGGGGAAGGGAGGTTCACTCGAGGGATTACGGTCTGGGATGTACAGTCTGAGAGTGAGGGGAGATGCAGGCTCACTCGAGGGGTTAGGGTCTTGGGTGTAATGTCTGCGAGTGTGGGGGGAGGCACGTTCACTCAAGGGGTTAGGATCTGGGATGTACTGTCTGAGAGTGTGGGGGGAGGCAGGTTCACTTGAGGGTTTAGGGTCTGGGGTGTATTGTCTGAGAGTGTGGGGGAGGCAGGTTCACTCGAGGGGCTAGGGTCTGGGGTGTATTGTCTGAGAGTGTGGGGGAGGCAGGTTCACTCGAGGGGTTAGGGTCTGGGATGTACTGTCTGAGAGTGAGGGGGATGCAGGCTCACTCGAGGGGTTAGGGTCTGGGATGTACTGTCTGAGAGTGTGGGGGAAGGGAGGTTAACTCAAGGGGTTAGGGTCTGGGATGTACTGTCTGAGAGTGTGGGGGAAGGGAGGTTAACTCAAGGGGTTAGGGTCTGGGATGTACTGTCTGAGAGTGTGGGGGAGGCAGGTTCACCCAAGGGGTTAGGTTTGGGATGTACTGTGTGACAGTGTGGGGGAGGTAGGATTACTCGAGGGGTTAGGGTCTGGGGTGTACTGTCTGAGAGTGTGGGGGAGGGAGGTTCACTTGAGGGGTTAGGGTCTGGGGTGTACTGTCTGAGAGTGTGGGGGAGGCAGGTTCACTCGAGGGGTTAGGGTCTGGCATGTACTGTCTGTGAGTGTGGGGGGAGGGAGGTTCACTCGAGGGGTTAGGGTCTGGCATGTACTGTCTGTGAGTGTGGGGGAGGCAGGTTCACTCGAGGGGTTAGGGTCTGGGATGTACTGTCTGAGAGTGTGGGGGAGGCAGGTTCACTCGAGGGGTTAGGGTCTGGGATGTACTGTCTGAGAGTGTGGGGGGGAGGGAGGTTCACTCGAGGGGTTAGGGTCTGGGATGTACTGTCTGAGAGTGTGGGGGGAGGGAGGTTCACTCGAGGGATTAGGGTCTGGGATGTACTGTCTGAGAGTGTGGGGGGGAGGGAGGTTCACTCGAGGGGTTAGGGTCTGGGATGTACTGTCTGAGAGTGTGGGGGGGAGGGAGGTTCACTCGAGGGGTTATGGTCTGGAATGTACTGTCTGAGAGTGTGGGGGGGAGGGAGGTTCACTCGAGGGATTAGGGTCTGGGATGTACTGTCTGAGAGTGTGGGGGGAGGGAGGTTCACTCGAGGGGTTAGGGTCTGGGGTGTACTGTCTGAGAGTGTGGGGGGAGGGAGGTTCACTCGAGGGGTTAGGGTCTGGGGTGTACTGTCTGACAGTGTGGGGGGTGGGAGGTTCACTCGAGGGGTTAGGGTCTGGGGTGTACTGTCTGAGAGTGTGTGGGGAGGCAGATTCACTCGAGGGGTTAGTGTCTGTGGTGTACTGTCTGTGAGTCGGGGGGAAGGGAAGTGCACTCGAGGGGTAAGGATCTGGGATGTACTGTCTGAGAGTTTGAGAGTGGCAGGTTCACTCGAGGGGTTAGGGTCTGGAATGAACTGTCTGAGAGTGTGGGGGGAAGGGAGGTTCACTTGAGGGGTTAGGGTCTGAGATGTACAGTCTGAGAGTGAGGGGGAAGGGAGGTTCACTCGAGGGATTACGGTCTGGGATGTACAGTCTGAGAGTGAGGGGAGATGCAGGCTCACTCGAGGGGTTAGGGTCTTGGGTGTAATGTCTGCGAGTGTGGGGGGAGGCACGTTCACTCAAGGGGTTAGGATCTGGGATGTACTGTCTGAGAGTGTGGGGGGAGGCAGGTTCACTTGAGGGGTTAGGGTCTGGGGTGTATTGTCTGAGAGTGTGGGGGAGGCAGGTTCACTCGAGGGGCTAGGGTCTGGGGTGTATTGTCTGAGAGTGTGGGGGAGGCAGGTTCACTCGAGGGGTTAGTGTCTGGGATGTACTGTCTGAGAGTGTGGGGGGAGGGAGGATCACTGAGCTATCAAAATGCAATTCGACCTTCATCTGAAAAGGAGAAGTTTGTGGGCTATTGTGAAATGACAGGGAGTGAGATACTCATTTGGTGATCACATTGGGCTGAATGGCCTGTTTCTGAGTTATTGTGACATTGTCAGTGACAAAGAGGAGAATTTTAATGGGAACGGCAGTAGGGGATTTCAGCAAAAACGGGTTCACCCAGAGCTTGGTGGGTGTTTGGAATATCCTGCCTGGGAGTGGGGGGGGATGTTGAGGTGGGAAACCTCACAATCTTTCAAAAGTACATGGATGAGCACTTGAAATGTCATAACAGTCAAGGTGTAGGAAAGTGAGATCCTAGGTAGTAGTTTACTTTTGGTAGTACAGATTTGATGGGCTGAAGGGCCAGATATGTACTGAATGATTCCGTACGTGTGTGAATTAAAGTGGCTGCTCTCTGTGCTTCCATTCTGAATCTACTGATGTGAAACGTGAATGAACCAATCCTTACTAATGATGCTTCTAATTTAGCGTGAGGACCATATTTTCAAAGTCATTCCGACTTTCCAATTGAATGTACTCTCCCTTTGAAGTTGATTGTGGAGTGGATGGCAGTTATACTGCTGATCAATCTTCCATTTTGGGATTAACTTGCACTTTAGCTTGTAGCTGGATACAGCTCTTTACAGCAGCTGGGCCAGACCTCCCAAGTGAAGGAATACATTGCACAGAGCACAGTCAGAAACCCTCCAGCTTCCGGAATATTCTCACTGGGAGGGCAGCTCAGAGAATCAGCTTTGGAGGGGTGGTGGGAGACAGCGTTCCTCTCTACCTGTCCCCCACGCACTTAACTGTTTTTCTGGCTTTTGGTCTCCATGGATACAGCAGACATGCTAATGGGCTGAGCGATCTCCTCTGCTACTGTTAACGTTGCATGGACCTCGCAAGGTCAGGGGTCAGCTTGCTGAACTGTCAAGGACAGAGCAGGGCAAATGTGACATGGAATCTGGCACCAAATCTTGGCCGCACATTTCTGTCAGTTCCTGCCGTTGTTCACTGCAATGTCAAAATTTTCCCATTCGTTTTTCCTGTGGTAACCGTGACAACGTTCTGACCACCGGAGTGATGCCATGGTGCACGCCCCAGACCCTGTGTCCCTGTCAGGTTGCTGGGACTTCTGCTAAATACGAATGCACAGGGTGGCGTTGAGATTGAGAGTGAGAGAAGGGTCTTTTAAGAACTGTCCTCTCACCACTTCCCGTTTCCGCTTCCCTTTCTGCAGGATCTCACGATTCCTTTAGCTTTTGGATTGATGAAAAATCCCCCGTGGGGCCGGACCAGCCAGTCGTGGTCAGGCACATGGCTGGGATTTTCCGGTCCTTCTGGAAGAAGATGATGAAGAGGTGGTCTGTGACACAAAGCTTGACATTTCGGGAGCAGCTGGAGGCCGGCATCCGTTATTTTGACCTCCGCGTTTCTACCAAACCCGGGGACAGCGAGGAACTTTATTTTATTCATGGTTTGTTCGGCAGTAAGGTTCACGACGGTCTGATCGAGATTGACAGCTTCTTGACAGCTCACACCAAAGAGGTGGTCTTCCTCGACTTCAACCACTACTATGAAATGGACGACTCAAACCACGAATACCTTATCCGGATGCTTAGAAACACCTTCGGACCCAAACTCTGCCGAGCTAACCTAGTGGAGGAAATAACGCTGCAGTATTTATGGGAACACAAGTATCAGGTTAGTGCTCCAAGTTCTCTGGAAGTTATTATGGCAGTAATGTTAAAAAATCACACAACACCAGGTTATAGTCCAACAGGTTTAATTGGAATCACACTAGCTTTCGGAGCGACACTACCACCTGATGAAGGAGCGTCGCTCCGAAAGCTAGTGAGCTTCCAATTAAACCTGTTGGACTATAACCTGGTGTTGAGTGATTTTTAACTTCGTGAGGGAATTTCTGCATCTCCTGGTAATTTTTTTTATAGAACACTCTATTGAGTAATTCTTCCATAACAGTTCCTATTTCAATACTAATATTGTATCAAATCCGTAAACGGTGGGCTCAACCGTGGTATTGGTCAGGTCAATCAGGATCCTATTGAGTGTCCTGTTGCTATTTCTTCTGGTGTTATGGTCTTATTAAGTACAGGCCCATCAAACATGGTGGCACAGCTGAGAGGGGTCATTAACAGTCACTCCGGACCCCATGAAGTCTCATTGGCTTCTGGTTAAATATTGGCAAGGAAACCTCCTGCTGATTACCACGTACTATCCTCCTTTGGCTGATGGATTGGTTAAACAGCACATGGAGGGCTCTCCACCCTGCAGGCTCCCTGCCTCCCTTCCTGATGAAGGGCTTTTGCCTGAAAGGTCAATTTTCCTGCTCCTCGGATGCTGCCTGACCTGCTGTGCTTTTCCAGCACCGCTTTAATCTAGACTCTGGAAGTATGGAGGGTGGCAAGGGTGCAAAATGTACTCTGGGTGGGGGTTTTCCAAGGGGGGGGCTCGGTAGCAGCATCGCTGATTGAGCTGGTCAGCTCCTAAAGGAGGTAGCTGCTAGGCTGGGTCTGTGGCAGATAGTGAGGGAACCAACAAGAGGGCAAAACATACTTGACCTCATGCTTATCAATCTGCTGGCTGCAGTTGCGTCTGCCCGTGACAGTATTTGTAAGAGCAACCACCGCACAGTCCTTGTGGTATCAAAGTCCTGACTTCACATTGAGAATAAACTCCATTGTGTTGTGTGGCACTATCTCCACGCTAAATGGGATAGGCTTCAAATAGATCTAGCAGCTCAAGACTGGGCATCCATGAGGTGCTGTGGGCCATCAACAGCAGCAGAATTGTTCTCCAGCGCAATCTGTAACCTCATGGCTCGGTATATCCCCCACTCAACCATTACCATCAAGCCAGGAGATCAACCCGGGTTCACCAATCCAGTAATGGCCTCCTAATGACTGGTATTCTCATTATTTATTCCACTTCTGAAATCTGTGTCTGTTGTGGTTCTGTTCACCGAGCTGGAAGTTTTTGTTGCAAACGTTTCATCCCCTGGCTAGGCAACATCATCAGTGCTTGGGAGCCTCCTGCAAAGCGCTTCTTTGATGTTTCCTCCGGTGTTTATAGTGGTCTGTCCCTGCCGCTTCCGGTTGTCAGTTTCAGCTGTCCGCTGTAGTGGTTGGTATATTGGGTCCAGGTCGACGTGTTTGTTGATGGAGTTTGTGGATGAATGTTGGACCCAATATACCAACCACTACAGCAGACAGCTGAAACTGACAACCGGAAGCGGCAGGGACAGACCACTATAAACACCGGAGGAAACATCAAAGAAGCGCTTCGCAGGAGGCTCCCAAGCACTGATGATGTCGCCTAGCCAGGGGACAAAACGTTTGCAACAAAAACTTCCAGCTCGGCGAACAGAACCACAACAACGAGCACCCGAGCTACAAATCTTCGCACAAACTTTGATCTGTGTCTGTTTCAACCAAGTAATTGTCCTCCAACACAAGGTATAAACATTTATCAAAAGAAGCAGTGGTTCTCATATTGACTGTTAGAGGGCAGGACTGCACCCCCTGATCAAGTCTTCTCCATGGTTGTGGAATCGCTTAGATCTGTTCATCACTTGCTGCTCGTGCTGCTTGACACACAAGTAGTCCTCCTAGCAGAGTGCTTTAGGGAACATCTCCGAGACACCCGCACCAATCAACCACACCGCCCTGTGGCCCAACATTTCAACTCCCCCTCCCACTCTCCTGAGGATATGCAGGTCCTGGGCCTCCTTCACCGCCACTCCCTCACCATCCGACACCTGGAGGAAGAACGCCTCATCTTCCACCTCGGGACTCTCCAACCCCAGGGCATCAATGTGGACTTCACCAGTTTCCTCATTTCCCCTTCCCCCACCTCACCCCAGCTCCAACCTTCCAGCTCAGCACCATCCTCATGACCTGCCCTACCTGCCAATCACCCTTCCCACCTATCTGCTCCACCCTCCTCTCTGCCCTATCGCCTTCATCCCCACCCCCATCCACCCATTTTACTCTTCGCTACCTTCAACCCACCCTCCTCTCTGACCTATCACCTCCATCCCCACCCTCATCCACCTATTGTACTCTTTGCTGCCTTCTCCCCAGCCCCACACCCCCCTCCCATTTATCTCTCCACCCTGGAGGCTCCCTGCCTTCAGTCCTGATGAAGGGCTTTTTCCCGAAACATTGATTTTCCTGCTCCTCGGATGCTGCCTGACTGGCTGTGCTTTTCCAGCACCAAGCTAATCTGATTTCCAGCATCTGCAGTCCTCACTTTTGCCGCCGCAAGTAGTCCTGTTTGGTGGCTTCACCAGCTTGACACTTCATGCTGGTGTTGCTTCTGGCGTGCCCTCCTGCACTCTCTATTGAACCACGATTGATCCTGATGGTAATGGCTGAGTGGGGGACATACCAGGCCTTAAGGTTGCAGATTGTACTGGAGTATAATTCTGCTGCTGTTGGTGGCCCACAGCGCCTCATGGATGCCCAGTCTTCAGTTGCTAGATCTGTCTGAAGTCTGTCCCATTTAGCACGGTGATAGTGCCACACAACACAATGAAGGGTATTCTCAATGTGAAGGTGGGGCTTCGTCTCCACAAGGACAGTGCAATGGTCACTCTTACTGATACTATCACAGACTGATGCGCCTGTAGTGGCAGAATGGTAAGAGTGAGGTCAAGTGTGTGTTTTTTCCCCTCACCACCTGCTGCAGGCCTGGTCTAACGGCTTTACAACTCGAATAAAAGCAAAACATTGCAGATTCTGAGAAACTCAGCAGGTCTGGCAGCCTCTGCGAAGAGAGAAGCAGAGGTAATGTTTCGAGTCTTGTGACCCCACTTCAGAAGCTGCAAGGCCTGCTGAATTTCTCTAGCGATCTCTGTCTTAGTTTGTTTCAGGTCTCCAGCACCCACAGTTCTTCGTTTTGTAACTGTCTATTAGTTTTCCTGCACACTAACTTGGAGCGATTCATGTATTCAGTTACCCAGATCCCTCTGCGTCTCTGAGCTCTGCAACTGCTCACCATTTGGATAATATGCTTCTTTTTTTATTCTTTCTGCTAAAATGGACGATTACACACTTTTCCACATTTTATTCCATTTGCCAGACTTTTGTAGGCCCCTTATATCCTCTTCACAATTCACTTTCCTACCTATCTCTGTGCCATCAGTCAATTTAGCTCCATACCTTCAATCCCTCCAACTAAATCATTTCTGTAAATTGTAAAGAGAGCCCAGCACTGACCTCTGTGACATACTGTTGTCACATCCTGACAGGCTGAAAAACACTCACTTATTCCTACACTCTACTTCCTGTTCACCAGCCAGTCTTTTATCTAGGTCACTGTTACCCCCAACACCATGAGCTTTTATTTTGTGCACTAACCTCTGATGTGGCACCTTATCAAATGCCTTTTTAAAATCTAAGTATAATCCATCCACTGGTTCCCCTTTATCTACAACACAAGTTACTTCTTCAAAGAACTTAAATGACTCAGTGGCTAGCTCTTCTGTCTTACAACGCCAATGACCAGCCTCAGGTGACTGTCTGTGTGGAGTTTGCACATTCTCCCCGTATCTGTGTGGGTTTCCTCCCACAATCCAAAGATGTGCAGGTTAGGTGAATTGGCCATGCTAAATTCCCCGGAGTGTAGGTTATTAATCAGAGGTAAATATAGGGTCGGGGAATGGGACTGGGTGGGTTACTCTTCGGAGGATCGGTGTGGACTGGTTGAGCCGAAGGGCCTGTTTCCCCACTGTAGGAATTCTAAATTTTAATTTTCTTTTAACAAAACCACGCTGGCTCTGTCTGATGACCTCTGACGTATCCCTGTTATAATGACTGAAATAAAAACTTCAAACATTTTCACTATGATGGATGATAAGCTACACCTGGCCTGTAGTTTCCTGCTTCCTGTGTCTCCCCCTTTTTGAATAAAGAAGTTAATTAGTTATTTTCCAATCTAAAGGAACCTTACCCAAACTTACTGAGTTTTGGAAAATTAAAATTAATGCATCAACTATCTCACTAGCTATTACATTTTAAAACCCTAGGACAAAATCCATCACGGGCTGGGAACTCATCAACTCTCAGTTCTAGTAATTTACTATTTCCTCCCTCCCTTTCAATTCCTGACTTACAGCTATTTCCGGATGTTACTTGTATTTGGTTTAGTGAAGATCGAGGCATATTATCTGTTCAGTTCGTCTGCCAGCTCCTTATTTTTTATCATCAATATTTCCCCGGATCCATTTTCTATGCTTTGTTAAACTTTGCTTTTTTAAATTCCTGAAGAAATTTTTCCTGTCTTGATTTCATATTTTTAGCTGACTTCCTCTTGCACTCTAATTTTCCCTTCATTTCAATCTTGCAGTAATTTTTCTTGCTGGTATTTTATATTCTGTGCAATCTTCTGATCTGTCACCTACCTTTGTGCAACTGTAAGTCTTTTCTTTTCCATCTGATACTATCGTTGAGATTCTGAGTTAATCACAGATGTCAGATCCCATCCCTTGGAATTGTTCTTATTTGTTGGAACATGTCTGTTCTGTGCTGTCTGGAATATCTCCTTAAACGTTTCCCACTGCATCTCGACTAACCTATTCCTTAACCTAAATTGCCAGTTCACTTTTGCCATCTCTTCTTTCATGCCTTGTTTAAATTTAAAGTCTTTTTGGACCTACTGTCCCATAAACTGTGTAAATTCAACAATATGAGGTTACTGCTACTGAGGGGCATTTTCGCTATGAGGTTTGTAACTAATCCTGTCTTGTTGATCAAAACCAGATCTAATACAGCCTGTTCTCTGGTTGGTGCCATAACATGCTGGTCTAAGAAATTGTCATGCAAACATTTCATAAGTTCCTCGTCTAGACTATTTCATCCCATCTGATCATTCGGGTCAATGGACTGAGGAGTGGCAGATGGAGTTTAATTTGGATAAAAGTGAGGTGTTACATTTTGGCAAAACAGATAAGGGCAGGACTTATACAATTAATGGTAGGGCTTTGGGTAGCGTTGTAGAGCCGAGCGACCTAGGGTTTTGGGTAAATAATTCTTTGAGATTTGCATAACAGCGTGGTTAAGAAGGCGTTTAGCACATTTGGCTTCCTTGCTCAGATGTTTCAGTACAAAGGTTGGGACTTCACGTTGAGGTTGTATAAGACATTAGTGAGGCCTCTTCGGGAGTACTCTGCTGTTCTGGTCACCCTGTTATATGAAGTATATTATTGAGCTGGAGAGGGTTCAGAAATGATTTAGCAGGAAGTTGGTGAGAATGGAGGGTTTGTGATATGAAAATGGACTGGAAAGGCTGGAACTTTTTTGAGGGTTGACATGATTGAGGTTTATATAATCACAAGGGGACATAGATAAGATGAGTAGCAAAGGTCTTTTCCCTTAGGTGGGAGAGGGAAAACTAGATGAGAGGAGAAATATTTAAAAAGGACATGAGGGCAATTGTTTTACACAGCGAATCATTCATGTGTGAAAAGAACTTCCAGAGCAAGTGGTGAATGAAGTTACAACATTTAAAAGGCATTTGGATAAGTGCATGAATAGGAAACATTTGGAGGGATATGGGCCAAATACAAGCAAGTGGGACTAGTTTAATTAAGAACATTCTCGACGTGGACGGGTTGGACCGAAGAGTCTGTTTCCTTGCTGTACGACTCTATGACTCGATATAGGTTTAATGAGAAGTTGCTTTTGACAAACTCCCATTCTTTTTTCCTTGGTAAACTGTCCTACCCTGGACTTACTGTTAGGGTGCCTGTACACAACGGCCCACAAGAGATCTTTATCAGCTTGCTCCACAATCAGTGAAAAACAGGCTTGGCTGAATGCCCATTATGTTGAATTATGTGCAAAAATGTAAGAAGACTTAAAATTGGCCCACACCTCAACCTTTATCAACTGGTCTTCCAGATTCAGACTGAGAGTGGTGTTTTACTGCTGTGGTATGGTTAGTCCAGCTGAATTATGCCCTGGCCAGTTTGATGCTCGTGGTCGCCAGGGACTCTGTTTTGCTAACTCTCTTTGTTCACTTTGTTTGCAACAAAACCAGGTGCTTGTGTTCTATCACCACCCTATGGCCCATGACTTTCCCTTTCTGCGGCCAGGGAATCAGATGCCAGCGCCCTGGGCAAACACCACCGACGCGCGCAAGTTGGTACAATTCCTGGAGACCACCCTGAACGAGCGGGCAAAGAGGGGGACTTTTCACGTGTCCCAGGCCATCCTCACCCCTCAGACCAAGACGGTCATTCGAGGACTCATCGTCGGACTACGTGATTCTCTCGTTGCCAGGTTAGCTTGCAATCTGCTTCCATTCTGAGTGCTTGCCCTCATCCTGCTCCGAACTGTCTTAGTTCGGAAAGCAAGCTTTTGTTTTATTTTCCAAAGATGGGCATCATACACAGATGGAGATCAGAATACATGCTCCCTGTGATTTGCCAAAAAATACTTAAAGGAGTTAGAATCTGGTGTCCATTTGTTATTTAGTTATTAAACTTCGCTACGGGGTGGCATTTTACTCAGAACGATGAAGGTGGGTGACTGCTGGACAAACATAGGATTAGATCTCTGACCACAGCAACAACTTACTTTCATCTAGCGCCTTTTGACATGAGAAAAGTCCCATTAACTAAATTTCAACACTGTGCCTCATGAGGTACATGAAGTCAGACGACTCCAAAGATTGGTTCAACTAGTTGATTTTAAAGCAAGAAGGAGAGGTGTAGGGAGGGAATTCTGTATTTAACACACTGCCAGGTAGCTGACGACAGGGCCCACTATGAGCGATGGGAATCGGAGGGATGCTCAGGTTGAGTAAGAGTGAGCTGAGAGGGTCGAGGGACTGGAGGAGATGACAGAGGTTGGGAGAGGTGAGAGCGGTGAATTTGAGGAGTGGCCTTACTTGCAGCCCAGGAGTTGACAGCTGAAGACAACCAGGAACAAAATCAAAAACAGAGTATGTCGGAGAAACTCAGCCAGTCTGGCAGCATCGGTGGAAAGAGAAACAAGAATTAACGTTTCGAGTCCAATCTGCCTCTTCTCCAGAACTGAAGGGGGATGGGAAATAATGCTGTTGACCAAGGGGGGGGGGAGCGCAAGTGGAATGGGCAGTGAGACTGCTCAGAACAAAAGACCAGAGGAGGCACTCATGGTTGCCAGTACGGCTGACCTCAAATTTCTGAAGGTTCAGTGTGTAACATCAGCCAGGACTGCAGGATAAACTCAACATGGATAAACTCAACAAGACTGCCCCTTTAAGAGAATGTGTGCTGCCCTGTTTCTCTTGCAGAGGGGTGTTGGGACCCTGGTGCTAAGTCTCAGCTCCAGGCAAGCTGTGCAAATAGCTTTGTTTTTTTTAAAAAGTAGACAAAAGAAGCATGATGGGTGGGACCAGGCTCTCACTGAACCAAGGGGCTTTGGATTTTGCTTTCATATTGATTTTGAATATGCTGGCTACTGGAGTTAACAGGCTGAGCTCTCTCTCTACTGCTGCTGGTGAAGACTTAGAATGTCTTTCCTATTAGAAATAAAAGAAGATTAGATTGCTTACAGTGTGGAAACAGGCCCTTTGGCCCAACAAGTCCACACCGCCCCACCGAAGCGTAACCCACCCATGCCCCTACATTTACCCCTTACCTAACACTACGGGCAATTTAGCATGGCCAATTCACCTGGCCTGCACATCTTTGGACTGTGGGAGGAAACCGGAGCACCCGGAGGAAACCCACGCAGACAGGGGGAGAACGTGCAAACTCCACACAGACAGTCGCCTGCGGCGGGAATTGAACCTGGGTCTCTGGCATTGCAAGGCAGCAGTACTAACCACTGTACCACCATGCCGCCCACAAAAGAAGCAGACATTTTTCCAGTATTTCTTTCAGCTGGAGTAGAGAAAGACAGCACATGAGAATTAAACAGTTTTGCTAACTTGCCTTTGCCAAGGATGTGGTTATGGGGTGTTGCCTATATTGGAAAGGTTGAGAACTAGTGGTTCAATCATATATTATCTTGTAAGTATTTCAATAGAGTTAAAGTTATGCTTGTTTCTCTTTCTGTTTGTATTTTAACCGTGAGGTAAAAATAAAATGTGCTTTGCTTAAAGCCTAGTGGTGGACTAACAGATGAATTACATCTGGAACACAGCATTTCACATTTAGCTTTAAATAAATATAAAAATTAGGGTCTAGGCTATCTCCTTTCTATACTTGGGGGAATCCATAACAGCTGGATCTGATACAGAGTCAACACCAGACTGAGCACCACAATGAAGTTCCCACTTTACATCATGAAAACAAAATAATAGTGTACCCTTGATTCAGACAGTGCTCGAGTGAAGGAATACAATGAGCAGGAGCCATATGGTGATACTGTATACTCCTTGAGAGAGAGGATGGTATCTTTAGTGCACTTCAGCATCGAACCTTTTAATCCCAGCCTGTCAGTTGTGAGCCTGTCCACATGGGGCTGCTGTTTGTTAATAAAACAAAGTACGAATAAGAGAAGGAAAACAAATATCACAATCCAAGCAACAGAGCCCAGAAAATGACCATCTCAAATCCCCCCCAAAAATCCCGATTGTCTGAAATCCCGAAATAAAGCGGCCGTCTCAAGTTTCGAAACCACTCCCTTCTTGAATCCCAAAAACGAACTCAAATCTCAATTCTCCATGACAGCTATTTCCAATTAAAATCAACGTTACTGTCTCAGATCCGAATGTCCTCCTCTGTTTCTTGGGATGGTTATTTTCAGGATGTAGCTGAACACAGAGGCAAGTTCAGGAAATATTCTGAGCAGGGAGCGAAGAAAAATCAGATGCGAAACACCCCTAGTTGGCAAGGACAATATGATTCAGACATGTAGATGTGTGTATTCATTGTTTGTCAATAATGATAAACTTCCATCTGTCCTATTTAATTTCTCCGCTAGAAACCTCCCAACGATAATGAACTGGGTGAAGTCTCAGAAGCCCGGTGTGAACGGTGTCAACATCATTACCTCAGACTTTGTGGAGCTTGTGGACTTTGCTACGACTGTGATCAAGTTAAACAACTTGCTGCTGCATGATAGGAGCAAACACGAACAAATTTAGTGCACTTTCCTATCCTGGGCAGGGTATTATTTTGTGTAATTGCTCAAGACGGAGTGTAGTTGCCATGTGCATCAAAATTAGACTCATTCGGTCCACTCCAAAGTCCACTTGGCGCCTGTCTTTATTTTTATAATACAGTATAGGTAGAAACAAATCCAAAATCTCGACTTTCTACGAGAATGACAAGTCATGTCATAATTACATTCCAACAGAAGGGGGAGGCACTTACAATGTGTCAACTTTATACAGACAAGGCCCACTGCCTGCAGTAGAAATGTATTATAGAAAAGGCTGCAGATGTAATGATTTTAATATATGTTTATAGTTACAATTATTAACTATTAAAGCCATAGGGTGCTTTTAAAAGGTGCTTTGGAAAATGAGCATTATAAAGAAATTGTATTTTGTGATCACAGTGAAAACTAATCTAAAATTGTCTCTAATTAACTATAATTTCTAACAATTGCAGCCACGTTATGAGTTTCTGGCAGGGTAGTGATAAAATCCCTACCTCGTTCAAATTCTATTTAAATCCTGCCTGCCACTGAGGTGTGTTATGACAGGTCCAAACATGTTGCTAAAAAATTTTGATTTTAACAGTCAAGAGTTAAAGGCTAATGAACCGAACAGGGAATAATGATATGGCTGAACGCCTCACCTCAGCTACTGTTACACAGGAAATTTAATTTGGAGACGTACAGGCAAAAGGGATTGTCAGCTTGGTGTGGCGCAGAGCAGTAAAATTAGCTTCAGCAGGACGGAGATTGGCCAGTGCCGGAAGATCAGAATGTTTCTGTTGTTTGTCTATATTCTCAGTGCACTGCGAGCCAAAGTCTATACTGTGGTGCAGATTGAGGGAGCCTGTGCTGCAGTACAGTTAGCACTGACCTTATAATCCAGAGCTACACAGCAGGTGGTGAACTTTGAAATCCAAAATTAAATATTAGGAACAAGCAACAAAAGCTGGACTTGTTAATGGTGCCCACGTTCCAGGAAGGAATTTCATAGAATCCCTACAGTGTGGAAACAGGCCCTTCGGCCCAACAAGTCCACACCGACCCTCCGAAGAGTAAACCTGCCCAGACTCATTCCCCTACCCTATTTACATTTACCCCTGACTAATGCACCTAACCTACACATCCCTGGCCACATTGGCCAATTCACCGAACTTGCACGTTTATGGATGGTGGGAGGAAACCGGAGTCGCCAGAGTAAACCCACACAGACACAGGGGAGAACGTGGAAACTCCACACAGACAGTCATCTGGATTCAAACCCGGGGCCCTGGTGCTGTGAGGCAACAGTGATGAGATTCCCTACAGTGTGGAAACAGGCCCGTCGGCCCAACCAGTCCACACCGACCCTCCGAAGAGCAACCCACCCAGACCCATTTCCCTCTGACTTATGCATCTAACACTCTGGGCAACTTAGCCTGGCCAGTTCACCTGACCCGCACATCTTTGGACTGTGGGAGGAAACCGGAGCACCCGGAGGAAACCCACGCAGACACGGGGAGAATGTGCAAACTCCACACAGAGAGTCAGCCAAGGCTGGAATTGAACCTGGGACCTTGGTGCTGTGAGGCAGCAGTGCTAACCACTGAGCCACCGTGCGGTTAACCAGTGAGTCACTGTGCCGCCCCTGAGGAGCAGCTTTCTTGAATGTTACTCAGGGTTGCATAGGAGGTGATGAGAGGCAAGTCAGTCCACTTAGTTACTTTTACTCTCTATTTTATCCGGTTGTGCTTGGAATATTCAGTCCTAACCTTTAACCCATAAGATGTCGGTTATACAGGTCTGTCTGAAATGATGTTTTAATGCTTCTTCTCTGGGGAATCACATTCCAGCAGCGAGAGAAATGATTGGATGTACCTCTGAGTGTGAGAAAGATGGGCGCCCCTCTTAAATTCCCCCTATTTTATTCTTGGCGCAATGTGAACCTGCCCAGCTCTGTGAGTGGCAGTGAGCTCTGGAAGCGGAGGTCAGTCCTCCACAAACTCATCACTGTGGGGACCTTCCGATCAGTGTGATAGTTGCCAAGAGTAAGTATTTTTCAAGAGTTTTGTTGATTGTGACTTCTGTGAATGTGAAACAAACTTTTAGACTTCCACGTGCAGCAAGTTGCTTTCTGTGTCAGTCCAATAAATGTTTTAAAGGGCAGCGGAAGAAGTTGTCAAATTCATTTGTCTTTTAGTCCATCGTTCACTGTTACAACTCAGCTGTTGGAATGCAGCCAGCTTTCCAATCAGCGTTTTATCACACAAGTGTTTCCCACATGGACTTATTTTTAAACGCTTTATTCTGGAAGACTGTGATACCCTAAAGCAACAACAAGAACGATGTGTATTTGTAAAGCACCTTTATTTGATTAAAAAGCCCCACAGATGCTTGATGGGAGCATTATGGAGTAACCTGAAGCGCCCAGCCAGCTAAACGGACACACTGATGGTGGAGCAATTAATAATCAGGGTAGTGTCCAGGGAGGTCAGTGTCCAGGAGGTCAGTGTTCAGGGCGGTCAGTCTCCAGGGAGGTCAGTGCTCAGGGAGGACAGTGTCCAGGAGGTCAGTGTTCAGGGAGGTCAGTGTCCAGGGAGGTCAGTGTCCAGGAGGTCAGTGTACAGGGAGGACAGTGTCCAGGAGGTCAGTGCTCAGGGAGGTCAGTGCTCAGGAAGGTCAGTGTCCAGGGAGGTCAGTGTTCAGGAGGTCAGTGCTCAGGGAGGTCAGTGCTCAGGGAGGTCAGTGTTCAGGAGGTCAGTGTTCAGGAGGTCAGTGTCCAGGGGGGTCAGTGTTTAGGGAGGTCAGTGTTCAGGGAGGTCAGTGTTCAGGGAGGTCAGTGTCCAGGGAGGTCAGTGTTCAGGGAGGTCAGTGTTCAGGGAGGTCAGTGTCCAGGAGGTCAGTGTTCAGGGAGGTCAGTGCTCAGGGAGGTCAGAGCTCAGGGAGGTCAGTGTTCAGGCAGGTCAGTGTTCAGGGAGGTCAGTGTTCAGGGAGGTCAGTGTCCAGGAGGTCAGTTTTCAGGGAGGTCAGTGTTCAGGGAGGTCAGTGTCCAGGAGGTCAGTGTTCGGGGGGGTCAGTGTCCAGGAGCTAAGTGCTCAGGGAGGTCAGTGTTCAGGGAGGTCAGTGCTCAGGGAGGTCAGTGTTCAGGGAGGTCAGTGATCAGGAGGTCACTTATCAGGAGGTCTGTGTTGAGGGAGGTCAGTGTTCAGGAGGTCAGTGCTCAGGGAAGTCAGTGTTCAGGGAGGTCAGTGTTCAGGGAGGTCAGTGTTCAGGGTGGTCAGTGTTCAGGGAGGTCAGTGTTCAGGAGGTCAGTGTTCAGGGAGGCCAGTGTTCAGGGAGGCCAGTGTTCAGGGAGGTCAGTGCTCAGGAGGTCAGTGCTGAAGGAGGTCAGTGCTCAGGGAGGTCAGTGTTCAGGGAGGGCAGTATCCAGGGGGGTCAGTGTTCAGGGAGGTCAGTGTTCAGGGAGGTCAGAGTCCAGGAGGTCAGTGTCCAGGGGGGTCAGTGTTCAGGGAGGTCAGTGTTCAGGGAGGTCAGTGTTCAGGGAGGTCAGTGTCCAGGAGGTCACTGTTCAGCGAGGTCAGTGTTCAGGGAGGTCAGTGTCCAGGAGGTCAGTGTTCAGGGATGTCACTGTTCAGGAGGTCAGTGTTCAGTGAAGTCAGTGCTCAGGGAGGTCAGTGTTCAGGAGGTCAGTGTTCAGGAGGTCAGTGTTCAGGAGGTCAGTGTTCAGGGAGGTCAGTATACAGGGAGGTCAGTATACAGAGGGGTCAGTGTTCAGGGAGGTCAGTGTTCAGGGAGGTCAGTGTCCAGGGAGGTCACTGTTCAGCGTGGTCACTGTTCAGCGAGGTCAGTGTTCAGGGAGGTCAGTGTCCAGGAGGTCAGTGTTCAGGGATGTCACTGTTCAGGAGGTCAGTGTTCAGGGAGGTCAGTGCTCAGGGAGCTCAGTGCTCAGGGAGGTCAGTGTTCAGGGAGGTCAGTGTTCAGGGAGGGCAGTGTCCAGGGAGGTCAGTGTCCAGGGAGGTCAGTGTCCAGGGAGGTTAGTGTTCAGGGAGGTCAGTGTTCAGGAGGTCAGTGTCCAGGAGGTCAGTGTTCAGGGAGGTCATTGTTCAGGGAGGTCAGTGTTCAGGAGGTCAGTGCTCAGGGAGGTCAGTGTTTAGGGAGGTCAGTGTTCAGGAGGCCAATGTTCAGGGAGGTCACTGTTCAGGGAGGTCAGTGTCCAGGAGGTCAGTGTCCAGGGAGGTCAGTTTTCAGGGAGGTCAGTGTTCAGGGAGGTCAGTGTTCAGGAGGTCAGTGTTCAGGAGGTCAGTGTTCCAGAAGGTCAGTGTCCATGAGGTCAGTGTCCAGGAGATCAGTGTCCTGGGAGGTCAGTGTTCAGGGAGGTCAGTGTTCAGGAGGTCTGTGTTCAGGGAGGTCAGTGTAAAGGAGGTCAGTGTTCAGGGAGGTCAGTGTCCAGGAGGTCAGTGTCCAGGAGGTCAGTGTTCGGGGAGGTCAGTGTTCAGGAGGTCAGTGCTCACAGAGGTCAGTGTCCAGGGGTCAGTGTTCAGGGATGTCAGTGTTCAGGAGGTCAGTGTTCAGGGAGGTCAGTGCTCAGGGAGGTCAGTGTTCAGGGAGGTCAGTGTTCAGGATGTCAGTGCTCGGGGAGGTCAGTGTTCAGGGAGGGAAGTGTCCAGGGAGGTCAGTGTCCAGGGAGGTCAGTGTTCAGGGAGGTCAGTGTTCAGGAGGTCAGTGTCCAGGAGGTCAGTGTTCAGGGAGGTCATTGTTCAGGGAGGTCAGTGTTCAGGAGGTCAGTGCTCAGGGAGGTCAGTGTTTAGGGAGGTCAGTGTTCAGGAGATCAGTGTTCAGGGAGGTCACTGTTCAGGGACGTCAGTGTCCAGGAGGTCAGTGTCCAGGGAGGTCAGTTTTCAGGGAGGTCAGTGTTCAGGGAGGTCATTGTTCAGGAGATCAGTGTTCAGGAGGTCGGTGTTCAGGAGGTCAGTGTCCAGGAGGTCAGTGTTCCAGAAGGTCAGTGTCCATGAGGTCAGTGTCCAGGAGGTCAGTGTCCAGGGAGGTTAGTGTTCAGGGAGGTCAGTGTTCAGGAGGTCAGTGTTCAGGGAGGTCATTGTTCAGGGAGGTCAGTGTTCAGGGAGGTCAGTGTTCAGGAGGTCAGTGCTCAGGGAGGTCAGTGTTCAGGGAGGTCAGTGTCCAGGAGGTCAGTGTCCAGGGAGGTCAGTTTTCAGGGAGGTCAGTGTTCCAGCAGGTCAGTGTCCAGGAGGTCAGTGTCCAGGAGGTCAATGTTCAGGGAGGTCAGTGTTAAGGAGGTCAGTGTTCAGGGAGGTCAGTGTCCAGGAGGTGAGTGTCCAGGAGGTCAGTGTTCAGGGAGGTCAGTGTTCGGGGAGGTCAGTGTTCAGGTGGTCAGTGCTCACAGAGGTCAGTGTCCAGGGGTCAGTGTTCAGGGATGTCAGTGTTCAGAAGGTCAGTGTTCAGGGAGGTCAGTGTTCAGGGTGGTCAGTGTTCAGGGTGGTCAGTGCTCAGGGAGGTCAGTGTCCAGGAGGTCAGCGTTCAGGAGGTCAGTGTTCATGGATGTCAGTGTTCAGGAGGTCAGTGTTCAGGGACATCAGTGTTCAGGGTGGTCAGTGCTCAGGGAGGTCAGTGTTCAGGGAGGTCAGTGTCCAGGAGGTCAGTGTTTCAGGAGGTCAGTGTTCAAGGAGGCCAGTGTTCAGGGAGGTCAGTTTTCAGGGAGGTCAGTGCTCAGGAGGTCAGTGCTCAAGGAGGTCAGTGCTCAAGGAGGTCAGTGCTCAGGGAGGTCATTGTTCAGGGAGGTCAGTATACAGGGGGGTCAGTGTTCAGGGAGGTCAGTGTCCAGGGATGTCACTGTTTAGGAGGTCAGTGCTCAGGGAGGTCAGTGCTCAGGGAGGTCAGTGTTCAGGAGGTCAGTGCTCAGGGAGGTCAGTGTTCAGGGAGGGCAGTGTCCAGGGAGGTCAGTGTCCAGGGAGGTCAGTGTCCAGGGAGGTTAGTGTTCAGGGAGGTCAGTGTTCAGGAGGTCAGTGTCCAGGAGGTCAGTGTCCAGGAGGTCAGTGTTCAGGGAGGTCATTGTTCAGGGAGTTCAGTATTCAGGAGGTCAGTGCTCAGGGAGGTCAGTGTTTAGGGAGGTCAGTGTTCAGGGAGGTCAGTGTTCAGGGAGGTCAGTGTTCAGGGAGGTCAGTGTCCAGGAGGTCAGTGTCCAGGAGGTCAGTGTTCAGGGAGGTCAGTGTTAAGGAGGTCAGTGTTCAGGGAGGTCAGTGTTCAGGAGGTCAGTGTCCAGGAGATCAGTGTTCAGGGAGGTCAGTGTTCAGGGAGGTCAGTGTTCAGGAGGTCAGTGCTCACAGAGGTCAGTGTCCAGGGGTCAGTGTTCAGGGATGTCAGTGTTCAGGAGGTCAGTGCTCAGGGAGGTCAGTGTTCAGGGAGGTCAGTGTTCAGGGAGGTCAGTGTTCAGGGAGGTCAGTGTTCAGGAGGTCAGTGTCCAGGAGGTCAGTGTTCAGGGAGGTCATTGTTCAGGGAGGTCAGTGTTCAGGAGGTCAGTGCTCAGGGAGGTCAGTGTTTAGGGAGGTCAGTGTTCAGGAGGTCAGTGTGCAGGGAGGTCACTGTTCAGGGAGGTCAGTGTCCAGGAGGTCAGTGTCCAGGGAGGTCAGTTTTCAGGGAGGTCAGTGTTCAGGGAGGTCATTGTTCAGGAGGTCAGTGTTCAGAAGGTCGGTGTTCAGGAGGTCAGTGTCCAGGAGGTCAGTGTTCCAGAAGGTCAGTGTCCATGAGGTCAGTGTCCAGGAGGTCAGTGTCCAGGGAGGTTAGTGTTCAGGGAGGTCAGTGTTCAGGAGGTCAGTGTCCAGGAGGTCAGTGTTCAGGGAGGTCATTGTTCAGGGAGGTCAGTGTTCAGGGAGGTCAGTGTTCAGGAGGTCAGTGCTCAGGGAGGTCACTGTTCAGGGAGGTCAGTGTCCAGGAGGTCAGTGTCCAGGGAGGTCACTGTTCAGGGAGGTCAGTGGCCAGGAGGTCAGTGTTCAGGGAGGTCAGTGTCCAGGAGATCAGTGTCCAGGAGGTCTGTGTTCAGGGAGGTCAGTGTTCAGGGAGGTCAGTGTCCAGGGAGGTCAGTGTTCAGGGATGTCAGTGTCCAGGCGGTCAGTGTTCAGGAGGTCAGTGTTCAGGAGATCAGTGTCCAGGAGGTCAGTGTTCAGGGAGGTCAGTGTTCAGGGAGGTCAGTGTTCGGGGAGGTCACTGTTCAGGTGGTCAGTGCTCACAGAGGTCAGTGTCCAGGGGTCAGTGTTCAGGGATGTCAGTGTTCAGAAGGTCAGTGTTCAGGAGGTCAGTGTTCAGGAGATCAGTGTCCAGGAGGTCAGTGTTCAGGAGGTCAGTGCTCACAGAGGTCAGTGTCCAGGGAGGGAAGTGTCCAGGGAGGTCAGTGTCCAGGGAGGTTAGTGTTCAGGGAGGTCAGTGTTCAGAAGGTCAGTGTCCAGGAGGTCAGTGTTCAGGGAGGTCATTGTTTAGGGAGGTCAGTGTTCAGGAGGTCAGTGCTCAGGGAGGTCAGTGTTTAGGGAGGTCAGTGTTTAGGGAGGTCAGTGTTCAGGAGGTCAGTGTTCAGGGAGGTCACTGTTCAGGGAGGTCAGTGTCCAGGAGGTCACTGTCCAGGGAGTTCAGTTTTCAGGGAGGTCAGTGTTCAGGGAGGTCAGTGTTCCAGCAGGTCAGTGTTCAGGAGGTCAGTATCCAGGAGGTCAGTGTTCAGGGAGGGAAGTGTCCAGGGAGGTCAGTGTCCAGGGAGGTTAGTGTTCAGGGAGGTCAGTGTTCAGAAGGTCAGTGTCCAGGAGGTCAGTGTTCAGGGAGGTCATTGTTTAGGGAGGTCAGTGTTCAGGAGGTCAGTGCTCAGGGAGGTCAGTGTTTAGGGAGGTCAGTGTTTAGGGAGGTCAGTGTTCAGGAGGTCAGTGTTCAGGGAGGTCACTGTTCAGGGAGGTCAGTGTCCAGGAGGTCAGTGTCCAGGGAGTTCAGTTTTCAGGGAGGTCAGTGTTCAGGGAGGTCAGTGTTCCAGCAGGTCAGTGTTCAGGAGGTCAGTATCCAGGAGGTCAATGTTCAGGGAGGTCAGTGTTAAGGAGGTCAGTGTTCAGGGAGGTCAGTGTCCAGGAGGTGAGTGTCCAGGAGGTCAGTGTTCAGGGAGGTCAGTGTTCAGGGAGGTCAGTGTCCAGGAGGTGAGTGTCCAGGAGGTCAGCGTTCAGGGAGGTCAGTGTTCAGGGAGGTCAGTGTTCAGGGAGGTCACTGTTCAGGGAGGTCAGTGTCCAGGAGGTCAGTGTCCAGGGAGGTCAGTTTTCAGGGAGGTCAGTGTTCAGGAGGTCAGTGTCCAGGAGGTCAGTGTTCAGGGAGGTCATTGTTCAGGGAGGTCAGTGTTCAGGGAGGTCAGTGTTCAGGAGGTCAGTGCTCAGGGAGGTCACTGTTCAGGGAGGTCAGTGTGCAGGAGGTCAGTGTCCAGGGAGGTCAGTTTTCAGGGAGATCAGTGTTCCAGCAGGTCAGTGTTCAGGAGGTCAGTATCCAGGAGGTCAATGTTCAGGGTGGTCAGTGTCCAGGAGGTCAGTGTTTAGGGAGGTCAGTGCTCAGGGAGGTCAGTGTTCAGGGAGGTCACTGTTCAGGGAGGTCAGTGTCCAGGAGGTCAGTGTCCAGGGAGGTCAGTTTTCAGGGAGGTCAGTGTTCAGGAGGTCAGTGTCCAGGAGGTCAGTGTTCAGGGAGGTCAGTGTTCAGGGAGGTCAGTGTTCAGGGAGGTCAGTGTTCAGGAGGTCAGTGCTCAGGGAGGTCACTGTTCAGGGAGGTCAGTGTGCAGGAGGTCAGTGTCCAGGAGGTCAGTGTTTAGGGAGGTCAGTGCTCAGGGAGGTCAGTGTTCAGGGAGGTCATTGTTCAGGCAGATCAGTGTTCAGGAGGTCAGTGTCCAGGAGGTCAGTGTTCACGGAGGTCAGTGTTCAGGAGGTCAGTGTTCAGGGAGGTCAGTGATCAGGGAGGTCACAGTTTAGGTGGTCAGTGTTCTGGGAGGTCAGTGTCCAGGGAGGTCAGTGTCCAGGAGGTCAATGCTCACGGAGGTCAGTGTCCAGGAGATCAGTGTCCAGGAGGTCAGTGTTCAGGGAGGTCAGTGTCCAGGAGGTCAGTGTTCACGAGGTCAGTGTTCAGGGAGGTCAGTGTTCAGGCGATCAGTGTCCAGGAGGTCAGTGTCCAGGGAGGTCAGTGTTCAGGGAGGTCAGTGATCAGGGAGGTCACAGTTTAGGAGGTCAGTGTCCAGGGAGGTCAGTGTCCAGGGAGGTCATTGTTCAGGGAGGTCAGTGTTCAGGAGGTCAGTGTCCAGGAGGTCAGTGTCCAGGAGGTCAGTGTTCAGGGAGGTCATTGTTCAGGGAGGTCAGTGTTCAGGAGGTCAGTGCTCAGGGACGTCAGTGTTCAGGGAGGTCAGTGTTCAGGGAGGTCACTGTTCAGGGAGGTCAGTGTTCAGGGAGGTCAGTGTCCAGGAGGTCAGTGTCCAGGGAGGTCAGTTTTCAGGGAGGTCAGTGTTCAGGAGGTCAGTGTTCAGGAGGTCAGTGTCCGTGAGGTGAGTGTCCAGGAGGTGAGTGTCCAGGGAGGTCAGTGTTTAGGGAGGTCAGTGTTCAGGAGGTCAGTGCTCAGGGAGATCAGTGTTTAGGGAGGTCAGTGTTCAGGGAGGTCAGTGTTCAGGGAGGTCACTGTTCAGGGAGGTCAGTGTCCAGGAGGTCAGTGTCCAGGGAGGTCAGTTTTCAGGGAGGTCAGTGTTCAGGGAGGTCAGTGTTCAGGGAGGTCAGTATACAGGGAGGTCAGTGTTCAGGGAGGTCAGTGTCCAGGGATGTCACTGTTTAGGAGGTCAGTGTTCAGGGAGGTCAGTGCTCAGGGAGGTCAGTGCTCAGGGAGGTCAGTGCTCAGGGAGGTCAGTGTTCAGGAGGTCAGTGCTCAGGGAGGTCAGTGTTCAGGGAGGGCAGTGTCCAGGGAGGTCAGTGTCCAGGGAGGTCAGTGTCCAGGGAGGTTAGTGTTCAGGGAGGTCAGTGTTCAGGAGGTCAGTGTCCAGGAGGTCAGTGTCCAGGAGGTCAGTGTTCAGGGAGGTCATTGTTCAGGGAGTTCAGTATTCAGGAGGTCAGTGCTCAGGGAGGTCAGTGTTTAGGGAGGTCAGTGTTCAGGGAGGTCAGTGTTCAGGGAGGTCAGTGTTCAGGGAGGTCAGTGTCCAGGAGGTCAGTGTCCAGGAGGTCAGTGTTCAGGGAGGTCAGTGTTAAGGAGGTCAGTGTTCAGGGAGGTCAGTGTTCAGGAGGTCAGTGTCCAGGAGATCAGTGTTCAGGGAGGTCAGTGTTCAGGGAGGTCAGTGTTCAGGAGGTCAGTGCTCACAGAGGTCAGTGTCCAGGGGTCAGTGTTCAGGGATGTCAGTGTTCAGGAGGTCAGTGCTCAGGGAGGTCAGTGCTCAGGGAGGTCAGTGTTCAGGGAGGTCAGTGTTCAGGATGTCAGTGCTCAGGGAGGGAAGTGTCCAGGGAGGTCAGTGTCCAGGGAGGTCAGTGTTCAGGGAGGTCAGTGTTCAGGAGGTCAGTGTCCAGGAGGTCAGTGTTCAGGGAGGTCATTGTTCAGGGAGGTCAGTGTTCAGGAGGTCAGTGCTCAGGGACGTCAGTATTCAGGGAGGTCAGTGTTCAGGGAGGTCAGTGTTCAGGGAGGTCACTTTTCAGGGAGGTCAGTGTCCAGGAGGTCAGTGTCCAGGGAGGTCAGTTTTCAGGGAGGTCAGTGTTCAGGAGGTCAGTGTTCAGGAGGTCAGTGTACATGAGGTGAGTGTCCAGGAGGTGAGTGTCCAGGGAGGTCAGTGTTTAGGGAGGTCAGTGTTCAGGAGGTCAGTGCTCAGGGAGATCAGTGTTTAGGGAGGTCAGTGTTCAGGGAGGTCAGTGTTCAGGGAGGTCACTGTTCAGGGAGGTCAGTGTCCAGGAGGTCAGTGTCCAGGGAGGTCAGTTTTCAGGGAGGTCAGTGTTCAGGGAGGTCAGTGTTCAGGGAGGTCAGTATACAGGGGCGTCAGTGTTCAGGGAGGTCAGTGTTCAGGGAGGTCAGTGTCCAGGGATGTCACTGTTTAGGAGGTCAGTGTTCAGGGAGGTCAGTGCTCAGGGAGGTCAGTGCTCAGGGAGGTCAGTGCTCAGGGAGGTCAGTGTTCAGGAGGTCAGTGCTCAGGGAGGTCAGTGTTCAGGGAGGGCAGTGTCCAGGGAGGTCAGTGTCCAGGGAGGTCAGTGTCCAGGGAGGTTAGTGTTCAGGGAGGTCAGTGTTCAGGAGGTCAGTGTCCAGGAGGTCAGTGTCCAGGAGGTCAGTGTTCAGGGAGGTCATTGTTCAGGGAGTTCAGTATTCAGGAGGTCAGTGCTCAGGGAGGTCAGTGTTTAGGGAGGTCAGTGTTCAGGGAGGTCAGTGTTCAGGGAGGTCAGTGTTCAGTGAGGTCAGTGTCCAGGATGTCAGTGTCCAGGAGGTCAGTGTTCAGGGAGGTCAGTGTTAAGGAGGTCAGTGTTCAGGGAGGTCAGTGTTCAGGAGGTCAGTGTCCAGGAGATCAGTGTTCAGGGAGGTCAGTGTTCAGGGAGGTCAGTGTTCAGGAGGTCAGTGCTCACAGAGGTCAGTGTCCAGGGGTCAGTGTTCAGGGATGTCAGTGTTCAGGAGGTCAGTGCTCAGGGAGGTCAGTGCTCAGGGAGGTCAGTGTTCAGGGAGGTCAGTGTTCAGGATGTCAGTGCTCAGGGAGGGAAGTGTCCAGGGAGGTCAGTGTCCAGGGAGGTCAGTGTTCAGGGAGGTCAGTGTTCAGGAGGTCAGTGTCCAGGAGGTCAGTGTTCAGGGAGGTCATTGTTCAGGGAGGTCAGTGTTCAGGAGGTCAGTGCTCAGGGAGGTCAGTGTTTAGGGAGGTCAGTGTTCAGGAGGTCAGTGTTCAGGGAGGTCACTGTTCAGGGAGGTCAGTGTCCAGGAGGTCAGTGTCCAGGGAGGTCAGTTTTCAGGGAGGTCAGTGTTCAGGGAGGTCATTGTTCAGGAGGTCAGTGTTCAGAAGGTCGGTGTTCAGGAGGTCAGTGTCCAGGAGGTCAGTGTTCCAGAAGGTCAGTGTCCATGAGGTCAGTGTCCAGGAGGTCAGTGTCCAGGGAGGTTAGTGTTCAGGGAGGTCAGTGTTCAGGAGGTCAGTGTCCAGGAGGTCAGTGTTCAGGGAGGTCATTGTTCAGGGAGGTCAGTGTTCAGGGAGGTCAGTGTTCAGGAGGTCAGTGCTCAGGGAGGTCACTGTTCAGGGAGGTCAGTGTCCAGGAGGTCAGTGTCCAGGGAGGTCACTGTTCAGGGAGGTCAGTGGCCAGGAGGTCAGTGTTCAGGGAGGTCAGTGTCCAGGAGATCAGTGTCCAGGAGGTCTGTGTTCAGGGAGGTCAGTGTTCAGGGAGGTCAGTGTCCAGGGAGGTCAATGTTCAGGGATGTCAGTGTCCAGGCGGTCAGTGTTCAGGAGGTCAGTGTTCAGGAGATCAGTGTCCAGGAGGTCAGTGTTCAGGGAGGTCAGTGTTCAGGGAGGTCAGTGTTCGGGGAGGTCACTGTTCAGGTGGTCAGTGCTCACAGAGGTCAGTGTCCAGGGGTCAGTGTTCAGGGATGTCAGTGTTCAGAAGGTCAGTGTTCAGGAGGTCAGTGTTCAGGAGATCAGTGTCCAGGAGGTCAGTGTTCAGGAGGTCAGTGCTCACAGAGGTCAGTGTCCAGGGAGGTCAGTTTTCAGGGAGGTCAGTGTTCAGGAGGTCAGTGTTCAGGAGGTCAGTGTCCATGAGGTGAGTGTCCAGGAGGTGAGTGTCCAGGGAGGTCAGTGTTTAGGGAGGTCAGTGTTCAGGAGGTCAGTGCTCAGGGAGATCAGTGTTTAGGGAGGTCAGTGTTCAGGGAGGTCAGTGTTCAGGGAGGTCACTGTTCAGGGAGGTCAGTGTCCAGGAGGTCAGTGTCCAGGGAGGTCAGTTTTCAGGGAGGTCAGTGTTCAGGGAGGTCAGTGTTCAGGGAGGTCAGTATACAGGGGGGTCAGTATTCAGGGAGGTCAGTGTTCAGGGAGGTCAGTGTCCAGGGATGTCACTGTTTAGGAGGTCAGTGTTCAGGGAGGTCAGTGCTCAGGGAGGTCAGTGCTCAGGGAGGTCAGTGCTCAGGGAGGTCAGTGTTCAGGAGGTCAATGCTCAGGGAGGTCAGTGTTCAGGGAGGGCAGTGTCCAGGGAGGTCAGTGTCCAGGGAGGTCAGTGTCCAGGGAGGTTAGTGTTCAGGGAGGTCAGTGTTCAGGAGGTCAGTGTCCAGGAGGTCAGTGTCCAGGAGGTCAGTGTTCAGGGAGGTCATTGTTCAGGGAGTTCAGTATTCAGGAGGTCAGTGCTCAGGGAGGTCAGTGTTTAGGGAGGTCAGTGTTCAGGGAGGTCAGTGTTCAGGGAGGTCAGTGTTCAGGGAGGTCAGTGTTCAGGAGGTCAGTGTCCAGGAGATCAGTGTTCAGGGAGGTCAGTGTTCAGGGAGGTCAGTGTTCAGGAGGTCAGTGCTCACAGAGGTCAGTGTCCAGGGGTCAGTGTTCAGGGATGTCAGTGTTCAGGAGGTCAGTGCTCAGGGAGGTCAGTGCTCAGGGAGGTCAGTGTTCAGGGAGGTCAGTGTTCAGGATGTCAGTGTCCAGGGAGGTCAGTTTTCAGGGAGGTCAGTGTTCAGGGAGGTCATTGTTCAGGAGGTCAGTGTTCAGAAGGTCGGTGTTCAGGAGGTCAGTGTCCAGGAGGTCAGTGTTCCAGAAGGTCAGTGTCCATGAGGTCAGTGTCCAGGAGGTCAGTGTCCAGGGAGGTTAGTGTTCAGGGAGGTCAGTGTTCAGGAGGTCAGTGTCCAGGAGGTCAGTGTTCAGGGAGGTCATTGTTCAGGGAGGTCAGTGTTCAGGGAGGTCAGTGTTCAGGAGGTCAGTGCTCAGGGAGGTCACTGTTCAGGGAGGTCAGTGTCCAGGAGGTCAGTGTCCAGGGAGGTCACTGTTCATGGAGGTCAGTGGCCAGGAGGTCAGTGTTCAGGGAGGTCAGTGTCCAGGAGATCAGTGTCCAGGAGGTCTGTGTTCAGGGAGGTCAGTGTTCAGGGAGGTCAGTGTCCAGGGAGGTCAGTGTTCAGGGATGTCAGTGTCCAGGCGGTCAGTGTTCAGGAGGTCAGTGTTCAGGAGATCAGTGTCCAGGAGGTCAGTGTTCAGGGAGGTCAGTGTTCAGGGAGGTCAGTGTTCGGGGAGGTCACTGTTCAGGTGGTCAGTGCTCACAGAGGTCAGTGTCCAGGGGTCAGTGTTCAGGGATGTCAGTGTTCAGAAGGTCAGTGTTCAGGAGGTCAGTGTTCAGGAGATCAGTGTCCAGGAGGTCAGTGTTCAGGAGGTCAGTGCTCACAGAGGTCAGTGTCCAGGGAGGGAAGTGTCCAGGGAGGTCAGTGTCCAGGGAGGTTAGTGTTCAGGGAGGTCAGTGTTCAGAAGGTCAGTGTCCAGGAGGTCAGTGTTCAGGGAGGTCATTGTTTAGGGAGGTCAGTGTTCAGGAGGTCAGTGCTCAGGGAGGTCAGTGTTTAGGGAGGTCAGTGTTTAGGGAGGTCAGTGTTCAGGAGGTCAGTGTTCAGGGAGGTCACTGTTCAGGGAGGTCAGTGTCCAGGAGGTCAGTGTCCAGGGAGTTCAGTTTTCAGGGAGGTCAGTGTTCAGGGAGGTCAGTGTTCCAGCAGGTCAGTGTTCAGGAGGTCAGTATCCAGGAGGTCAGTGTTCAGGGATGGAAGTGTCCAGGGAGGTCAGTGTCCAGGGAGGTTAGTGTTCAGGGAGGTCAGTGTTCAGAAGGTCAGTGTCCAGGAGGTCAGTGTTCAGGGAGGTCATTGTTTAGGGAGGTCAGTGTTCAGGAGGTCAGTGCTCAGGGAGGTCAGTGTTTAGGGAGGTCAGTGTTTAGGGAGGTCAGTGTTCAGGAGGTCAGTGTTCAGGGAGGTCACTGTTCAGGGAGGTCAGTGTCCAGGAGGTCAGTGTCCAGGGAGTTCAGTTTTCAGGGAGGTCAGTGTTCAGGGAGGTCAGTGTTCCAGCAGGTCAGTGTTCAGGAGGTCAGTATCCAGGAGGTCAATGTTCAGGGAGGTCAGTGTTAAGGAGGTCAGTGTTCAGGGAGGTCAGTGTCCAGGAGGTGAGTGTCCAGGAGGTCAGTGTTCAGGGAGGTCAGTGTTCAGGGAGGTCAGTGTCCAGGAGGTGAGTGTCCAGGAGGTCAGTGTTCAGGGAGGTCAGTGTTCAGGGAGGTCAGTGTTCAGGGAGGTCACTGTTCAGGGAGGTCAGTGTCCAGGAGGTCAGTGTCCAGGGAGGTCAGTTTTCAGGGAGGTCAGTGTTCAGGAGGTCAGTGTCCAGGAGGTCAGTGTTCAGGGAGGTCATTGTTCAGGGAGGTCAGTGTTCAGGGAGGTCAGTGTTCAGGAGGTCAGTGCTCAGGGAGGTCACTGTTCAGGGAGGTCAGTGTGCAGGAGGTCAGTGTCCAGGGAGGTCAGTTTTCAGGGAGATCAGTGTTCCAGCAGGTCAGTGTTCAGGAGGTCAGTATCCAGGAGGTCAATGTTCAGGGTGGTCAGTGTCCAGGAGGTCAGTGTTTAGGGAGGTCAGTGCTCAGGGAGGTCAGTGTTCAGGGAGGTCACTGTTCAGGGAGGTCAGTGTCCAGGAGGTCAGTGTCCAGGGAGGTCAGTTTTCAGGGAGGTCAGTGTTCAGGAGGTCAGTGTCCAGGAGGTCAGTGTTCAGGGAGGTCATTGTTCAGGGAGGTCAGTGTTCAGGGAGGTCAGTGTTCAGGAGGTCAGTGCTCAGGGAGGTCACTGTTCAGGGAGGTCAGTGTGCAGGAGGTCAGTGTCCAGGGAGGTCAGTTTTCAGGGAGATCAGTGTTCCAGCAGGTCAGTGTTCAGGAGGTCAGTATCCAGGAGGTCAATGTTCAGGGTGGTCAGTGTTAAGGAGGTCAGTGTTCAGGGAGGTCAGTGTCCAGGAGGTGAGTGTCCAGGAGGTCAGTGTTCAGGGAGGTCAGTGTTCAGGGAGGTCAGTGTTCAGGAGGTCAGTGTCCATGAGGTCAGTGTCCAGGAGATCAGTGTCCAGGGAGGTCAGTGTTTTGGGAGGTCAGTGTTTAGGGAGGTCAGTGTTCAGGGAGGTCAGTGTTCAGGGAGGTCACTGTTCAGGGAGGTCAGTGTCCAGAGGTCAGTGTCCAGGGAGGTCAGTTTTCAGGGAGGTCAGTGTTCAGGGAGGTCAGTGTTCAGGGAGGTCAATGTCCAGGAGGTCAGTGTTCAGGGAGGTCAGTGTTCAGGAGGTCAGTGCTCACAGAGGTCAGTGTCCAGGGGTCAGTGTTCAGGGATGTCAGTGTTCAGGAGGTCAGTGTTCAGGGAGGTCAGTGCTCAGGGAGGTCAGTGTTCAGGGAGGTCAGTGTTCAGGATGTCAGTGCTCAGGGTGGTCAGTGTTCAGGGAGGGAAGTGTCCAGGGAGGTCAGTGTCCAGGGAGGTTAGTGTTCAGGGAGGTCAGTGTTCAGAAGGTCTGTGTCCAGGAGGTCAGTGTTCAGGGAGGTCATTGTTTAGGAAGGTCAGTGTTCAGGAGGTCAGTGCTCAGGGAGGTCAGTGTTTTGGGAGGTCAGTGTTTAGGGAGGTCAGTGTTCAGGGAGGTCACTGTTCAGGGAGGTCAGTGTCCAGGAGGTCAGTGTCCAGGGAGTTCAGTTTTCAGGGAGGTCAGTGTTCAGGGAGGTCAGTGTTCAGGAGGTCAGTGTTCAGGAGGTCGGTGTTCAGGAGGTCAGTGTCCAGGAGGTCAGTGTTCCAGAAGGTCAGTGTCCAGGAGGTCAGTGTCCAGGGAGGTCAGTGTTCAGGAGGTCAGTGCTCACAAAGGTCAGTGTCCAGGAGGTCAGTGTTCAGGGAGGTCAGTGTTAAGGAGGTCAGTGTTCAGGGAGGTCAGTGTTCAGGGAGGTCAGTGTTCGGGGAGGTCAGTGTTCAGGGAGGTCAGTGTCCAGGAGGTCAGTGTTCACAGAGGTCAGTGTCCTGGAGGTCAGTGTCCAGGAGGTCAGTGTTCAGGGTGGTCAGTGCTCAGGGCGGTCAGTGTTCAGGAGTTCAGTGTTCAGGGAGGTCAGTGTCTAGGAGGTCAGTGTCCAGGATGTCAGTGTTCAGAGAGGACAGTGTTCAGGAGGTCAGTGTCCAGGGAGGTCATTGTTCAGGCAGATCAGTGTTCAGGAGGTCAGTGTCCAGGAGGTCAGTGTTCACGGAGGTCAGTGTTCAGGAGGTCAGTGTTCAGGGAGGTCAGTGATCAGGGAGGTCACAGTTTAGGTGGTCAGTGTTCTGGGAGGTCAGTGTCCAGGGAGGTCAGTGTCCAGGAGGTCAATGCTCACGGAGGTCAGTGTCCAGGAGATCAGTGTCCAGGAGGTCAGTGTTCAGGGAGGTCAGTGTCCAGGAGGTCAGTGTTCACGAGGTCAGTGTTCAGGGAGGTCAGTGTTCAGGCGATCAGTGTCCAGGAGGTCAGTGTCCAGGGAGGTCAGTGTTCAGGGAGGTCAGTGATCAGGGAGGTCACAGTTTAGGAGGTCAGTGTCCAGGGAGGTCAGTGTCCAGGGAGGTCATTGTTCAGGGAGGTCAGTGTTCAGGAGGTCAGTGTCCAGGAGGTCAGTGTCCAGGAGGTCAGTGTTCAGGGAGGTCATTGTTCAGGGAGGTCAGTGTTCAGGAGGTCAGTGCTCAGGGACGTCAGTGTTCAGGGAGGTCAGTGTTCAGGGAGGTCACTGTTCAGGGAGGTCACTGTTCAGGGAGGTCAGTGATCAGGAGGTCAGTGTCCAGGGAGGTCAGTTTTCAGGGAGGTCAGTGTTCAGGAGGTCAGTGTTCAGGAGGTCAGTGTCCATGAGGTGAGTGTCCAGGAGGTGAGTGTCCAGGGAGGTCAGTGTTTAGGGAGGTCAGTGTTCAGGAGGTCAGTGCTCAGGGAGATCAGTGTTTAGGGAGGTCAGTGTTCAGGGAGGTCAGTGTTCAGGGAGGTCACTGTTCAGGGAGGTCAGTGTCCAGGAGGTCAGTGTCCAGGGAGGTCAGTTTTCAGGGAGGTCAGTGTTCAGGGAGGTCAGTGTTCAGGGAGGTCAGTATACAGGGGGGTCAGTGTTCAGGGAGGTCAGTGTTCAGGGAGGTCAGTGTCCAGGGATGTCACTGTTTAGGAGGTCAGTGTTCAGGGAGGTCAGTGCTCAGGGAGGTCAGTGCTCAGGGAGGTCAGTGCTCAGGGAGGTCAGTGTTCAGGAGGTCAGTGCTCAGGGAGGTCAGTGTTCAGGGAGGGCAGTGTCCAGGGAGGTCAGTGTCCAGGGAGGTCAGTGTCCAGGGAGGTTAGTGTTCAGGGAGGTCAGTGTTCAGGAGGTCAGTGTCCAGGAGGTCAGTGTCCAGGAGGTCAGTGTTCAGGGAGGTCATTGTTCAGGGAGTTCAGTATTCAGGAGGTCAGTGCTCAGGGAGGTCAGTGTTTAGGGAGGTCAGTGTTCAGGGAGGTCAGTGTTCAGGGAGGTCAGTGTTCAGGGAGGTCAGTGTTCAGGAGGTCAGTGTCCAGGAGATCAGTGTTCAGGGAGGTCAGTGTTCAGGGAGGTCAGTGTTCAGGAGGTCAGTGCTCACAGAGGTCAGTGTCCAGGGGTCAGTGTTCAGGGATGTCAGTGTTCAGGAGGTCAGTGTTCAGGAGGTCAGTGTCCATGAGGTGAGTGTCCAGGAGGTGAGTGTCCAGGGAGGTCAGTGTTTAGGGAGGTCAGTGTTCAGGAGGTCAGTGCTCAGGGAGATCAGTGTTTAGGGAGGTCAGTGTTCAGGGAGGTCAGTGTTCAGGGAGGTCACTGTTCAGGGAGGTCAGTGTCCAGGAGGTCAGTGTCCAGGGAGGTCAGTTTTCAGGGAGGTCAGTGTTCAGGGAGGTCAGTGTTCAGGGAGGTCAGTATACAGGGGGGTCAGTGTTCAGGGAGGTCAGTGTTCAGGGAGGTCAGTGTCCAGGGATGTCACTGTTTAGGAGGTCAGTGTTCAGGGAGGTCAGTGCTCAGGGAGGTCCGTGCTCAGGGAGGTCAGTGCTCAGGGAGGTCAGTGTTCAGGAGGTCAGTGCTCAGGGAGGTCAGTGTTCAGGGAGGGCAGTGTCCAGGCAGGTCAGTGTCCAGGGAGGTCAGTGTCCAGGGAGGTTAGTGTTCAGGGAGGTCAGTGTTCAGGAGGTCAGTGTCCAGGAGGTCAGTGTCCAGGAGGTCAGTGTTCAGGGAGGTCATTGTTCAGGGAGTTCAGTATTCAGGAGGTCAGTGCTCAGGGAGGTCAGTGTTTAGGGAGGTCAGTGTTCAGGGAGGTCAGTGTTCAGGGAGGTCAGTGTTCAGGGAGGTCAGTGTTCAGGAGGTCAGTGTCCAGGAGATCAGTGTTCAGGGAGGTCAGTGTTCAGGGAGGTCAGTGTTCAGGAGGTCAGTGCTCACAGAGGTCAGTGTCCAGGGGTCAGTGTTCAGGGATGTCAGTGTTCAGGAGGTCAGTGCTCAGGGAGGTCAGTGCTCAGGGAGGTCAGTGTTCAGGGAGGTCAGTGTTCAGGATGTCAGTGCTCAGGGAGGGAAGTGTCCAGGGAGGTCAGTGTCCAGGGAGGTCAGTGTTCAGGGAGGTCAGTGTTCAGGAGGTCAGTGTCCAGGAGGTCAGTGTTCAGGGAGGTCATTGTTCAGGGAGGTCAGTGTTCAGGAGGTCAGTGCTCAGGGAGGTCAGTGTTTAGGGAGGTCAGTGTTCAGGAGGTCAGTGTTCAGGGAGGTCACTGTTCAGGGAGGTCAGTGTCCAGGAGGTCAGTGTCCAGGGAGGTCAGTTTTCAGGGAGGTCAGTGTTCAGGGAGGTCATTGTTCAGGAGGTCAGTGTTCAGAAGGTCGGTGTTCAGGAGGTCAGTGTCCAGGAGGTCAGTGTTCCAGAAGGTCAGTGTCCATGAGGTCAGTGTCCAGGAGGTCAGTGTCCAGGGAGGTTAGTGTTCAGGGAGGTCAGTGTTCAGGAGGTCAGTGTCCAGGAGGTCAGTGTTCAGGGAGGTCATTGTTCAGGGAGGTCAGTGTTCAGGGAGGTCAGTGTTCAGGAGGTCAGTGCTCAGGGAGGTCACTGTTCAGGGAGGTCAGTGTCCAGGAGGTCAGTGTCCAGGGAGGTCACTGTTCATGGAGGTCAGTGGCCAGGAGGTCAGTGTTCAGGGAGGTCAGTGTCCAGGAGATCAGTGTCCAGGAGGTCTGTGTTCAGGGAGGTCAGTGTTCAGGGAGGTCAGTGTCCAGGGAGGTCAGTGTTCAGGGATGTCAGTGTCCAGGCGGTCAGTGTTCAGGAGGTCAGTGTTCAGGAGATCAGTGTCCAGGAGGTCAGTGTTCAGGGAGGTCAGTGTTCAGGGAGGTCAGTGTTCGGGGAGGTCACTGTTCAGGTGGTCAGTGCTCACAGAGGTCAGTGTCCAGGGGTCAGTGTTCAGGGATGTCAGTGTTCAGAAGGTCAGTGTTCAGGAGGTCAGTGTTCAGGAGATCAGTGTCCAGGAGGTCAGTGTTCAGGAGGTCAGTGCTCACAGAGGTCAGTGTCCAGGGAGGGAAGTGTCCAGGGAGGTCAGTGTCCAGGGAGGTTAGTGTTCAGGGAGGTCAGTGTTCAGAAGGTCAGTGTCCAGGAGGTCAGTGTTCAGGGAGGTCATTGTTTAGGGAGGTCAGTGTTCAGGAGGTCAGTGCTCAGGGAGGTCAGTGTTTAGGGAGGTCAGTGTTTAGGGAGGTCAGTGTTCAGGAGGTCAGTGTTCAGGGAGGTCACTGTTCAGGGAGGTCAGTGTCCAGGAGGTCAGTGTCCAGGAGGTCAGTGTCCAGGGAGTTCAGTTTTCAGGGAGGTCAGTGTTCAGGGAGGTCAGTGTTACAGCAGGTCAGTGTTCAGGAGGTCAGTATCCAGGAGGTCAGTGTTCAGGGATGGAAGTGTCCAGGGAGGTCAGTGTCCAGGGAGGTTAGTGTTCAGGGAGGTCAGTGTTCAGAAGGTCAGTGTCCAGGAGGTCAGTGTTCAGGGAGGTCATTGTTTAGGGAGGTCAGTGTTCAGGAGGTCAGTGCTCAGGGAGGTCAGTGTTTAGGGAGGTCAGTGTTTAGGGAGGTCAGTGTTCAGGAGGTCAGTGTTCAGGGAGGTCACTGTTCAGGGAGGTCAGTGTCCAGGAGGTCAGTGTCCAGGGAGTTCAGTTTTCAGGGAGGTCAGTGTTCAGAGAGGTCAGTGTTCCAGCAGGTCAGTGTTCAGGAGGTCAGTATCCAGGAGGTCAATGTTCAGGGAGGTCAGTGTTAAGGAGGTCAGTGTTCAGGGAGGTCAGTGTCCAGGAGGTGAGTGTCCAGGAGGTCAGTGTTCAGGGAGGTCAGTGTTCAGGGAGGTCAGTGTCCAGGAGGTGAGTGTCCAGGAGGTCAGTGTTCAGGGAGGTCAGTGTTCAGGGAGGTCAGTGTTCAGGGAGGTCACTGTTCAGGGAGGTCAGTGTCCAGGAGGTCAGTGTCCAGGGAGGTCAGTTTTCAGGGAGGTCAGTGTTCAGGAGGTCAGTGTCCAGGAGGTCAGTGTTCAGAAGGTCGGTGTTCAGGAGGTCAGTGTCCAGGAGGTCAGTGTTCCAGAAGGTCAGTGTCCATGAGGTCAGTGTCCAGGAGGTCAGTGTCCAGGGAGGTCAGTGTCCAGGGAGGTCAGTTTTCAGGGAGATCAGTGTTCCAGCAGGTCAGTGTTCAGGAGGTCAGTATCCAGGAGGTCAATGTTCAGGGTGGTCAGTGTCCAGGAGGTCAGTGTTTAGGGAGGTCAGTGCTCAGGGAGGTCAGTGTTCAGGGAGGTCACTGTTCAGGGAGGTCAGTGTCCAGGAGGTCAGTGTCCAGGGAGGTCAGTTTTCAGGGAGGTCAGTGTTCAGGAGGTCAGTGTCCAGGAGGTCAGTGTTCAGGGAGGTCATTGTTCAGGGAGGTCAGTGTTCAGGGAGGTCAGTGTTCAGGAGGTCAGTGCTCAGGGAGGTCACTGTTCAGGGAGGTCAGTGTGCAGGAGGTCAGTGTCCAGGGAGGTCAGTTTTCAGGGAGATCAGTGTTCCAGCAGGTCAGTGTTCAGGAGGTCAGTATCCAGGAGGTCAATGTTCAGGGAGGTCAGTGTTAAGGAGGTCAGTGTTCAGGGAGGTCAGTGTCCAGGAGGTGAGTGTCCAGGAGGTCAGTGTTCAGGGAGGTCAGTGTTCAGGGAGGTCAGTGTTCAGGAGGTCAGTGTTCAGGAGGTCAGTGTCCATGAGGTCAGTGTCCAGGAGATCAGTGTCCAGGGAGGTCAGTGTTCAGGGAGGTCAGTGTTCAGGAGGTCAGTGTTCAGGGAGGTCAGTGTCCAGGAGGTGAGTGTCCAGGAGGTCAGTGTTCAGGGAGGTCAGTGTTCAGGGAGGTCAGTGTTCAGGAGGTCAGTGTTCAGGAGGTCAGTGTCCATGAGGTCAGTGTCCAGGAGATCAGTGTCCAGGGAGGTCAGTGTTTTGGGAGGTCAGTGTTTAGGGAGGTCAGTGTTCAGGGAGGTCAGTGTTCAGGGAGGTCACTGTTCAGGGAGGTCAGTGTCCAGAGGTCAGTGTCCAGGGAGGTCAGTTTTCAGGGAGGTCAGTGTTCAGGGAGGTCAGTGTTCAGGGAGGTCAATGTCCAGGAGGTCAGTGTTCAGGGAGGTCAGTGTTCAGGAGGTCAGTGCTCACAGAGGTCAGTGTCCAGGGGTCAGTGTTCAGGGATGTCAGTGTTCAGGAGGTCAGTGTTCAGGGAGGTCAGTGCTCAGGGAGGTCAGTGTTCAGGGAGGTCAGTGTTCAGGATGTCAGTGCTCAGGGTGGTCAGTGTTCAGGGAGGGAAGTGTCCAGGGAGGTCAGTGTCCAGGGAGGTTAGTGTTCAGGGAGGTCAGTGTTCAGAAGGTCTGTGTCCAGGAGGTCAGTGTTCAGGGAGGTCATTGTTTAGGGAGGTCAGTGTTCAGGAGGTCAGTGCTCAGGGAGGTCAGTGTTTTGGGAGGTCAGTGTTTAGGGAGGTCAGTGTTCAGGGAGGTCACTGTTCAGGGAGGTCAGTGTCCAGGAGTTCAGTGTCCAGGGAGTTCAGTTTTCAGGGAGGTCAGTGTTCAGGGAGGTCAGTGTTCAGGAGGTCAGTGTTCAGGAGGTCGGTGTTCAGGAGGTCAGTGTCCAGGAGGTCAGTGTTCCAGAAGGTCAGTGTCCAGGAGGTCAGTGTCCAGGGAGGTCAGTGTTCAGGAGGTCAGTGCTCACAAAGGTCAGTGTCCAGGAGGTCAGTGTTCAGGGAGGTCAGTGTTAAGGAGGTCAGTGTTCAGGGAGGTCAGTGTTCAGGGAGGTCAGTGTTCGGGGAGGTCAGTGTTCAGGGAGGTCAGTGTCCAGGAGGTCAGTGTTCACAGAGGTCAGTGTCCTGGAGGTCAGTGTCCAGGAGGTCAGTGTTCAGGGTGGTCAGTGCTCAGGGCGGTCAGTGTTCAGGAGTTCAGTGTTCAGGGAGGTCAGTGTCTAGGAGGTCAGTGTCCAGGATGTCAGTGTTCAGAGAGGGCAGTGTTCAGGACGTCAGTGTCCAGGGAGGTCATTGTTCAGGCAGATCAGTGTTCAGGAGGTCAGTGTCCAGGAGGTCAGTGTTCACGGAGGTCAGTGTTCAGGAGGTCAGTGTTCAGGGAGGTCAGTGATCAGGGAGGTCACAGTTTAGGTGGTCAGTGTTCTGGGAGGTCAGTGTCCAGGGAGGTCAGTGTCCAGGAGGTCAATGCTCACGGAGGTCAGTGTCCAGGAGATCAGTGTCCAGGAGGTCAGTGTTCAGGGAGGTCAGTGTCCAGGAGGTCAGTGTTCACGAGGTCAGTGTTCAGGGAGGTCAGTGTTCAGGCGATCAGTGTCCAGGAGGTCAGTGTCCAGGGAGGTCAGTGTTCAGGGAGGTCAGTGATCAGGGAGGTCACAGTTTAGGAGGTCAGTGTCCAGGGAGGTCAGTGTCCAGGGAGGTCATTGTTCAGGGAGGTCAGTGTTCAGGAGGTCAGTGTCCAGGAGGTCAGTGTCCAGGAGGTCAGTGTTCAGGGAGGTCATTGTTCAGGGAGGTCAGTGTTCAGGAGGTCAGTGCTCAGGGACGTCAGTGTTCAGGGAGGTCAGTGTTCAGGGAGGTCACTGTTCAGGGAGGTCACTGTTCAGGGAGGTCAGTGTCCAGGAGGTCAGTGTCCAGGGAGGTCAGTTTTCAGGGAGGTCAGTGTTCAGGAGGTCAGTGTTCAGGAGGTCAGTGTCCATGAGGTGAGTGTCCAGGAGGTGAGTGTCCAGGGAGGTCAGTGTTTCGGGAGGTCAGTGTTCAGGAGGTCAGTGCTCAGGGAGATCAGTGTTTAGGGAGGTCAGTGTTCAGGGAGGTCAGTGTTCAGGGAGGTCACTGTTCAGGGAGGTCAGTGTCCAGGAGGTCAGTGTCCAGGGAGGTCAGTTTTCAGGGAGGTCAGTGTTCAGGGAGGTCAGTGTTCAGGGAGGTCAATGTCCAGGAGGTGAGTGTCCAGGAGGTCAGTGTTCAGGGAGGTCAGTGTTCAGGAGGTCAGTGCTCACAGAGGTCAGTGTCCAGGGGTCAGTGTTCAGGGATGTCAGTGTTCAGGAGGTCAGTGTTCAGGGAGGTCAGTGCTCAGGGAGGTCAGTGTTCAGGGAGGTCAGTGTTCAGGATGTCTGTGCTCAGGGAGGTCAGTGTTCAGGGAGGGAAGTGTCCAGGGAGGTCAGTGTCCAGGGAGGTTAGTGTTCAGGGAGGTCAGTGTTCAGAAGGTCAGTGTCCAGGAGGTCAGTGTTCAGGGAGGTCATTGTTTAGGGAGGTCAGTGTTCAGGAGGTCAGTGCTCAGGGAGGTCAGTGTTTAGGGAGGTCAGTGTTTAGGGAGGTCAGTGTTCAGGGAGGTCAGTGTTCGGGGAGGTCAGTGTTTGGGGAGATCAGTGTTCAGGGGAGTCAGTGTTCAGGGAGGTCAGTGTCCAGGAGGTCAGTGTCCAGGAGGTCAGTGTTCAGGAGGTCAGTGTTCGGGGAGGTCAGTGTTCAGGGAGGTCAGTGTTCAGGGAGGTCAGTGTTCAGGAGGTCAGTGCTCAGGGAGGTCAGTGTTCAGGGAGGTCAGTGTCTAGGAGGTCAGTGTTCAGGGAGGTCAGTGCTCAGGGAGGTCAGTGTTCAGGGAGGTCAGTGTTCAGGGAGGTCAGTGTTCAGGATGTCAGTGCTCAGGGAGGTCAGTGTTCAGGGAGGGAAGTGTCCAGGGAGGTCAGTGTCCAGGGAGGTTAGTGTTCAGGGAGGTCAGTGTTCAGAAGGTCAGTGTCCAGGAGGTCAGTGTTCAGGGAGGTCATTGTTTAGGGAGGTCAGTGTTCAGGAGGTCAGTGTTCAGGGAGGTCAGTGATCAGGGAGGTCACAGTTTAGGTGGTCAGTGTTCTGGGATGTCAGTGTCCAGGGAGGTCAGTGTCCAGGAGGTCAATGCTCACGGAGGTCAGTGTCCAGGAGGTCAGTGTTCCAGAAGGTCAGTGTCCATGAGGTCAGTGTCCAGGAGGTCAGTGTCCAGGGAGGTCAGTGTTCAGGGAGGTCAGTGTTAAGGAGGTCAGTGTTCAGGGAGGTCAGTGTTCAGGGAGGTCAGTGTTCGGGGAGGTCAGTGTTCAGGGAGGTCAGTGTCCAGGAGGTCAGTGTTCAGGGAGGTCAGTGTCCAGGAGGTCAGTGTTCACGAGGTCAGTGTCCAGGGAGGTCATTGTTCAGGGAGATCAGTGTTCAGGAGGTCAGTGTCCAGGAGGTCAGTGTTCACGGAGGTCAGTGTTCACGGAGGTCAGTGTTCAGGAGGTCAGTGTTCAGGGAGGTCAGTGATCAGGGAGGTCACAGTTTAGGTGGTCAGTGTTCTGGGAGGTCAGTGTCCAGGAGGTCAATGCTCACGGAGGTCAGTGTCCAGGAGATCAGTGTCCAGGAGGTCAGTGTTCAGGGAGGTCAGTGTCCAGGAGGTCAGTGTTCACGAGGTCAGTGTTCAGGGAGGTCAGTGTTCAGGCGATCAGTGTCCAGGAGGTCAGTGTCCAGGGAGGTCAGTGTTCAGGGAGGTCAGTGATCAGGGAGGTCACAGTTTAGGAGGTCAGTGTCCAGGGAGGTCAGTGTCCAGGGAGGTCATTGTTCAGGGAGGTCAGTGTTCAGGAGGTCAGTGTCCAGGAGGTCAGTGTCCAGGAGGTCAGTGTTCAGGGAGGTCATTTTTCAGGGAGGTCAGTGTTCAGGAAGTCAGTGCTCAGGGAGGTCAGTGTTCAGGGAGGTCATTGTTCAGGGAGGTACCTGTTCAGGGAGGTCACTGTTCTGGGAGGTCAGTGTCCAGGAGGTCAGTGTCCAGGGAGGTCAGTTTTCAGGGAGGTCAGTGTTCAGGAGGTCAGTGTTCAGGAGGTCAGTGTCCATGAGGTCAGTGTCCAGGAGGTGAGTGTCCAGGGAGGTCAGTGTTTAGGGAGGTCAGTGTTCAGGAGGTCAGTGCTCAGGGAGGTCAGTGTTTAGGGAGGTCAGTGTTCAGGGAGGTCAGTGTTCAGGGAGGTCACTGTTCAGGGAGGTCAGTGTCCAGGAGGTCAGTGTCCAGGGAGGTCAGTTTTCAGGGAGGTCAGTGTTCAGGGAGGTCAGTGTTCAGGGAGGTCAATGTCCAGGAGGTGAGTGTCCAGGAGGTCAGTGTTCAGGGAGGTCAGTGTTCAGGGAGGTCAGTGTTCAGGAGGTCAGTGCTCACAGAGGTCAGTGTCCAGGGGTCAGTGTTCAGGGATGTCAGTGTTCAGGAGGTCAGTGTTCAGGGAGGTCAGTGCTCAGGGAGGTCAGTGTTCAGGGAGGTCAGTGTTCAGGATGTCAGTGCTCAGGGAGGTCAGTGTTCAGGGAGGGAAGTGTCCAGGGAGGTCAGTGTCCAGGAGGTCAGTGTTCAGGGAGGTCATTGTTTAGGGAGGTTAGTGTTCAGGAGGTCAGTGCTCAGGGAGGTCAGTGTTTAGGGAGGTCAGTGTTTAGGGAGGTCAGTGTTCAGGGAGGTCAGTGTTCGGGGAGGTCAGTGTTTGGGGAGATCAGTGTTCAGGGGAGTCAGTGTTCAGGGAGGTCAGTGTCCAGGAGGTCAGTGTACAGGAGGTCAGTGTTCAGGAGGTCAGTGTTCGGGGAGGTCAGTATTCAGGGAGGTCAGTGTTCAGGGAGGTCAGTGTTCAGGAGGTCAGTGCTCAGTGAGGTCAGTGTTCAGGGAGGTCAGTGTCTAGGAGGTCAGTGTTCAGGGAGGTCAGTGTCCAGGGAGGTCAGTGTTCAGGGAGGTCAGTGTTCAGGAGGTCAGTGCTCACAAAGGTCAGTGTCCAGGAGGTCATTGTCCAGGAGGTCAGTGTTCAGGGAGGCCAGTGTTCAGGATGTCAGTGTTCAGGGAGGTCAGTGTTCAGGGAGGGAAGTGTCCAGAGAGGTCAGTGTCCAGGGAGGTTAGTGTTCAGGGAGGTCAGTGTTCAGAAGGTCAGTGTCCAGGAGGTCAGTGTTGAGGGAGGTCATTGTTTAGGGAGGTCAGTGTTCAGGAGGTCAGTGCTCAGGGAGGTCAGTGTTTAGGGAGGTCAGTGTTTAGGGAGGTCAGTGTTCAGGAGGTCAGTGTTCAGGGAGGTCACTGTTCAGGGAGGTCAGTGTCCAGGAGGTCAGTGTCCAGGGAGTTCAGTTTTCAGGGAGGTCAGTGTTCAGGGAGGTCAGTGTTCAGGAGGTCAGTGTTCAGGAGGTCGGTGTTCAGGAGGTCAGTGTCCAGGAGGTCAGTGTTCCAGAAGGTCAGTGTCCAGGAGGTCAGTGTCCAGGGAGGTCAATGTTCAGGGAGGTCAGTGTTCAGGAGGTCAGTGCTCACAAAGGTCAGTGTCCAGGAGGTCATTGTCCAGGAGGTCAGTGTTCAGGGAGGTCAGTGTTAAGGAGGTCAGTGTTCAGGGAGGTCAGTGTTCAGGGAGGTCAGTGTTCGGGGAGGTCAGTGTTCAGGGAGGTCAGTGTCCAGGAGGTCAGTGTTCACAGAGGTCAGTGTCCTGGAGGTCAGTGTCCAGGAGGTCAGTGTTCAGGGTGGTCAGTGCTCAGGGCGGTCAGTGTTCAGGAGTTCAGTGTTCAGGGAGGTCAGTGTCTAGGAGGTCAGTGTCCAGGATGTCAGTGTTCAGAGAGGACAGTGTTCAGGAGGTCAGTGTCCAGGGAGGTCATTGTTCAGGCAGATCAGTGTTCAGGAGGTCAGTGTCCAGGAGGTCAGTGTTCACGGAGGTCAGTGTTCAGGAGGTCAGTGTTCAGGGAGGTCAGTGATAAGGGAGGTCACAGTTTAGGTGGTCAGTGTTCTGGGAGGTCAGTGTCCAGGGAGGTCAGTGTTCAGGGAGGTCAGTGTCCAGGAGGTCAATGCTCACGGAGGTCAGTGTCCAGGAGATCAGTGTTCACGAGGTCAGTGTTCAGGGAGGTCACTGTTCAGGCGATCAGTGTCCAGGAGGTCAGTGTCCAGGGAGGTCAGTGTTCAGGGAGGTCAGTGATCAGGGAGGTCACAGTTTAGGAGGTCAGTGTTCAGGGAGGTCAGTGTTCAGGGAGGTCAGTGTTCAGGAGGTCAGTGTTCGGGAGGTCAGTGTCCAGGGATGCCACAGTTTAGGAGGCCAGTGTTCAGGGAGGTCAGTGTCCAGGTGGTCAGTGTTCAGGAGGTCAGTGTTCAGGGAGGTCAGGTGGCCAGGAGGTCAGTGTTCAGGGAGGTCAGTGTTCAGGAGGTCAGTGTCCAGGAGCTGAGCGTCCAGGAGGTCAGTGTTCAGGGAGGTCAGTGTCCAGGGATGCCACAGTTTAGGAGGTCAGTGTTCAGGGAGGTCAGTGTCCAGGTGGTCAGTGTTCAGGGAGGTCAGTGTCCAGGAGATCAGTGCTCAGGGAGGTCAGTGTTCAGGGAGGTCAGTGCTCAGGGAGGTCAGTGTCCAGGAGGTCAGTGTTCAGTAGGTCTGTGTTCAGGGAGGTCAGGGTCCAGGGAGGTCAGTGTCCAGGAGGTCAGTGTTCAGGGAGGTCAGTGTTCAGGGAGGTCAGTGTCCAGGAGGTCAGTGTTCAGGGAGGTCAGTGTTCAGGGAGGTCAGTGTCCAGGAGGTCAGTGTTCAGGGAGGTCTGTGTTCACCGAGGTCAGTGTCCAGGAGGTCAGTGTTCAGGGAGGTTAGTGTTCAGGGAGGTCAGTGTCTAGGAGGTCAGTGTTCAGGGAGGTCACTGTTCAGGGAGGTCAGTGGCCAGGAGGTCAGTGTTCAGGGAGGTCAGTGTCCAGGAGGTCTGTGTTCAGGGAGGTCAGTGTTCAGGGAGGTCAGTGTCCAGGGAGTTCAGTGTTCAGGGATGTCAGTGTCCAGGCGGTCAGTGTTCAGGAGGTCAGTGTTCAGGAGATCAGTGTCCAGGAGGTCAGTGTTCAGGGAGGTCTGTGTTCAGGGAGGTCAGTGTTCAGGGAGGTCAGTGCTCAGGAGGTCAGTGTCCAGGGAGGTCAGTGTTCAGGAGGTCAGTGTTCAGGGAGGTCAGTGTTTGGGGAGGTCAGTGTTTGGGGAGATCATTGTTCAGGGGAGTCAGTGTTCAGGGAGGTCAGTGTCCAGGAGGTCAGTGTACAGGAGGTCAGTGTTCAGGAGGTCAGTGTTCGGGGAGGTCAGTGTTCAGGGAGGTCAGTGTTCAGGGAGGTCAGTGTTCAGGAGGTCAGTGCTCAGGGAGGTCAGTGTTCAGGGAGGTCAGTGTCTAGGAGGTCAGTGTTCAGGGAGGTCAGTGTTCAGGGAGGTCAGTGGCCAGGAGGTCAGTGTTCAGGGAGGTCAGTGTCCAGGAGATCAGTGTCCAGGAGGTCTGTGTTCAGGGAGGTCAGTGTTCAGGGAGGTCAGTGTTCAGGGATGTCAGTGTCCAGGCGGTCAGTGTTCAGGAGGTCAGTGTTCAGGAGATCAGTGTCCAGGAGGTCAGTGTTCAGGGAGGTCAGTGTTCAGGGAGGTCAGTGTTCAGGGAGGTCAGTGTTCAGGAGGTCAGTGTCCAGGGAGGTCAGTGTTCAGGAAGTCAGTGTTCAGGGAGGTCAGTGTTCGGGGAGGTCGGTGTTTGGGGAGATCAGTGTTCAGGGGCGTCAGTGTTCAGGGAGGTCAGTGTCCAGGAGGTCAGTGTCCAGGAGGTCAGTGTTCAGGAGGTCAGTGTTCGGGGAGGTCAGTGTTCAGGGAGGTCAGTGTTCAGGGAGGTCAGTGTTCAGGAGGTCAGTGCTCAGGGAGGTCAGTGTTTAGGGAGGTCAGTGTTCAGGAGGTCAGTGTTCAGGGAGGTCAGTGTTCAGGAGGTCAATGTTCAGGGAGGTCAGTGTTCAAGGAGGTCAGCGCTCAGGGAGGTCATTGTTCAGGGAGGCCAGTATCCAGGGGGGGTCAGTGTTCAGGGAGGTCAGTGTTCAGGGAGGTCAATGTTCAGGGAGGTCAATGCTCAGGGAGGTCAGTGTCCAGGAGGTCAGTGTTCTGGGAGGTCAGTGTTCAGGGAGGTCAGTGTCCATGAGGTCAGTGTCCAGTAGATCAGTGTCCAGGGAGGTCAGTGTTCAGGGAGGTCAGTGTTCAGGAGGTCAGTGTTCAGGGAAGTCAGTGTTCAGGGAGGACAGTGTAAAGGAGGTCAGTCCTCACAAATGTCAGTGTCCAGGAGGTCAGTGTTCAGGGAGGTCAGTGTTCAGGGAGGTCAGTGTTCAGGAGGTCAGTGCTCACAGAGGTCAGTGCCCAGGGGTCAGTGTTCAGGGATGTCAGTGTTCAGGAGGTCAGTGCTCAGGGAGGTTAGTGCTTAGGGAGGTCAGTGCTCAGGGAGGTCAGTGTTCAGGGAGGATAGTGTTCTGGGAGTTCAGTGTTCAGGAGGTCAGTGTCCAGGAAGTCAGTGTTCAGGGAGGTCATTGTTCAGGGAGGTCAGTTTTCAGGAGGTCAGTGCTCAGGGAGGTCAGTGCTCAGGGAGGTCAGTGTTTAGGGAGGTCAGTGTTCAGGAGGTCAGTGTCCAGGGAGGTCAGTGTTCAGGGACGTCACTGTTCTGGGAGGTCAGTGTCCAGGAGGTCAGTGTCCAGGGAGGTCAGTTTTCAGGGAGGTCAGTGTTCAGGGAGGTCAGTGTTCAGGAGGTCAGTGTTCAGGAGGTCGGTGTTCAGGAGGTCAGTGTCCAGGAGGTCAGTGTCCAGGAGGTCAGTGTTCCAGAAGGTCAGTGTCCATGAGGTCAGTGTCCAGGAGGTCAGTGTCCAGGGAGGTCAGTGTTCAGGGAGGTCAGTGTTCAGGAGGTCAGTGCTCACAAAGGTCAGTGTCCAGGAGGTCATTGTCCGGGAGGTCATTGTCCAGGAGGTCAGTGTTAAGGAGGTCAGTGTTCAGGGAGGTGAGTGTCCAGGAGGTCAGTGTTCGGGGAGGTCAGTGTTCGGGGAGGTCAGTGTTCAGGGAGGTCAGTGTTCAGGAGGTCAGTGTTCACAGAGGTCAGTGTCCTGGAGGTCAGTGTCCAGGAGGTCAGTGTTCAGGGAGGTCAGTGCTCAGGGAGGTCAGTGCTCTGGGAGGTCAGTGTTCAGGAGGTCAGTGTCCAGGAGTTCAGTGTTCAGGGAGGTCAGTGTCTAGGAGGTCAGTGTCCAGGATGTCAGTGTTCAGAGAGGTCAGTGTTCAGGAGGTCAGTGTCCAGGGAGGTCATTGTTCAGGGAGAGCAGTGTTCAGGAGGTCAGTGTCCAGGAGGTCAGTGTTCACGGAGGTCAGTGTTCAGGAGGTCGGTGTTCAGGGAGGTCAGTGATCAGGGAGGTCACAGTTTAGGTGATCAGTGTTCTGGGAGGTCAGTGTGCAGGAAGGTCAGTGTCCAGGAGGTCAATGCTCACGGAGGTCAGTGTCCAGGAGATCAGAGTCCAGGAGGTCAGTGTTCAGGGAGGTCAGTGTTCAGGAGGTCAGTGTTCACGAGGTCAGTGTTCGGGGAGGTCAGTGTTCAGGCGATCAGTGTCCAGAAGGTCAGTGTTCAGGGAGGTCAATGTTCAGGGAGGTCAGTGTCCAGGGAGGTCAGTGTTCAGGGAGGTCAGTGCTCAGGGAGGTCAGTGTTCAGGGAGGTCAGTGTTCAGGAGGTCAGTGCTCAGGGAGGTCAGTGTTCAGGGAGGGAAGTTTCCGGGGAGGTCAGTGTTTAGGGAGGTCAGTGTTCAGGGAGGTCAGTGTTCAGGAGGTCAGTGTCCAGGAGGTCAGTGTTCAGGGAGGTCATTGTTTAGGGAGGTCAGTGTTCAGGAGGTCAGTGCTCAGGAAGGTCAGTGTTTAGGGAGGTCAGTGTTTAGGGAGGTCAGTGTTCAGGAGGTCAGTGTTCAGGGAGGTCACTGTTCAGGGAGGTCAGTGTCCAGGAGGTCAGTGCCCAGGGAGTTCAGTTTTCAGGGAGGTCAGTGTTCAGGGAGGTCAGTGTTCAGGAGGTCAGTGTTCAGGAGGTCGGTGTTCAGGAGGTCAGTGTCCAGGAGGTCAGTGTTCCAGAAGGTCAGTGTTCATGAGGTCAGTGTCCAGGAGGTTAGTGTCCAGGGAGGTCAGTGTTCAGGGAGGTCAGTGTTCAGGAGGTCAGTGTTCAGGAGGTCAGTGTCCAGGAGGTCATTGTCCAGGAGGGCAGTGTTCAGGGAGGTCAGTGTTAAGGAGGTCAGTGTTCAGGGAGGTCAGTGTTCGGGGAGGTCAGTGTTCAGGGAAGTCAGTGTCCAGGAGGTCAGTGTTCACAGAGGTCAGTGTCCTGGAGGTCAGTGTCCAGGAGGTCAGTGTTCAGGGTGGTCAGTGCTCAGGGCGGTCAGTGTTCAGGAGTTCAGTGTTCAGGGAGGTCAGTGTCTAGGAGGTCAGTGTCCAGGATGTCAGTGTTCAGAGAGGGCAGTGTTCAGGAGGTCAGTGTCCAGGGAGGTCATTGTTCAGGGAGATCAGTGTTCAGGAGGTCAGTGTCCAGGAGGTCAGTGTTCACGGAGGTCAGTGTTCAGGAGGTCAGTGTTCAGGGAGGTCAGTGATCAGGGAGGTCACAGTTTAGGCGGTCAGTGTTCGGGGAGGTCAGTGTCCAGGGAGGTCAGTGTTCAGGGAGGTCAGTGTCCAGGAGGTCAATGCTCACGGAGGTCAGTGTCCAGGAGATCAGTGTTCAGGGAGGTCAGTGTCCAGGAGGTCAGTGTTCACGAGGTCAGTGTTCAGGGAGGTCACTGTTCAGGCGATCAGTGTCCAGGAGGTCAGTGTCCAGGGAGGTCAGTGTTCAGGGAGGTCAGTGATCAGGGAGGTCACAGTTTAGGAGGTCAGTGTTCAGGGAGGTCAGTGTTCAGGGAGGTCAGTGTTCAGGAGGTCAGTGTTCAGGGAGGTCAGTGTCCAGGGATGCCACAGTTTAGGAGGTCAGTGTTCAGGGAGGTCAGTGTCCAGGTGGTCAGTGTTCAGGAGGTCAGTGTTCAGGGAGGTCAGGTGTCCAGGAGGTCAGTGTTCAGGGAGGTCAGTGTTCAGGAGGTCAGTGTCCAGGCGCTGAGCGTCCAGGAGGTCAGTGTTCAGGGAGGTCAGTGTCCAGGGATGCCACAGTTTAGGAGGTCAGTGTTCAGGGAGGTCAGTGTCCAGGTGGTCAGTGTTCAGGGAGGTCAGTGCCCAGGAGGTCAGTGCTCAGGGAGGTCAGTGTTCAGGGAGATCAGTGCTCAGGGAGGTCAGTGCTCAGGGAGGTCAGTGTTCAGGAGGTCAGTGTCCAGTAGGTCTGTGTTCAGGGAGGTCAGGGTCCAGGGAGGTCAGTGTCCAGGAGGTCAGTGTTCAGGGAGGTCAGTGATCAGGGAGGTCAGTGTTCAGGGAGGTCTGTGTTCACCGAGGTCAGTGTCCAGGAGGTCAGTGTCCAGGAGGTCAGTGTTCAGGGAGGTCAGTGTTCAGGGAGGTCACAGTTTAGGTGGTCAGTGTTCTGGGAGGTCAGTGTCCAGGGAGGTCAGTGTCCAGGAGGTCAATGCTCACGGAGGTCAGTGTCCAGGAGATCAGTGTCCAGGAGGTCAGTGTTCAGGGAGGTCAGTGTCCAGGAGGTCAGTGTTCACGAGGTCAGTGTTCAGGGAGGTCAGTGTTCAGGCGATCAGTGTCCAGGAGGTCAGTGTCCAGGGAGGTCAGTGTTCAGGGAGGTCAGTGATCAGGGAGGTCACAGTTTAGGAGGTCAGTGTCCAGGGAGGTCAGTGTCCAGGGAGGTCATTGTTCAGGGAGGTCAGTGTTCAGGAGGTCAGTGTCCAGGAGGTCAGTGTCCAGGAGGTCAGTGTTCAGGGAGGTCATTGTTCAGGGAGGTCAGTGTTCAGGAGGTCAGTGCTCAGGGAGGTCAGTGTTCAGGGAGGTCAGTGTTCAGGGAGGTCACTGTTCAGGGAGGTCACTGTTCAGGGAGGTCAGTGTCCAGGAGGTCAGTGTCCAGGGAGGTCAGTTTTCAGGGAGGTCAGTGTTCAGGAGGTCAGTGTTCAGGGAGGTCAGTGTTCAGGGAGGTCAGTGTTCAGGAGGTCAGTGTCCAGGGAGGTCAGTGTTCAGGAGGTCAGTGTTCAGGGAGGTCAGTGTTCGGGGAGGTCGGTGTTTGGGGAGATCAGTGTTCAGGGGCGTCAGTGTTCAGGGAGGTCAGTGTCCAGGAGGTCAGTGTCCAGGAGGTCAGTGTTCAGGAGGTCAGTGTTCGGGGAGGTCAGTGTTTAGGGAGGTCAGTGTTCAGGGAGGTCAGTGTTCAGGAGGTCAGTGTCCAGGAGCTGAGCGTCCAGGAGGTCAGTGTTCAGGGAGGTCAGTGTCCAGGGATGCCACAGTTTTGGAGGTCAGTGTTCAGGGAGGTCAGTGTCCAGGTGGTCAGTGTTCAGGGAGGTCAGTGCCCAGGAGGTCAGTGCTCAGGGAGGTCAGTGTTCAGGGAGATCAGTGCTCAGGGAGGTCAGTGCTCAGGGAGGTCAGTGTTCAGGAGGTCAGTGTCCAGTAGGTCTGTGTTCAGGGAGGTCAGGGTCCAGGGAGGTCAGGGTCCAGGGAGGTCAGTGTCCAGGAGGTCAGTGTTCAGGGAGGTCAGTGTTCAGGGAGGTCAGTGTCCAGGAGGTCAGTGTTCAGGGAGGTCAGTGATCAGGGAGGTCAGTGTTCAGGGAGGTCTGTGTTCACCGAGGTCAGTGTCCAGGAGGTCAGTGTTCAGGGAGGTCAGTGTTCAGGGAGGTCAGTGTTCAGGGAGGTCACAGTTTAGGTGGTCAGTGTTCTGGGAGGTCAGTGTCCAGGGAGGTCAGTGTCCAGGAGGTCAATGCTCACGGAGGTCAGTGTCCAGGAGATCAGTGTCCAGGAGGTCAGTGTTCAGGGAGGTCAGTGTCCAGGAGGTCAGTGTTCACGAGGTCAGTGTTCAGGGAGGTCAGTGTTCAGGCGATCAGTGTCCAGGAGGTCAGTGTCCAGGGAGGTCAGTGTTCAGGGAGGTCAGTGATCAGGGAGGTCACAGTTTAGGAGGTCAGTGTCCAGGGAGGTCAGTGTCCAGGGAGGTCATTGTTCAGGGAGGTCAGTGTTCAGGAGGTCAGTGTCCAGGAGGTCAGTGTCCAGGAGGTCAGTGTTCAGGGAGGTCATTGTTCAGGGAGGTCAGTGTTCAGGAGGTCAGTGCTCAGGGAGGTCAGTGTTCAGGGAGGTCAGTGTTCAGGGAGGTCACTGTTCAGGGAGGTCACTGTTCAGGGAGGTCAGTGTCCAGGAGGTCAGTGTCCAGGGAGGTCAGTTTTCAGGGAGGTCAGTGTTCAGGAGGTCAGTGTTCAGGGAGGTCAGTGTTCAGGGAGGTCAGTGTTCAGGAGGTCAGTGTCCAGGGAGGTCAGTGTTCAGGAGGTCAGTGTTCAGGGAGGTCAGTGTTCGGGGAGGTCGGTGTTTGGGGAGATCAGTGTTCAGGGGCGTCAGTGTTCAGGGAGGTCAGTGTCCAGGAGGTCAGTGTCCAGGAGGTCAGTGTTCAGGAGGTCAGTGTTCGGGGAGGTCAGTGTTCAGGGAGGTCAGTGTTCAGGGAGGTCAGTGTTCAGGAGGTCAGTGTCCAGGAGCTGAGCGTCCAGGAGGTCAGTGTTCAGGGAGGTCAGTGTCCAGGGATGCCACAGTTTTGGAGGTCAGTGTTCAGGGAGGTCAGTGTCCAGGTGGTCAGTGTTCAGGGAGGTCAGTGCCCAGGAGGTCAGTGCTCAGGGAGGTCAGTGTTCAGGGAGATCAGTGCTCAGGGAGGTCAGTGCTCAGGGAGGTCAGTGTTCAGGAGGTCAGTGTCCAGTAGGTCTGTGTTCAGGGAGGTCAGGGTCCAGGGAGGTCAGGGTCCAGGGAGGTCAGTGTCCAGGAGGTCAGTGTTCAGGGAGGTCAGTGTTCAGGGAGGTCAGTGTCCAGGAGGTCAGTGTTCAGGGAGGTCAGTGATCAGGGAGGTCAGTGTTCAGGGAGGTCTGTGTTCACCGAGGTCAGTGTCCAGGAGGTCAGTGTTCAGGGAGGTCAGTGTTCAGGGAGGTCAGTGTTCAGGGAGGTCACAGTTTAGGTGGTCAGTGTTCTGGGAGGTCAGTGTCCAGGGAGGTCAGTGTCCAGGAGGTCAATGCTCACGGAGGTCAGTGTCCAGGAGATCAGTGTCCAGGAGGTCAGTGTTCAGGGAGGTCAGTGTCCAGGAGGTCAGTGTTCACGAGGTCAGTGTTCAGGGAGGTCAGTGTTCAGGCGATCAGTGTCCAGGAGGTCAGTGTCCAGGGAGGTCAGTGTTCAGGGAGGTCAGTGATCAGGGAGGTCACAGTTTAGGAGGTCAGTGTCCAGGGAGGTCTGTGTCCAGGGAGGTCATTGTTCAGGGAGGTCAGTGTTCAGGAGGTCAGTGTCCAGGAGGTCAGTGTCCAGGAGGTCAGTGTTCAGGGAGGTCATTGTTCAGGGAGGTCAGTGTTCAGGAGGTCAGTGCTCAGGGAGGTCAGTGTTCAGGGAGGTCAGTGTTCAGGGAGGTCACTGTTCAGGGAGGTCACTGTTCAGGGAGGTCAGTGTCCAGGAGGTCAGTGTCCAGGGAGGTCAGTTTTCAGGGAGGTCAGTGTTCAGGAGGTCAGTGTTCAGGAGGTCAGTGTTCAGGGAGGTCAGTGTTCAGGAGGTCAGTGTCCAGGGAGGTCAGTGTTCAGGAGGTCCGTGTTCAGGGAGGTCAGTGTTCGGGGAGGTCGGTGTTTGGGGAGATCAGTGTTCAGGGGCGTCAGTGTTCAGGGAGGTCAGTGTCCAGGAGGTCAGTGTCCAGGAGGTCAGTGTTCAGGAGGTCAGTGTTCGGGGAGGTCAGTGTTCAGGGAGGTCAGTGTTCAGGGAGGTCAGTGTTCAGGAGGTCAGTGCTCAGGGAGGTCAGTGTTTAGGGAGGTCAGTGTTCAGGAGGTCAGTGTTCAGGGAGGTCAGTGTTCAGGAGGTCAATGTTCAGGGAGGTCAGTGTTCAAGGAGGTCAGCGCTCAGGGAGGTCATTGTTCAGGGAGGCCAGTATCCAGGGGGGTCAGTGTTCAGGGAGGTCAGTGTTCAGGGAGGTCAATGTTCAGGGAGGTCAATGCTCAGGGAGGTCAGTGTCCAGGGAGGTCAGTGTTCAGGAGGTCAGTGTTCAGGGAGGTCAGTGTTCGGGGAGGTCGGTGTTTGGGGAGATCAGTGTTCAGGGGCGTCAGTGTTCAGGGAGGTCAGTGTCCAGGAGGTCAGTGTCCAGGAGGTCAGTGTTCAGGAGGTCAGTGTTCGGGGAGGTCAGTGTTCAGGGAGGTCAGTGTTCAGGGAGGTCAGTGTTCAGGAGGTCAGTGCTCAGGGAGGTCAGTGTTTAGGGAGGTCAGTGTTCAGGAGGTCAGTGTTCAGGGAGGTCAGTGTTCAGGAGGTCAATGTTCAGGGAGGTCAGTGTTCAAGGAGGTCAGCGCTCAGGGAGGTCATTGTTCAGGGAGGCCAGTATCCAGGGGGGTCAGTGTTCAGGGAGGTCAGTGTTCAGGGAGGTCAATGTTCAGGGAGGTCAATGCTCAGGGAGGTCAGTGTCCAGGGAGGTCAGTGTTCAGGAGGTCAGTGTTCAGGGAGGTCAGTGTTTGGGGAGGTCAGTGTTTGGGGAGATCAGTGTTCAGGGGAGTCAGTGTTCAGGGAGGTCAGTGTCCAGGAGGTCAGTGTACAGGAGGTCAGTGTTCAGGAGGTCAGTGTTCGGGGAGGTCAGTGTTCAGGGAGGTCAGTGTTCAGGGAGGTCAGTGTTCAGGAGGTCAGTGCTCAGGGAGGTCAGTGTTCAGGGAGGTCAGTGTCTAGGAGGTCAGTGTTCAGGGAGGTCAGTGTTCAGGGAGGTCAGTGGCCAGGAGGTCAGTGTTCAGGGAGGTCAGTGTCCAGGAGATCAGTGTCCAGGAGGTCTGTGTTCAGGGAGGTCAGTGTTCAGGGAGGTCAGTGTTCAGGGAGGTCAGTGTTCAGGGATGTCAGTGTCCAGGCGGTCAGTGTTCAGGAGGTCAGTGTTCAGGAGATCAGTGTCCAGGAGGTCAGTGTTCAGGGAGGTCAGTGTTCAGGGAGGTCAGTGTTCAGGGAGGTCAGTGTTCAGGAGGTCAGTGTCCAGGGAGGTCAGTGTTCAGGAGGTCAGTGTTCAGGGAGGTCAGTGTTCGGGGAGGTCGGTGTTTGGGGAGATCAGTGTTCAGGGGCGTCAGTGTTCAGGGAGGTCAGTGTCCAGGAGGTCAGTGTCCAGGAGGTCAGTGTTCAGGAGGTCAGTGTTCGGGGAGGTCAGTGTTCAGGGAGGTCAGTGTTCAGGGAGGTCAGTGTTCAGGAGGTCAGTGCTCAGGGAGGTCAGTGTTTAGGGAGGTCAGTGTTCAGGAGGTCAGTGTTCAGGGAGGTCAGTGTTCAGGAGGTCAATGTTCAGGGAGGTCAGTGTTCAAGGAGGTCAGCGCTCAGGGAGGTCATTGTTCAGGGAGGCCAGTATCCAGGGGGATCAGTGTTCAGGGAGGTCAGTGTTCAGGGAGGTCAATGTTCAGGGAGGTCAATGCTCAGGGAGGTCAGTGTCCAGGAGGTCAGTGTTCAGGGAGGTCAGTGTTCAGGGAGGTCAGTGTCCATGAGGTCAGTGTCCAGTAGATCAGTGTCCAGGGAGGTCAGTGTTCAGGGAGGTCAGTGTTCAGGAGGTCAGTGTTCAGGGAAGTCAGTGTTCAGGGAGGACAGTGTAAAGGAGGTCAGTCCTCACAAATGTCAGTGTCCAGGAGGTCAGTGTCCAGGAGGTCAGTGTTCAGGGAGGTCAGTGTTCAGGGAGGTCAGAGTTAAGGAGGTCAGTGTTCAGGGAGGTCAGTGTCCAGGAGGTCAGTGTCCAGGAGGTCAGTGTTCAGGGAGGTCAGTGTTCAGGAGGTCAGTGCTCACAGAGGTCAGTGCCCAGGGGTCAGTGTTCAGGGATGTCAGTGTTCAGGAGGTCAGTGCTCAGGGAGGTTAGTGCTTAGGGAGGTCAGTGCTCAGGGAGGTCAGTGTTCAGGGAGGATAGTGTTCTGGGAGTTCAGTGTTCAGGAGGTCAGTGTCCAGGAAGTCAGTGTTCAGGGAGGTCATTGTTCAGGGAGGTCAGTTTTCAGGAGGTCAGTGCTCAGGGAGGTCAGTGCTCAGGGAGGTCAGTGTTTAGGGAGGTCAGTGTTCAGGAGGTCAGTGTTCAGGGAGGTCAGTGTTCAGGGAGGTCACTGTTCTGGGAGGTCAGTGTCCAGGAGGTCAGTGTCCAGGGAGGTCAGTTTTCAGGGAGGTCAGTGTTCAGGGAGGTCAGTGTTCAGGAGGTCAGTGTTCAGGAGGTCGGTGTTCAGGAGGTCAGTGTCCAGGAGGTCAGTGTCCAGGAGGTCAGTGTTCCAGAAGGTCAGTGTCCATGAGGTCAGTGTCCAGGAGGTCAGTGTCCAGGGAGGTCAGTGTTCAGGGAGGTCAGTGTTCAGGAGGTCAGTGCTCACAAAGGTCAGTGTCCAGGAGGTCATTGTCCAGGAGGTCATTGTCCAGGAGGTCAGTGTTAAGGAGGTCAGTGTTCAGGGAGGTGAGTGTCCAGGAGGTCAGTGTTCGGGGAGGTCAGTGTTCGGGGAGGTCAGTGTTCAGGGAGGTCAGTGTTCAGGAGGTCAGTGTTCACAGAGGTCAGTGTCCTGGAGGTCAATGCTCACGGAGGTCAGTGTCCAGGAGATCAGAGTCCAGGAGGTCAGTGTTCAGGGAGGTCAGTGTTCAGGAGGTCAGTGTTCACGAGGTCAGTGTCCAGGAGATCAGAGTCCAGGAGGTCAGTGTTCAGGGAGGTCAGTGTTCAGGAGGTCAGTGTTCACGAGGTCAGTGTTTGGGGAGGTCAGTGTTCAGGCGATCAGTGTCCAGGAGGTCAGTGTTCAGGGAGGTCAATGTTCAGGGAGGTCAGTGTCCAGGGAGGTCAGTGTTCAGGGAGGTCAGTGCTCAGGGAGGTCAGTGTTCAGGGAGGTCAGTGTTCAGGAGGTCAGTGCTCAGGGAGGTCAGTGTTCAGGGAGGGAAGTTTCCGGGGAGGTCAGTGTTTAGGGAGGTCAGTGTTCAGGAGGTCAGTGTCCAGGAGGTCAGTGTTCAGGGAGGTCATTGTTTAGGGAGGTCAGTGTTCAGGAGGTCAGTGCTCAGGAAGGTCAGTGTTTAGGGAGGTCAGTGTTTAGGGAGGTCAGTGTTCAGGAGGTCAGTGTTCAGGGAGGTCACTGTTCAGGGAGGTCAGTGTCCAGGAGGTCAGTGTCCAGGGAGTTCAGTTTTCAAGGAGGTCAGTGTTCAGGGAGGTCAGTGTTCAGGGAGGTCAGTGTTCAGGAGGTCAGTGTTCAGGAGGTCGGTGTTCAGGAGGTCAGTGTCCAGGAGGTCAGTGTTCCAGAAGGTCAGTGTTCATGAGGTCAGTGTCCAGGAGGTTAGTGTCCAGGGAGGTCAGTGTTCAGGGAGGTCAGTGTTCAGGAGGTCAGTGTTCAGGAGGTCAGTGTCCAGGAGGTCATTGTCCAGGAGGGCAGTGTTCAGGGAGGTCAGTGTTAAGGAGGTCAGTGTTCAGGGAGGTCAGTGTTCGGGGAGGTCAGTGTTCAGGGAAGTCAGTGACCAGGACGTCAGTGTTCACAGAGGTCAGTGTCCTGGAGGTCAGTGTCCATGAGGTCAGTGTTCAGGGTGGTCAGTGCTCAGGGCGGTCAGTGTTCAGGAGTTCAGTGTTCAGGGAGGTCAGTGTCTAGGAGGTCAGTGTCCAGGATGTCAGTGTTCAGAGAGGGCAGTGTTCAGGAGGTCAGTGTCCAGGGAGGTCATTGTTCAGGGAGATCAGTGTTCAGGAGGTCAGTGTCCAGGAGGTCAGTGTTCACGGAGGTCAGTGTTCAGGAGGTCAGTGTTCAGGGAGGTCAGTGATCAGGGAGGTCACAGTTTAGGCGGTCAGTGTCCAGGGAGGTCAGTGTTCAGGGAGGTCAGTGTCCAGGAGGTCAATGCTCACGGAGGTCAGTGTCCAGGAGATCAGTGTTCAGGGAGGTCAGTGTCCAGGAGGTCAGTGTTCACGAGGTCAGTGTTCAGGGAGGTCACTGTTCAGGCGATCAGTGTCCAGGAGGTCAGTGTCCAGGGAGGTCAGTGTTCAGGGAGGTCAGTGATCAGGGAGGTCACAGTTTAGGAGGTCAGTGTTCAGGGAGGTCAGTGTTCAGGGAGGTCAGTGCTCAGGGAGGTCAGTGTCCAGGAGGTCAGTGTTCAGGGAGGTCAGTGTTCAGGGAGGTCAGTGTTCAGGGAGGTCTGTGTTCACCGAGGTCAGTGTCCAGGAGGTCAGTGTTCAGGGAGGTCAGTGTTCAGGGAGGTCAGTGTTCAGGGAGGTCACTGGCCAGGAGGTCAGTGTTCAGGGAGGTCAGTGTCCAGGAGATCAGTGTCCAGGAGGTCTGTGTTCAGGGAGGTCAGTGTTCAGGGAGGTCAGTGTCCAGGGAGGTCAGTGTTCAGGGATGTCAGTGTCCAGGCGGTCAGTGTTCAGGAGGTCAGTGTTCAGGAGATCAGTGTCCAGGAGGTCAGTGTTCAGGGAGGTCAGTGTTCAGGGAGGTCAGTGTTCAGGGAGGTCAGTGTTCAGGGAGGTCAGTGATCAGGGAGGTCACAGTTTAGGCGGTCAGTGTTCTGGGAGGTCAGTGTCCAGGGAGGTCAGTGTTCAGGGAGGTCAGTGTCCAGGAGGTCAATGCTCACGGAGGTCAGTGTCCAGGAGATCAGTGTTCAGGGAGGTCAGTGTCCAGGAGGTCAGTGTTCACGAGGTCAGTGTTCAGGGAGGTCACTGTTCAGGCGATCAGTGTCCAGGAGGTCAGTGTCCAGGGAGGTCAGTGTTCAGGGAGGTCAGTGATCAGGGAGGTCACAGTTTAGGAGGTCAGTGTTCAGGGAGGTCAGTGTTCAGGGAGGTCAGTGTTCAGGGAGGTCAGTGCTCAGGGAGGTCAGTGTCCAGGAGGTCAGTGTTCAGGGAGGTCAGTGTTCAGGGAGGTCAGTGTTCAGGGAGGTCTGTGTTCACCGAGGTCAGTGTCCAGGAGGTCAGTGTTCAGGGAGGTCAGTGTTCAGGGAGGTCAGTGTTCAGGGAGGTCACTGGCCAGGAGGTCAGTGTTCAGGGAGGTCAGTGTTCAGGGAGGTCTGTGTTCACCGAGGTCAGTGTCCAGGAGGTCAGTGTTCAGGGAGGTCAGTGTTCAGGGAGGTCAGTGTTCAGGGAGGTCACTGGCCAGGAGGTCAGTGTTCAGGGAGGTCAGTGTTCAGGGAGGTCAGTGTTCAGGGAGGTCAGTGCTCAGGGAGGTCAGTGTCCAGGAGGTCAGTGTTCAGGGAGGTCAGTGTTCAGGGAGGTCAGTGTTCAGGGAGGTCTGTGTTCACCGAGGTCAGTGTCCAGGAGGTCTGTGTTCAGGGAGGTCAGTGTTCAGGGAGGTCAGTGTCCAGGGAGGTCAGTGTTCAGGGATGTCAGTGTCCAGGCGGTCAGTGTTCAGGAGGTCAGTGTTCAGGAGATCAGTGTCCAGGAGGTCAGTGTTCAGGGAGGTCAGTGTTCAGGGAGGTCAGTGTTCAGGGAGGTCAGTGTTCAGGAGGTCAGTGTCCAGGGAGGTCAGTGTTCAGGAGGTCAGTTTTCAGGGAGGTCAGTGTTCGGGGAGGTCAGTGTTTGGGGAGATCAGTGTTCAGGGGAGTCAGTGTTCAGGGAGGTCAGTGTCCAGGAGGTCAGTGTACAGGAGGTCAGTGTTCAGGAGGTCAGTGTTTGGGGAGGTCAGTGTTCAGGGAGGTCAGTGTTCAGGGAGGTCAGTGTTTGGGGAGGTCAGTGTTCAGGGAGGTCAGTGTTCAGGGAGGTCAGTGTTCAGGAGGTCAGTGCTCAGGGAGGTCATTGTTCAGGGAGGCCAGTATCCAGGGGGGTCAGTGTTCAGGGAGGTCAGTGTTCAGGGAGGTCAGTGTTCAGGGAGGTCAGTGTCCAGGAGATCAGTGTCCAGGGAGGTCAGTGTTCAGGGAGGTCAGTGTTCAGGAGGTCAGTGTTCAGGGAGGTCAGTGTAAAGGAGGTCAGTCCTCACAAATGTCAGTGTCCAGGAGGTCAGTGTCCAGGAGGTCAGTGTTCAGGGAGGTCATTGTTCAGGGAGGTCAGTGTTCAGGAGGTCAGTGCTGAGGGAGGTCAGTGTTTAGGGAGGTCAGTGTTCAGGAGGTCAGTGTTCAGGGAGGTCAGTGTTCAGGGACGTCACTGTTCTGGGAGGTCAGTGTCCAGGAGGTCAGTGTCCAGGGAGGTCAGTTTTCAGGGAGGTCAGTGTTCAGGGAGGTCAGTGTTCAGGGAGGTCAGTGTTCAGGAGGTCAGTGTGCAGGAGGTCGGTGTTCAGGAGGTCAGTGTCCAGGAGGTCAGTGTTCCAGGAGGTCAGTGTTCCAGAAGGTCAGTGTCCATGAGGTCAGTGTCCAGGAGGTCAGTGTCCAGGGAGGTCAGTGTTCAGGGAGGTCAGTGTTCAGGAGGTCAGTGCTCACAAAGGTCAGTGTCCAGGAGGTCATTGTCCAGGAGGTCAGTGTTCAGGGAGGTCAGTGTTAAGGAGGTCAGTGTTCAGGGAGGTGAGTGTCCAGGAGGTCAGTGTTCGGGGAGGTCAGTGTTCGGGGAGGTCAGTGTTCGGGGAGGTCAGTGTTCAGGAGGTCAGTGTTCACAGAGGTCAGTGTCCTGGAGGTCAGTGTCCAGGAGGTCAGTGTTCAGGGAGGTCAGTGCTCAGGGAGGTCAGTGCTCAGGGAGGTCAGTGTTCAGGAGGTCAGTGTCCAGGAGTTCAGTGTTCAGGGAGGTCAGTGTCTAGGAGGTCAGTGTCCAGGATGTCAGTGTTCAGAGAGGTCAGTGTTCAGGAGGTCAGTGTCCAGGGAGGTCAGTGTTCAGGGAGATCAGTGTTCAGGAGGTCAGTGTCCAGGAGGTCAGTGTTCACGGAGGTCAGTGTTCAGGAGGTCAGTGTTCAGAGAGGTCAGTGATCATGGAGGTCACAGTTTAGGTGGTCAGTGTTCTGGGAGGTCGGTGTCCAGGAAGGTCAGTGTCCAGGAGGTCAATGCTCACGGAGGTAAGTGTCCAGGAGATCAGAGTCCAGGAGGTCAGTGTTCAGGGAGGTCAGTGTTCAGGAGGTCAGTGTTCACGAGGTCAGTGTTCGGGGAGGTCAGTGTTCAGGCGATCAGTGTCCAGGAGGTCAGTGTTCAGGGAGGTCAGTGTCCAGGGAGGTCAGTGTCCAGGGAGGTCAGTGTTCAGGGAGGTCAGTGATTAGGGAGGTCACAGTTTAGGAGGTCAGTGTACAGGGAGGTCACAGTTTAGGATGTCAGTGCTCAGGGAGGTCAGTGTTCAGGGAGGTCAGTGTTCAGGAGGTCAGTGCTCAGGGAGGTCAGTGTTTGGGGAGGTCAGTGTTCAGGGAGGTCAGTGTTCAGGGAGGTCAGTGTTCAGGAGGTCAGTGCTCAGGGAGGTCATTGTTCAGGGAGGCCAGTATCCAGGGGGGTCAGTGTTCAGGGAGGTCAGTGTTCAGGGAGGTCAATGCTCAGGGAGGTCAGTGTCCAGGAGGTCAGTGTTCAGGGAGGTCAGTGTTCAGGGAGGTCAGTGTCTAGGAGATCAGTGTTCCAGAAGGTCAGTATCCAGGAGATCAGTGTCCAGGGAGGTCAGTGTTCAGGGAGGTCAGTGTTCAGGAGGTCAGTGTTCAGGGTGGTCAGTGTAAAGGAGGTCAGTCCTCACAAATGTCAGTGTCCAGGAGGTCAGTGTCCAGGAGGTCAGTGTTCAGGGAGGTCAGTGTTCAGGAGGTCAGTGCTCAGGGAGGTCAGTGTTCAGGAGGTCAGTGTTCAGGGAGGTCAGTGTTCAGGGAGGTCAGTGCTCAGGAGGTCAGTGCTCAGGGAAGTCAGTGCTTAGGGAGGTCAGTGTTCAGGAAGGTCAGTGCTCAGGGAGGTCAGTGTCTAGGAGGTCAGTGTCCAGTAGGTCAGTGTCCAGGGAGGTCAGTTTTCAGGGAGGTCAGTGTTCAGGGAGGTCAGTGTTCAGGAGGTCAGTGTTCAGGGAGGCCAGGGTCCAGGGAGGTCAGTGTCCAGGAGGTCAGTGTTCAGGGAGGTCAGTGTTCAGGGAGGTCAGTGTCCAGGAGGTCAGTGTTCAGGGAGGTCAGTGTTCAGGGAGGTCAGTGTCCAGGAGGTGAGTGTTCAGGGAGGTCTGTGTTCAGGGAGGTCAGTGTCCAGGAGGTCAGTGTTCAGGGAGGTCAGTGTTCAGGGAGGTCAGTGTTCAGGAGGACAGTGTTCAGGGAGGTCAGTGTTTAGGGAGGTCAGTGTTCAGGAGGTCACTGTTCAGGGAGGTCAGTGTTCAGGAGGTCAATGTTCAGGGAGGTCAGTGCTCAAGGAGGTCAGCGCTCAGGGAGGTCATTGTTCAGGGAGGTCAGTATGCAGGGAGGTCAATGCTCAGGGAGGTCAGTGTTCAGGGAGGTCAGTGTTCAGGGAGGTCAGTGTTCAGGGAGGTCAGTATCCAGGAGGTCAGTGTTCAGGGATGTCACTGTTCAGCGAGGTCAGTGTTCAGGGAGGTCAGTGCTCAGGGAGGTCAGTGTTCAGGGAGGTCAGTGCTCAGGGAGGTCAGTGCTCAGGGAGGTCAGTGTTCAGGCGATCAGTGTCCAGGAGGTCAGTGTTCAGGGAGGTCAATGTTCTGGGAGGTCAGTGTTAAGGAGGTCAGTGTTCAGGGAGGTGAGTGTCCAGGAGGTCAGTGTTCGGGGAGGTCAGTGTTCGGGGAGGTCAGTGTTCAGGGAGGTCAGTGTTCAGGAGGTCAGTGTTCACGAGGTCAGTGTCCTGGAGGTCAGTGTTCAGGCGATCAGTGTCCAGGAGGTCAGTGTTCAGGGAGGTCAATGTTCAGGGAGGTCAGTGTCCAGGGAGGTCAGTGTTCAGGGAGGTCAGTGATCAGGGAGGTCACAGTTTAGGAGGTCAGTGTACATGGAGGTCACAGTTTAGGATGTCAGTGTTCAGGGAGGTCAGTGTTCAGGGAGGTCAGTGTTCAGGAGGTCAGTTTTCAGGGAGGTCAGTGTCCAGGGAGGCCACAGAATAGGAGGTCAGTGTTCAGGGAGGTCAGTGTCCAGGTGGTCAGTGTTCAGGAGGTCAGTGTTCAGGGAGGTCAGTGTCCAGGAGGTCAGTGTTCAGGGAGGTCAGTGTTCAGGAGGTCAGTGTCCAGGAGCTGAGCGTCCAGGAGGTCAGTGTTCAGGGAGGTCAGTGTCCAGGAGGTCAGTGTTCAGGGAAGTCAGTGTTCAGGGAGGTCAGTGTTCAGGGAGATCAGTGTTCAGGGAGGTCAGTGTCCAGGAGGTCAGTGTCCCGGGAGGTCAGTGTTCGGGGAGGTCAGTGTCCGGGAGGTCAGTGCTCAGGGAGGTCATTGTTCAGGGAGGTCTGTGTCCAGGGAGGTCAGTGTTCAGGGAGGTCAGTGTTCAGGGAGGTCAGTGTCCAGGAGGTCAGTGCTCAGGGAGGTCAGTGTTCAGGGAGGTCAGTGTTCAGGGAGGTCAGTGCTCAGGAGGTCAGTGCTCAGGGAAGTCAGTGCTTAGGGAGGTCAGTGTTCAGGAAGGTCAGTGCTCAGGGAGGTCAGTGTCCAGGAGGTCAGTGTCAAGTAGGTCTGTGTTCAGGGCGGTCAGTGTCCAGGGAGGTCAGTGTTCGGGGAGGTCAGTGTCCAGGAGGTCAGTGTTCAGGGAGGCCAGGGTCCAGGGAGGTCAGTGTCCAGGAGGTCAGTGTTCAGGGAGGTCAGTGTTCAGGGAGGTCAGTGTCCAGGAGGTCAGTGTTCAGGGAGGTCAGTGTTCAGGGAGGTCAGTGTCCAGGAGGTGAGTGTTCAGGGAGGTCTGTGTTCAGGGAGGTCAGTGTCCAGGAGGTCAGTGTTCAGGGAGGTCAGTGTTCAGTGAGGTCAGTGTTCGGGGAGGTCAGTGTTTGGGGAGATCAGGGTTCAGGGGAGTCAGTGTTCAGGGAGGTCAGTGTACAGGAGGTCAGTGTTCAGGAGGTCAGTGTTTGGGGAGGTCAGTGTTCAGGGAGGTCAGTGTTCAGGGAGGTCAGTGTTCAGGAGGACAGTGCTCAGGGAGGTCAGTGTTTAGGGAGGTCAGTGTTCAGGAGGTCACTGTTCAGGGAGGTCAGTGTTCAGGAGGTCAATGTTCAGGGAGGTCAGTGCTCAAGGAGGTCAGCGCTCAGGGAGGTCATTGTTCAGGGAGGTCAGTATGCAGGGAGGTCAATGCTCAGGGAGGTCAGTGTCCAGGAGGTCAGTGTTCAGGGAGGTCAGTGTTCTGGGAGGTCAGTGTCCAGGAGATCAGTGCTTGGGGAGGTCAGTGTCCAGAGAGGTCAGTGTCAAGGGAGGTCAGTGTTCAGGGAGGTCAGTGTTCAGGGAGTTCAGTGTTCAGGGATGTCAGTGTTCAGGATGTCAGTGCTCAGGGAGGTCAGTGTTCAGGGAGGGCAGTGTCCAGGGAGGTCAGTGTCCAGAGAGGTTAGTGTTCAGGGAGTTCAGTGTCCAGGAGGTCAGTGTCCAGGAGGTCAGTGTTCAGGGAGGTCAGTGTTAAGGAGGTCAGTGTTCAGGGAGGTCAGTGTCCAGGAGGTCAGTGTTCAGGGAGGTCAGTGTTCAGGGAGGTCATTGTTCAGGAGGTCAGTGCTCACAGAGGTCAGTGTCCAGGGGTCAGTGTTCAGGGATGTCAGTGTTCAGGAGGTCAGTGCTCAGGGAGGTCAGTGTTCAGGGAGGTCAGTGTTCAGGATGTCAGTGCTCAGGGAGGTCAGTGTTCAGGGAGGGAAGTGTCCAGGGAGGTCAGTGTCCAGGGAGGTCAGTGTCCAGGGAGATCAGTGTCCAGGAGGTCAGTGTCCAGGAGGTCAGTGTTCAGGGAGGTCATTGTTCAGGGAGGTCAGTGTTCAGGAGGTCAGTGCTCAGGGAGGTCAGTGTTTAGGGAGGTCAGTGTTCAGGAGGTCAGTGTTCAGGGATGTCACTGTACAGGGATGTCACTGTTCAGGGAGGTCAGTGTCCAGGAGTTCAGTGTCCAGGAGGTCAGCTTTCAGGGAGGTCAGTGTTAAGGAGGTTAGTGTTCAGGGAGGTCAGTGTCCAGGAGGTCAGTGTCCAGGAGGTCAGCTTTCAGGGAGGTCAGTGTTCAGGGAGGTCAGTGTTCAGGAGGTCAGTGTTCAGGAGGTCGGTGTTCTGGAGGTCAGTGTCCAGGAGGTCAGTGTTCCAGAAGGTCAGTGTCCATGAGGTCAGTGTTCAGGGAGGTCAGTGTCCAGGGAGGTTAGTGTTCAGGGAGGTCAGTGTTCAGGAGGTCAGTGCTCAGGGAGGTCAGTGTTCAGGGAGGTCAGTGTTCTGGATGTCAGTGCTCAGGGAGGTCAGTGTTCAGGGAGGGAAGTGTCCAGGGAGGTCAGTGTCCAGGGAGGTCAGTGTTCAGGGAGGTCAGTGTTCAGGGAGGTCAGTGTTCAGGGAGGTCATTGTTCAGGGAGGTCAGTGTTCAGGAGGTCAGTGCTCAGGGAGGTCAGTGTTTAGGGAGGTCAGTGTTCAGGAGGTCAGTGTTCAGGGAGGTCACTGTTCAGGGAGGTCAGTGTCCAGGAGGTCAGTGTCCAGGGAGGTCAGTTTTCAGGGAGGTCAGTGTTCAGGGAGGTCATTGTTCAGGAGGTCAGTGTTCAGGAGGTCGGTGTTCAGGAGGTCAGTGTCCAGGGAGGTTTGTGTTCAGGGAGGTCAATGCTCAGAGAGGTCAGTGTCCAGGAGGTCAGTGTTCAGGGATGTCACTGTTCAGCGAGGTCAGTGTTCAGCGAGGTCAGTGTTCAGGGAGGTCAGTGCTCAGGGAGGTCAGTGTTCAGGGAGGTCAGTGTCCCGGAGGTCAGTGTCCAGGGAGGTCAGTTTTCAGGGAGGACAGTTTTCAGGGAGGTCAGTGTTCAGGGAGGTCAGTGTTCAGGAGGTCAGTGTCCAGGAGGTCAGTGTTCCAGAAGGTCAGTGTTCAGGAGGTCAGTGTCCAGGAGGTCAGTGTCCAGGGAGGTCAGTGTTCAGGGAGGTCAGTGTTCAGGAGGTCAGTGCTCACAAAGGTCAGTGTCCAGGAGGTCATTGTCCAGGAGGTCAGTGTTAAGGAGGTCAGTGTTCAGGGAGGTCAGTGTCCAGGAGACCAGTGTTCACAGAGGTCAGTGTCCATGAGGTCAGTGTCCAGGAGGTCAGTGTTCGGGGAGGTCAGTGTTCGAGGAGGTCAGTGTTCACGAGGTCAGTGTTTGGGGAGGTCAGTGTTCAGGCGATCAGTGTCCAGGAGGTCAGTGTTCAGGGAGGTCAATGTTCAGGGAGGTCAGTGTCCAGGGAGGTCAGTGTTCAGGGAGGTCAGTGCTCAGGGAGGTCAGTGTTCAGGGAGGTCAGTGTTCAGGAGGTCAGTGCTCAGGGAGGTCAGTGTTCAGGGAGGGAAGTTTCCGGGGAGGTCAGTGTTTAGGGAGGTCAGTGTTCAGGAGGTCAGTGTCCAGGAGGTCAGTGTTCAGGGAGGTCATTGTTTAGGGAGGTCAGTGTTCAGGAGGTCAGTGCTCAGGAAGGTCAGTGTTTAGGGAGGTCAGTGTTTAGGGAGGTCAGTGTTCAGGAGGTCAGTGTTCAGGGAGGTCACTGTTCAGGGAGGTCAGTGTCCAGGAGGTCAGTGTCCAGGGAGTTCAGTTTTCAAGGAGGTCAGTGTTCAGGGAGGTCAGTGTTCAGGGAGGTCAGTGTTCAGGAGGTCAGTGTTCAGGAGGTCGGTGTTCAGGAGGTCAGTGTCCAGGAGGTCAGTGTTCCAGAAGGTCAGTGTTCATGAGGTCAGTGTCCAGGAGGTTAGTGTCCAGGGAGGTCAGTGTTCAGGGAGGTCAGTGTTCAGGAGGTCAGTGTTCAGGAGGTCAGTGTCCAGGAGGTCATTGTCCAGGAGGGCAGTGTTCAGGGAGGTCAGTGTTAAGGAGGTCAGTGTTCAGGGAGGTCAGTGTTCGGGGAGGTCAGTGTTCAGGGAAGTCAGTGACCAGGACGTCAGTGTTCACAGAGGTCAGTGTCCTGGAGGTCAGTGTCCATGAGGTCAGTGTTCAGGGTGGTCAGTGCTCAGGGCGGTCAGTGTTCAGGAGTTCAGTGTTCAGGGAGGTCAGTGTCTAGGAGGTCAGTGTCCAGGATGTCAGTGTTCAGAGAGGGCAGTGTTCAGGAGGTCAGTGTCCAGGGAGGTCATTGTTCAGGGAGATCAGTGTTCAGGAGGTCAGTGTCCAGGAGGTCAGTGTTCACGGAGGTCAGTGTTCAGGAGGTCAGTGTTCAGGGAGGTCAGTGATCAGGGAGGTCACAGTTTAGGCGGTCAGTGTTCTGGGAGGTCAGTGTCCAGGGAGGTCAGTGTTCAGGGAGGTCAGTGTCCAGGAGGTCAATGCTCACGGAGGTCAGTGTCCAGGAGATCAGTGTTCAGGGAGGTCAGTGTCCAGGAGGTCAGTGTTCACGAGGTCAGTGTTCAGGGAGGTCACTGTTCAGGCGATCAGTGTCCAGGAGGTCAGTGTCCAGGGAGGTCAGTGTTCAGGGAGGTCAGTGATCAGGGAGGTCACAGTTTAGGAGGTCAGTGTTCAGGGAGGTCAGTGTTCAGGGAGGTCAGTGCTCAGGGAGGTCAGTGTCCAGGAGGTCAGTGTTCAGGGAGGTCAGTGTTCAGGGAGGTCAGTGTTCAGGGAGGTCTGTGTTCACCGAGGTCAGTGTCCAGGAGGTCAGTGTTCAGGGAGGTCAGTGTTCAGGGAGGTCAGTGTTCAGGGAGGTCACTGGCCAGGAGGTCAGTGTTCAGGGAGGTCAGTGTCCAGGAGATCAGTGTCCAGGAGGTCTGTGTTCAGGGAGGTCAGTGTTCAGGGAGGTCAGTGTCCAGGGAGGTCAGTGTTCAGGGATGTCAGTGTCCAGGCGGTCAGTGTTCAGGAGGTCAGTGTTCAGGAGATCAGTGTCCAGGAGGTCAGTGTTCAGGGAGGTCAGTGTTCAGGGAGGTCAGTGTTCAGGGAGGTCAGTGTTCAGGGAGGTCAGTGATCAGGGAGGTCACAGTTTAGGCGGTCAGTGTTCTGGGAGGTCAGTGTCCAGGGAGGTCAGTGTTCAGGGAGGTCAGTGTCCAGGAGGTCAATGCTCACGGAGGTCAGTGTCCAGGAGATCAGTGTTCAGGGAGGTCAGTGTCCAGGAGGTCAGTGTTCACGAGGTCAGTGTTCAGGGAGGTCACTGTTCAGGCGATCAGTGTCCAGGAGGTCAGTGTCCAGGGAGGTCAGTGTTCAGGGAGGTCAGTGATCAGGGAGGTCACAGTTTAGGAGGTCAGTGTTCAGGGAGGTCAGTGTTCAGGGAGGTCAGTGTTCAGGGAGGTCAGTGCTCAGGGAGGTCAGTGTCCAGGAGGTCAGTGTTCAGGGAGGTCAGTGTTCAGGGAGGTCAGTGTTCAGGGAGGTCTGTGTTCACCGAGGTCAGTGTCCAGGAGGTCAGTGTTCAGGGAGGTCAGTGTTCAGGGAGGTCAGTGTTCAGGGAGGTCACTGGCCAGGAGGTCAGTGTTCAGGGAGGTCAGTGTCCAGGAGATCAGTGTCCAGGAGGTCTGTGTTCAGGGAGGTCAGTGTTCAGGGAGGTCAGTGTCCAGGGAGGTCAGTGTTCAGGGATGTCAGTGTCCAGGCGGTCAGTGTTCAGGAGGTCAGTGTTCAGGAGATCAGTGTCCAGGAGGTCAGTGTTCAGGGAGGTCAGTGTTCAGGGAGGTCAGTGTTCAGGGAGGTCAGTGTTCAGGAGGTCAGTGTCCAGGGAGGTCAGTGTTCAGGAGGTCAGTTTTCAGGGAGGTCAGTGTTCGGGGAGGTCAGTGTTTGGGGAGATCAGTGTTCAGGGGAGTCAGTGTTCAGGGAGGTCAGTGTCCAGGAGGTCAGTGTACAGGAGGTCAGTGTTCAGGAGGTCAGTGTTTGGGGAGGTCAGTGTTCAGGGAGGTCAGTGTTCAGGGAGGTCAGTGTTTGGGGAGGTCAGTGTTCAGGGAGGTCAGTGTTCAGGGAGGTCAGTGTTCAGGAGGTCAGTGCTCAGGGAGGTCATTGTTCAGGGAGGCCAGTATCCAGGGGGGTCAGTGTTCAGGGAGGTCAGTGTTCAGGGAGGTCAGTGTTCAGGGAGGTCAGTGTCCAGGAGATCAGTGTCCAGGGAGGTCAGTGTTCAGGGAGGTCAGTGTTCAGGAGGTCAGTGTTCAGGGAGGTCAGTGTAAAGGAGGTCAGTCCTCACAAATGTCAGTGTCCAGGAGGTCAGTGTCCAGGAGGTCAGTGTTCAGGGAGGTCATTGTTCAGGGAGGTCAGTGTTCAGGAGGTCAGTGCTGAGGGAGGTCAGTGTTTAGGGAGGTCAGTGTTCAGGAGGTCAGTGTTCAGGGAGGTCAGTGTTCAGGGACGTCACTGTTCTGGGAGGTCAGTGTCCAGGAGGTCAGTGTCCAGGGAGGTCAGTTTTCAGGGAGGTCAGTGTTCAGGGAGGTCAGTGTTCAGGGAGGTCAGTGTTCAGGAGGTCAGTGTGCAGGAGGTCGGTGTTCAGGAGGTCAGTGTCCAGGAGGTCAGTGTTCCAGGAGGTCAGTGTTCCAGAAGGTCAGTGTCCATGAGGTCAGTGTCCAGGAGGTCAGTGTCCAGGGAGGTCAGTGTTCAGGGAGGTCAGTGTTCAGGAGGTCAGTGCTCACAAAGGTCAGTGTCCAGGAGGTCATTGTCCAGGAGGTCAGTGTTCAGGGAGGTCAGTGTTAAGGAGGTCAGTGTTCAGGGAGGTGAGTGTCCAGGAGGTCAGTGTTCGGGGAGGTCAGTGTTCGGGGAGGTCAGTGTTCGGGGAGGTCAGTGTTCAGGAGGTCAGTGTTCACAGAGGTCAGTGTCCTGGAGGTCAGTGTCCAGGAGGTCAGTGTTCAGGGAGGTCAGTGCTCAGGGAGGTCAGTGCTCAGGGAGGTCAGTGTTCAGGAGGTCAGTGTCCAGGAGTTCAGTGTTCAGGGAGGTCAGTGTCTAGGAGGTCAGTGTCCAGGATGTCAGTGTTCAGAGAGGTCAGTGTTCAGGAGGTCAGTGTCCAGGGAGGTCAGTGTTCAGGGAGATCAGTGTTCAGGAGGTCAGTGTCCAGGAGGTCAGTGTTCACGGAGGTCAGTGTTCAGGAGGTCAGTGTTCAGAGAGGTCAGTGATCATGGAGGTCACAGTTTAGGTGGTCAGTGTTCTGGGAGGTCGGTGTCCAGGAAGGTCAGTGTCCAGGAGGTCAATGCTCACGGAGGTAAGTGTCCAGGAGATCAGAGTCCAGGAGGTCAGTGTTCAGGGAGGTCAGTGTTCAGGAGGTCAGTGTTCACGAGGTCAGTGTTCGGGGAGGTCAGTGTTCAGGCGATCAGTGTCCAGGAGGTCAGTGTTCAGGGAGGTCAGTGTCCAGGGAGGTCAGTGTCCAGGGAGGTCAGTGTTCAGGGAGGTCAGTGATTAGGGAGGTCACAGTTTAGGAGGTCAGTGTACAGGGAGGTCACAGTTTAGGATGTCAGTGCTCAGGGAGGTCAGTGTTCAGGGAGGTCAGTGTTCAGGAGGTCAGTGCTCAGGGAGGTCAGTGTTTGGGGAGGTCAGTGTTCAGGGAGGTCAGTGTTCAGGGAGGTCAGTGTTCAGGAGGTCAGTGCTCAGGGAGGTCATTGTTCAGGGAGGCCAGTATCCAGGGGGGTCAGTGTTCAGGGAGGTCAGTGTTCAGGGAGGTCAATGCTCAGGGAGGTCAGTGTCCAGGAGGTCAGTGTTCAGGGAGGTCAGTGTTCAGGGAGGTCAGTGTCTAGGAGATCAGTGTTCCAGAAGGTCAGTATCCAGGAGATCAGTGTCCAGGGAGGTCAGTGTTCAGGGAGGTCAGTGTTCAGGAGGTCAGTGTTCAGGGTGGTCAGTGTAAAGGAGGTCAGTCCTCACAAATGTCAGTGTCCAGGAGGTCAGTGTCCAGGAGGTCAGTGTTCAGGGAGGTCAGTGTTCAGGAGGTCAGTGCTCAGGGAGGTCAGTGTTCAGGAGGTCAGTGTTCAGGGAGGTCAGTGTTCAGGGAGGTCAGTGCTCAGGAGGTCAGTGCTCAGGGAAGTCAGTGCTTAGGGAGGTCAGTGTTCAGGAAGGTCAGTGCTCAGGGAGGTCAGTGTCTAGGAGGTCAGTGTCCAGTAGGTCAGTGTCCAGGGAGGTCAGTTTTCAGGGAGGTCAGTGTTCAGGGAGGTCAGTGTTCAGGAGGTCAGTGTTCAGGGAGGCCAGGGTCCAGGGAGGTCAGTGTCCAGGAGGTCAGTGTTCAGGGAGGTCAGTGTTCAGGGAGGTCAGTGTCCAGGAGGTCAGTGTTCAGGGAGGTCAGTGTTCAGGGAGGTCAGTGTCCAGGAGGTGAGTGTTCAGGGAGGTCTGTGTTCAGGGAGGTCAGTGTCCAGGAGGTCAGTGTTCAGGGAGGTCAGTGTTCAGGGAGGTCAGTGTTCAGGAGGACAGTGTTCAGGGAGGTCAGTGTTTAGGGAGGTCAGTGTTCAGGAGGTCACTGTTCAGGGAGGTCAGTGTTCAGGAGGTCAATGTTCAGGGAGGTCAGTGCTCAAGGAGGTCAGCGCTCAGGGAGGTCATTGTTCAGGGAGGTCAGTATGCAGGGAGGTCAATGCTCAGGGAGGTCAGTGTTCAGGGAGGTCAGTGTTCAGGGAGGTCAGTGTTCAGGGAGGTCAGTATCCAGGAGGTCAGTGTTCAGGGATGTCACTGTTCAGCGAGGTCAGTGTTCAGGGAGGTCAGTGCTCAGGGAGGTCAGTGTTCAGGGAGGTCAGTGCTCAGGGAGGTCAGTGCTCAGGGAGGTCAGTGTTCAGGCGATCAGTGTCCAGGAGGTCAGTGTTCAGGGAGGTCAATGTTCTGGGAGGTCAGTGTTAAGGAGGTCAGTGTTCAGGGAGGTGAGTGTCCAGGAGGTCAGTGTTCGGGGAGGTCAGTGTTCGGGGAGGTCAGTGTTCAGGGAGGTCAGTGTTCAGGAGGTCAGTGTTCACGAGGTCAGTGTCCTGGAGGTCAGTGTTCAGGCGATCAGTGTCCAGGAGGTCAGTGTTCAGGGAGGTCAATGTTCAGGGAGGTCAGTGTCCAGGGAGGTCAGTGTTCAGGGAGGTCAGTGATCAGGGAGGTCACAGTTTAGGAGGTCAGTGTACATGGAGGTCACAGTTTAGGATGTCAGTGTTCAGGGAGGTCAGTGTTCAGGGAGGTCAGTGTTCAGGAGGTCAGTTTTCAGGGAGGTCAGTGTCCAGGGAGGCCACAGAATAGGAGGTCAGTGTTCAGGGAGGTCAGTGTCCAGGTGGTCAGTGTTCAGGAGGTCAGTGTTCAGGGAGGTCAGTGTCCAGGAGGTCAGTGTTCAGGGAGGTCAGTGTTCAGGAGGTCAGTGTCCAGGAGCTGAGCGTCCAGGAGGTCAGTGTTCAGGGAGGTCAGTGTCCAGGAGGTCAGTGTTCAGGGAAGTCAGTGTTCAGGGAGGTCAGTGTTCAGGGAGATCAGTGTTCAGGGAGGTCAGTGTCCAGGAGGTCAGTGTCCCGGGAGGTCAGTGTTCGGGGAGGTCAGTGTCCGGGAGGTCAGTGCTCAGGGAGGTCATTGTTCAGGGAGGTCTGTGTCCAGGGAGGTCAGTGTTCAGGGAGGTCAGTGTTCAGGGAGGTCAGTGTCCAGGAGGTCAGTGCTCAGGGAGGTCAGTGTTCAGGGAGGTCAGTGTTCAGGGAGGTCAGTGCTCAGGAGGTCAGTGCTCAGGGAAGTCAGTGCTTAGGGAGGTCAGTGTTCAGGAAGGTCAGTGCTCAGGGAGGTCAGTGTCCAGGAGGTCAGTGTCAAGTAGGTCTGTGTTCAGGGCGGTCAGTGTCCAGGGAGGTCAGTGTTCGGGGAGGTCAGTGTCCAGGAGGTCAGTGTTCAGGGAGGCCAGGGTCCAGGGAGGTCAGTGTCCAGGAGGTCAGTGTTCAGGGAGGTCAGTGTTCAGGGAGGTCAGTGTCCAGGAGGTCAGTGTTCAGGGAGGTCAGTGTTCAGGGAGGTCAGTGTCCAGGAGGTGAGTGTTCAGGGAGGTCTGTGTTCAGGGAGGTCAGTGTCCAGGAGGTCAGTGTTCAGGGAGGTCAGTGTTCAGTGAGGTCAGTGTTCGGGGAGGTCAGTGTTTGGGGAGATCAGGGTTCAGGGGAGTCAGTGTTCAGGGAGGTCAGTGTACAGGAGGTCAGTGTTCAGGAGGTCAGTGTTTGGGGAGGTCAGTGTTCAGGGAGGTCAGTGTTCAGGGAGGTCAGTGTTCAGGAGGACAGTGCTCAGGGAGGTCAGTGTTTAGGGAGGTCAGTGTTCAGGAGGTCACTGTTCAGGGAGGTCAGTGTTCAGGAGGTCAATGTTCAGGGAGGTCAGTGCTCAAGGAGGTCAGCGCTCAGGGAGGTCATTGTTCAGGGAGGTCAGTATGCAGGGAGGTCAATGCTCAGGGAGGTCAGTGTCCAGGAGGTCAGTGTTCAGGGAGGTCAGTGTTCTGGGAGGTCAGTGTCCAGGAGATCAGTGCTTGGGGAGGTCAGTGTCCAGAGAGGTCAGTGTCAAGGGAGGTCAGTGTTCAGGGAGGTCAGTGTTCAGGGAGTTCAGTGTTCAGGGATGTCAGTGTTCAGGATGTCAGTGCTCAGGGAGGTCAGTGTTCAGGGAGGGCAGTGTCCAGGGAGGTCAGTGTCCAGAGAGGTTAGTGTTCAGGGAGTTCAGTGTCCAGGAGGTCAGTGTCCAGGAGGTCAGTGTTCAGGGAGGTCAGTGTTAAGGAGGTCAGTGTTCAGGGAGGTCAGTGTCCAGGAGGTCAGTGTTCAGGGAGGTCAGTGTTCAGGGAGGTCATTGTTCAGGAGGTCAGTGCTCACAGAGGTCAGTGTCCAGGGGTCAGTGTTCAGGGATGTCAGTGTTCAGGAGGTCAGTGCTCAGGGAGGTCAGTGTTCAGGGAGGTCAGTGTTCAGGATGTCAGTGCTCAGGGAGGTCAGTGTTCAGGGAGGGAAGTGTCCAGGGAGGTCAGTGTCCAGGGAGGTCAGTGTCCAGGGAGATCAGTGTCCAGGAGGTCAGTGTCCAGGAGGTCAGTGTTCAGGGAGGTCATTGTTCAGGGAGGTCAGTGTTCAGGAGGTCAGTGCTCAGGGAGGTCAGTGTTTAGGGAGGTCAGTGTTCAGGAGGTCAGTGTTCAGGGATGTCACTGTACAGGGATGTCACTGTTCAGGGAGGTCAGTGTCCAGGAGTTCAGTGTCCAGGAGGTCAGCTTTCAGGGAGGTCAGTGTTAAGGAGGTTAGTGTTCAGGGAGGTCAGTGTCCAGGAGGTCAGTGTCCAGGAGGTCAGCTTTCAGGGAGGTCAGTGTTCAGGGAGGTCAGTGTTCAGGAGGTCAGTGTTCAGGAGGTCGGTGTTCTGGAGGTCAGTGTCCAGGAGGTCAGTGTTCCAGAAGGTCAGTGTCCATGAGGTCAGTGTTCAGGGAGGTCAGTGTCCAGGGAGGTTAGTGTTCAGGGAGGTCAGTGTTCAGGAGGTCAGTGCTCAGGGAGGTCAGTGTTCAGGGAGGTCAGTGTTCTGGATGTCAGTGCTCAGGGAGGTCAGTGTTCAGGGAGGGAAGTGTCCAGGGAGGTCAGTGTCCAGGGAGGTCAGTGTTCAGGGAGGTCAGTGTTCAGGGAGGTCAGTGTTCAGGGAGGTCATTGTTCAGGGAGGTCAGTGTTCAGGAGGTCAGTGCTCAGGGAGGTCAGTGTTTAGGGAGGTCAGTGTTCAGGAGGTCAGTGTTCAGGGAGGTCACTGTTCAGGGAGGTCAGTGTCCAGGAGGTCAGTGTCCAGGGAGGTCAGTTTTCAGGGAGGTCAGTGTTCAGGGAGGTCATTGTTCAGGAGGTCAGTGTTCAGGAGGTCGGTGTTCAGGAGGTCAGTGTCCAGGGAGGTTTGTGTTCAGGGAGGTCAATGCTCAGAGAGGTCAGTGTCCAGGAGGTCAGTGTTCAGGGATGTCACTGTTCAGCGAGGTCAGTGTTCAGCGAGGTCAGTGTTCAGGGAGGTCAGTGCTCAGGGAGGTCAGTGTTCAGGGAGGTCAGTGTCCCGGAGGTCAGTGTCCAGGGAGGTCAGTTTTCAGGGAGGACAGTTTTCAGGGAGGTCAGTGTTCAGGGAGGTCAGTGTTCAGGAGGTCAGTGTCCAGGAGGTCAGTGTTCCAGAAGGTCAGTGTTCAGGAGGTCAGTGTCCAGGAGGTCAGTGTCCAGGGAGGTCAGTGTTCAGGGAGGTCAGTGTTCAGGAGGTCAGTGCTCACAAAGGTCAGTGTCCAGGAGGTCATTGTCCAGGAGGTCAGTGTTAAGGAGGTCAGTGTTCAGGGAGGTCAGTGTCCAGGAGACCAGTGTTCACAGAGGTCAGTGTCCATGAGGTCAGTGTCCAGGAGGTCAGTGTTCGGGGAGGTCAGTGTTCGGGGAGGTCAGTGTTCAGGGAGGTCAGTGTTCAGGAGGCCAGTGTTCACAGAGGTCAGTGTCCATGAGGTCAGTGTCCAGGAGGTCAGTGTTCAGGGAGGTCAGTTTCAAGGGAGGCCACAGTTTAGGAGGTCAGTGTTCAGGGAGGTCAGTGTCCAGGTGGTCAGTGTTCAGGAGGTCAGTGTTCGGGGAGGTCAGTGTTCAGGGAGGTCAGTGTTCAGGAGGCCAGTGTTCACAGAGGTCAGTGTCCATGAGGTCAGTGTCCAGGAGGTCAGTGTTCAGGAGGTCAGTGTTCAGGGAGGTCAGTGTCCAGGTGGTCAGTGTTCAGGAGGTCAGTGTTCAGTGAGGTCAGTGTCCAGGAGGTCAGTGTTCAGGAGGTCAGTGTCCAGGAGGTCAGTGTTCAGGGAGGTCAGTGTTCAGGGAGGTCAGTGCTCAGGGAGGTCAGTGTTCAGGGAGGGCAGTGTCCAGGGAGGTCAGTGCTTAGGGAGGTCAGTGTTCAGGGAGGGCAGTGTCCAGGGAGGTCAGTGTCCAGGGAGGTTAGTGTTCAGGGAGGTCAGTGTTCAGGGAGGTCAGTGTTCAGGAGGTCAGTGTCCAGGAGGTCAGTGTCCAGGAGGTCAGTGTTCAGGGAGGTCAGTGTTCCGGATGTCAGTGTTCAGGAGGTCAGTGTTCAGGGAGGTCAGTGTTCAGGGAGGTCAGTGTTCAGGGAGGTCAGTGTCCAGGAGGTCAGTGTTCAGGGAGGTCAGTGTTAAGGAGGTTAGTGTTCAGGGAGGTCAGTGTCCAGGAGGTCAGTGTCCAGGAGGTCAGTGTTCAGGGAGGTCAGTGTTCAGGGAGGTCAGTGTTCAGGAGGTCAGTGCTCACAGAGTTCAGTGTCCAGGGGTCAGTGTTCAGGGATGTCAGTGTTCAGGAGGTCAGTGCTCAGGGAGGTCAGTGTTCAGTGAGGTCAGTGTTCAGGATGTCAGTGCTCAGGGAGGTCAGTGTTCAGGGAGGGAAGTGTCCAGGGAAGTCAGTGTCCAGGGAGGTCAGTGTTCAGGGAGGTCAGTGTTCTGGAGGTCAGTGTCCAGGAGGTCAGTGTTCAGGGAGGTCATTGTTCAGGAGGTCAGTGTTCAGGGAGGTCACTGTTCAGGGAGGTCAGTGTCCAGGAGGTCAGTGTCCAGGGAGGTCAGTTTTCAGGGAGGTCAGTGTTCAGGGAGGTCAGTGTTCAGGGAGGTCAGTGTCCAGGAGGTCAGTGTTCAGGGAGGTCAGTGTTAAGGAGGTTAGTGTTCAGGGAGGTCAGTGTCCAGGAGGTCAGTGTTCAGGGAGGTCACTGTTCAGGGAGGTCAGTGTCCAGGAGGTCAGTGTCCAGGGAGGTCAGTTTTCAGGGAGGTCAGTGTTCAGGGAGGTCATTGTTCAGGAGGTCAGTGTTCAGGAGGTCAGTGTTCAGGGAGGTCACTGTTCAGGGAGGTCAGTGTCCAGGAGGTCAGTTTTCTGGGAGGTCAGTGTTCAGGGAGGTCATTGTTCAGGAGGTCAGTGTTCAGGAGGTCGGTGTTCAGGAGGTCAGTGTCCAGTAGGTCAGTGTTCCAGAAGGTCAGTGTCCATGAGGTCAGTGTTCAGGGAGGTCAGTGTCCAGGGAGGTTAGTGTTCAGGGAGGTCAGTGTTCAGGAGGTCAGTGTCCAGGAGGTCAGTGTTCAGGGAGGTCAGTGTTCAGGGAGGTCAGTGTTCAGGAGGTCAGTGCTCAGGGAGGTCACTGTTCAGGGAGGTCAGTGTCCAGGAGGTCAGTGTCCAGGGAGGTCAGTTTTCAGGGAGGTCAGTGTTCCAGCAGGTCAGTGTTCAGGAGGTCAGTGTCCAGGAGGTCAATGTTCAGGGAGGTCAGTGTTAAGGAGGTCAGTGTTCAGGAAGGTCAGTGTCCAGGAGGTGAGTGTCCAGGAGGTCAGTGTTCAGGGAGGTCAGTGTTCGGGGAGGTCAGTGTTCAGGTGGTCAGTGCTCACAGAGGTCAGTGTCCAGGGGTCAGTGTTCAGGGATGTCAGTGTTCAGGGAGGTCAGTGTTCAGGGTAGTCAGTGTTCAGGGTGGTCAGTGCTCAGGGAGGTCAGTGTTCAGGGAGGTCAGTGTCCAGGAGGTCAGTGTTCAGGAGGTCAGTGTTCAGGGATGTCAGTGTTCAGGTGGTCAGTGTTCAGGGATGTCAGTGTTCAGGGTGGTCAGTGCTCAGGGAGGTCAGTGTTCAGGGAGGTCAGTGTCCAGGAGGTCAGTGTTTCAGGAGGTCAGTGTTCAAGGAGGCCAGTGTTCAGGGAGGTCAGTTTTCAGGGAGGTCAGTGCTCAGGAGGTCAGTGCTCAAGCAGGTCAGTGCTCAGGGAGGTCATTGTTCAGGGAGGTAAGTATACAGGGGGGTCAGTGTTCAGGGAGGTCAGTGTTCAGGGAGTTCAGTGTCCAGGGATGTCACTGTTCAGGAGGTCAGTGTTCAGGGAGGTCAGTGCTCAGGGCGGTCAGTGTTCAGGGAGGTCACTGTTCAGGAGGTCAGTGCTCAGGGAGGTCAGTGTTCAGGGAGGGCAGTGTCCAGGGAGGTCAGTGTTCAGGGAGGTCAGTGTTCAGGAGGTCAGTGCTCACAAAGGTCAGTGTCCAGGAGGTCATTGTCCAGGAGGTCAGTGTTAAGGAGGTCAGTGTTCAGGGAGGTCAGTGTCCTGGAGGTGTGTGTCCAGGAGGTCAGTGTTCGGGGAGGTCAGTGTTCGGGGAGGTCAGTGTTCAGGGAGGTCAGTGTTCAGGAGGCCAGTGTTCACAGAGGTCAGTGTCCATGAGGTCAGTGTTCAGGAGGTCAGTGTTCAGGGAGGTCAGTGTCCAGGTGGTCAGTGTTCAGGAGGTCAGTGTTCGGGGAGGTCAGTGTTCAGGGAGGTCAGTGTTCAGGAGGCCAGTGTTCACAGAGGTCAGTGTCCATGAGGTCAGTGTCCAGGAGGTCAGTGTTCAGGAGGTCAGTGTTCAGGGAGGTCAGTGTCCAGGTGGTCAGTGTTCAGGAGGTCAGTGTTCAGTGAGGTCAGTGTCCAGGAGGTCAGTGTTCAGAAGGTCAGTGTCCAGGAGGTCAGTGCTCAGGTAGGTCAGTGCTCAGGGAGGTCAGTGTTCAGGGAGGTCACTGTTCAGGAGGTCAGTGCTTAGGGAGGTCAGTGTTCAGGGAGGGCCATGTCCAGGGAGGTCAGTGTCCAGGGAGGTCAGTGTCCAGGGAGGTTAGTGTTCAGGGAGGTCAGTGTTCAGGAGGTCAGTGTCCAGGAGGTCAGTGTCCAGGAGGTCAGTGTTCAGGGAGGTCATTGTTCAGGGAGGTCAGTGTTCAGGAGGTCAGTGCTCAGGGAGGTCAGTGTTCAGGGAGGTCAGTGTTCAGGGAGGTCAGTGTTCAGGGAGGTCAGTGTCCAGGAGGTCAGTGTTCAGGGAGGTCAGTGTTAAGGAGGTTAGTGTTCAGGGAGGTCAGTGTCCAGGAGGTCAGTGTCCAGGAGGTCAGTGTTCAGGGAGGTCAGTGTTCAGGGAGGTCAGTGTTCAGGAGGTCAGTGCTCACAGAGGTCAGTGTCCAGGGGTCAGTGTTCAGGGATGTCAGTGTTCAGGAGGTCAGTGCTCAGGGAGGTCAGTGTTCAGGGAGGTCAGTGTTCAGGATGTCAGTGCTCAGGGAGGTCAGTGTTCAAGGAGGGAAGTGTCCAGGGAGGTCAGTGTCCAGGGAGGTCAGTGTTCAGGGAGGTCAGTGTTCAGGAGGTCAGTGTCCAGGAGGTCAGTGTTCAGGGAGGTCATTGTTCAGGGAGGTCAGTGTTCAGGAGGTCAGTGCTCAGGGAGGTCAGTGTTTAGGGAGGTCAGTGTTCAGGAGGTCAGTGTTCAGGGAGGTCATTGTTCAGGAGGTCAGTGTTCAGGAGGTCGGTGTTCAGGAGGTCAGTGTCCAGGAGGTCAGTGTTCCAGAAGGTCAGTGTCCATGAGGTCAGTGTTCCGGGTGGTCAGTGTCCAGGGAGGTTAGTGTTCAGGGAGGTCAGTGTTCAGGAGGTCAGTTTTCAGGGAGGTCAGTGTTCCAGCAGGTCAGTGTTCAGGAGGTCAGTGTCCAGGAGGTCAATGTTCAGGGAGGTCAGTGTTAAGGAGGTCAGTGTTCAGGGAGGTCAGTGTCCAGGAGGTGAGTGTCCAGGAGGTCAGTGTTCAGGGCGGTCAGTGTTCGGGGAGGTCAGTGTTCAGGTGGTCAGTGCTCACAGAGGTCAGTGTCCAGGGGTCAGTGTTCAGGGATGTCAGTGTTCAGAAGGTCAGTGTTCAGGGAGGTCAGTGTTCAGGGTAGTCAGTGTTCAGGGTGGTCAGTGCTCAGGGAGGTCAGTGTTCAGGGAGGTCAGTGTCCAGGAGGTCAGTGTTCAGGAGGTCAGTGTTCAGGGATGTCAGTGTTCAGGAGGTCAGTGTTCAGGGACGTCAGTGTTCAGGGTGGTCAGTGCTCAGGGAGGTCAGTGTTCAGGGAGGTCAGTGTCCAGGAGGTCAGTGTTTCAGGAGGTCAGTGTTCAAGGAGGCCAGTGTTCAGGGAGGTCAGTTTTCAGGGAGGTCAGTGCTCAGGAGGTCAGTGCTCAAGGAGGTCAGTGCTCAGGGAGGTCATTGTTCAGGGAGGTACGTATACAGGGGGGTCAGTGTTCAGGGAGGTCAGTGTTCAGGGAGTTCAGTGTCCAGGGATGTCACTGTTCAGGAGGTCAGTGTTCAGGGAGGTCAGTGCTCAGGGAGGTCAGTGCTCAGGGCGGTCAGTGTTCAGGGAGGTCACTGTTCAGGAGGTCAGTGCTCAGGGAGGTCAGTGTTCAGGGAGGGCAGTGTCCAGGGAGGTCAGTGTCCAGGGAGGTCAGTGTCCAGGGAGGTTAGTGTTCAGGAAGGTCAGTGTTCAGGAGGTCAGTGTCCAGGAGGTCAGTGTCCAGGAGGTCAGTGTTCAGGGAGGTCATTGTTCAGGGAGGTCAGTGTTCAGGAGGTTAGTGCTCAGGGAGGTCAGTGTTTAGGGAGGTCAGTGTTCAGGGAGGTCAGTGTTCAGGGAGGTCACTGTTCAGGGAGGTCAGTGTCCAGGAGGTCAGTGTCCAGGGAGGTCAGTTTTCAGGGAGGTCAGTGTTCAGGGAGGTCAGTGTTCAGGAGGTCAGTGTTCAGGAGGTCAGTGTCCATGAGGTCAGTGTCCAGGAGATCAGTGTCCAGGGAGGTCAGTGTTCTGGGAGGTCAGTGTACAGGAGGTCAGTGTTAAGGAGGTCAGTGTTCAGGGAGGTCAATGTCCAGGAGGTGAGTGTCCAGGAGGTCAGTGTTCAGGGAGGTCAGTGTTCAGGGAGGTCAGTGTTCAGGAGGTCAGTGCTCACAGAGGTCAGTGTCCAGGGGTCAGTGTTCAGGGATGTCAGTGTTCAGGAGGTCAGTGTTCAGGGAGGTCAGTGCTCAGGGAGGTCAGTGTTCAGGGAGGTCAGTGTTCAGGATGTCAGTGCTCAGGGAGGTCAGTGTTCAGGGAGGGAAGTGTCCAGGGAGGTCAGTGTCCAGGGAGGTTAGTGTTCAGGGAGGTCAGTGTTCAGGAGGTCAGTGTCCAGGAGGTCAGTGTTCAGGGAGGTCATTGTTCAGGGAGGTCAGTGTTCAGGAGGTCAGTGCTCAGGGAGGTCAGTGTTTACGGAGGTCAGTGTTTAGGGAGGTCAGTGTTCAGGAGGTCAGTGTTCAGGGAGGTCACTGTTCAGGGAGGTCAGTGTCCAGGAGGTCAGTGTCCAGGGAGTTCAGTTTTCAGGGAGGTCAGTGTTCAGGGAGGTCAGTGTTCAGGAGGTCAGTGTTCAGGAGGTCGGTGTTCAGGAGGTCAGTGTCCAGGAGGTCAGTGTTCCAGAAGGTCAGTGTCCAGGGAGGTCAGTGTTTAGGGAGGTCAGTGTTTAGGAGGTCAGTGCTCACAAAGGTCAGTGTCCAGGAGGTCATTGTCCAGGAGGTCAGTGTTCAGGGAGGTCAGTGTTAAGGAGGTCAGTGTTCAGGGAGGTCAGTGTTCGGGGAGGTCAGTGTTCAGGGAGGTCAGTGTCCAGGAGGTCAGTGTTCACAGAGGTCAGTGTCCTGGATGTCAGTGTCCAGGAGGTCAGTGTTCAGGGTAGTCAGTGCTCAGGGCGGTCAGTGTTCAGGAGTTCAGTGTTCAGGGAGGTCAGTGTCTAGGAGGTCAGTGTCCAGGATGTCAGTGTTCAGAGAGGACAGTGTTCAGGAGGTCAGTGTCCAGGGAGGTCATTGTTCAGGGAGATCAGTGTTCAGGAGGTCAGTGTCCAGGAGGTCAGTGTTCACGGAGGTCAGTGTTCAGGAGGTCAGTGTTCAGGGAGGTCAGTGTTCAGGGAGGTCACAGTTTAGGTGGTCAGTGTTCTGGGAGGTCAGTGTCCAGGGAGGTCAGTGTTCAGGGAGGTCAGTGTCCAGGAGGTCAATTCTCACGGAGGTCAGTCTCCAGGAGATCAGTGTCCAGGAGGTCAGTGTTCAGGGAGGTCAGTTTCCAGGAGGTCAGTGTTCACGAGGTCAGTGTTCAGGGAGGTCAGTGTTCAGGCGATCAGTGTCCAGGAGGTCAGTGTCCAGGGAGGTCAGTGTTCAGGGAGGTCAGTGATCAGGGAGGTCACAGTTTAGGAGGTCAGTGTTCAGGGAGGTCAGTGTTCAGGGAGGTCAGTGTTCAGGAGGTCAGTGTTCAGGGAGGTCAGTGTCCAGGGATGCCACAGTTTAGGAGGTCAGTGTTCAGGGAGGTCAGTGTCCAGGTGGTCAGTGTTCAGGAGGTCAGTGTTCAGGGAGGTCAGGTGTCCAGGAGGTCAGTGTTCAGGGAGGTCAGTGTTCAGGAGGTCAGTGTCCAGGAGCTGAGCGTCCAGGAGGTCAGTGTTCAGGGAGGTCAGTGTCCAGGGATGCCACAGTTTAGGAGGTCAGTGTTCAGGGAGGTCAGTGTCCAAGTGGTCAGTGTTCAGGGAGGTCAGTTTCCAGGAGGTCAGTGCTCAGGGAGGTCAGTGTTCAGGGCGGTCAGTGCTCAGGGAGGTCAGTGCTCAGGGAGGTCAGTGTCCAGGAGGTCAGTGCTCAGGGAGGTCAGTGTTCAGGGTGGTCAGTGCTCAGGGAGGTCAGTGTTCAGGGAGGTCAGTGTCCAGGAGGTCAGTGTTTCAGGAGGTCAGTGTTCAAGGAGGCCAGTGTTCAGGGAGGTCAGTTTTCAGGGAGGTCAGTGCTCAGGAGGTCAGTGCTCAAGGAGGTCAGTGCTCAGGGAGGTCATTGTTCAGGGATGTAAGTATACAGGGGGGTCAGTGTTCAGGGAGGTCAGTGTTCAGGGAGTTCAGTGTCCAGGGATGTCACTGTTCAGGAGGTCAGTGTTCAGGGAGGTCAGTGCTCAGGGAGGTCAGTGCTCAGGGCGGTCAGTGTTCAGGGAGGTCACTGTTCAGGAGGTCAGTGCTCAGGGAGGTCAGTGTTCAGGGAGGGCAGTGTCCAGGGAGGTCAGTGTCCAGGGAGGTCAGTGTCCAGGGAGGTTAGTGTTCAGGAAGGTCAGTGTTCAGGGAGGTCAGTGTTCGGGGAGGTCAGTGTTCAGGGAGGTCAGTGTTCAGGGAGGTCAGTGTCCAGGAGGTCAGTGTTCAGGGTGGTCAGTGCTCAGGGCGGTCAGTGTTCAGGAGTTCAGTGTTCAGGGAGGTCAGTGTCTAGGAGGTCAGTGTCCAGGATGTCAGTGTTCAGGATGTCAGTGTCCAGGGAGGTCATTGTTCAGGGAGGTCAGTGTTCAGGAGGTCAGTGTCCAGGAGGTCAGTGTTCACGGAGGTCAGTGTTCAGGAGGTCAGTGTTCAGGGAGGTCAGTGATCAGGGAGGTCACAGTTTAGGAGGTCAGTGTTCAGGGAGGTCAGTGTTCAGGGAGGTCAGTGTTCAGGAGGTCAGTGTTCAGGGAGGTCAGTGTCCAGGGATGCCACAGTTTAGGAGGTCAGTGTTCAGGGAGGTCAGTGTCCAGGTGGTCAGTGTTCAGGAGGTCAGTGTTCAGGGAGGTCAGGTGTCCAGGAGGTCAGTGTTCAGGGAGGTCAGTGTTCAGTAGGTCAGTGTCCAGGAGCTGAGCGTCCAGGAGGTCAGTGTTCAGGGAGGTCAGTGTCCAGGGATGCCACAGTTTAGGAGGTCAGTGTTCAGGGAGGTCAGTGTCCAAGTGGTCAGTGTTCAGGGAGGTCAGTGTCCAGGAGGTCAGTGCTCAGGGAGGTCAGTGTTCAGGGCGGTCAGTGCTCAGGGAGGTCAGTGTCCAGGAGGTCAGTGTTCAGGGAGGTCAGAGTTCAGGGAGGTCAGTGTCCAGGAGGTCAGTGTTCAGGGAGGTCAGTGTTCAGGGAGGTCAGTGTCCAGGAGGTCAGTGTTCAGGGAGGTCTGTGTTCTCCGAGGTCAGTGTCCAGGAGGTCAGTGTTCAGGGAGGTCAGTGTTCAGGGAGGTCAGTGTCTAGGAGGTCAGTGTTCAGGGAGGTCACTGTTCAGGGAGGTCAGTGGCCAGGAGGTCAGTGTTCAGGGAGGTCAGTGTCCAGGAGATCAGTGTCCAGGAGGTCTGTGTTCAGGGAGGTCAGTGTCCAGGAGATCAGTGTCCAGGAGGTCAGTGTTCAGGGTGGTCAGTGTTCAGGGATGTCAGTGTTCAGGAGGTCAGTGTTCAGGAGATCAGTGTCCAGGAGGTCAGTGTTCAGGGAGGTCAGTGTTCAGGGAGGTCAGTGTTCAGGAGGTCAGTGTCCAGGGAGGTCAGTGTTCAGGAGGTCAGTGTTCAGGGAGGTCAGTGTTCGGGGAGGTCAGTGTTTGGGGAGATCAGTGTTCAGGGGAGTCAGTGTTCAGGGAGGTCAGTGTCCAGGAGGTCAGTGTACAGGAGGTCAGTGTTCAGGAGGTCAGTGTTTGGGAGGTCAGTGTTCAGGGAGGTCAGTGTTCAGGGAGGTCAGTGTTCAGGAGGTCAGTGCTCAGGGAGGTCAGTGTTTAGGGAGGTCAGTGTTCAGGAGGTCAGTGTTCAGGGTGGTCAGTGTTCAGGAGGTCAATGTTCAGGGAGGTCAGTGTTCAAGGAGGTCAGCGCTCAGGGAGGTCATTGTTCAGGGAGGCCAGTACCCAGGGGGGTCAGTGTTCAGGGAGGTCAGTGTTCAGGGAGGTCAATGCTCAGGGAGGTCAGTGTCCAGGAGGTCAGTGTTCAGGGAGGTCAGTGTCCAGGAGATCAGTGTTCCAGAAGGTCAGTGTCCATGAGGTCAGTGTCCAGGAGATCAGTGTCCAGGGAGGTCAGTGTCCAGGGAGGTCAGTGTTCAGGGAGGTCAGTGTTCAGGAGGTCAGTGTTCAGGGAGGTCAGTGTTCAGGTAGGTCAGTGTAAAGGAGGTCAGTCCTCACAAATGTCAGTGTCCAGGAGGTCAGTGTCCAGGAGGTCAGTGTTCAGGGAGGTCAGTGTTCAGGGAGGTCAGTGTTAAGGAGGTCAGTGTTCAGGGAGGTCAGTGTCCAGGAGGTCAGTGTCCAGGAGTTCAGTGTTCAGGGAGGTCAGTGTTCAGGAGGTCAGTGCTCACAGAGGTCAGTGTCCAGGGGTCAGTGTTCAGGGATGTCAGTGTTCAGGAGGTCAGTGTTCAGGGAGGTTAGTGCTCAGGGAGGTCAGTGCTCAGGGAGGTCAGTGTTCAGGGAGGTTAGTGTTCTGGGAGTTCAGTGTTCAGGAGGTCAGTGTCCAGGAGGTCAGTGTTCAGGGAGGTCATTGTTCAGGGAGGTCAGTGTTCAGGAGGTCAGTGCTCAGGGAGGTCAGTGTTTAGGGAGGTCAGTGTTCAGGAGGTCAGTGTTCAGGGAGGTCAGTGTTCAGGGAGGTCACTGTTCTGGGAGGTCAGTGTCCAGGAGGTCAGTGTCCAGGGAGGTCAGTTTTCAGGGAGGTAAGTGTTCAGGGAGGTCAGTGTTCAGGAGGTCAGTGTTCAGGAGGTCGGTGTTCAGGAGGTCAGTGTCCAGGAGGTCAGTGTTCCAGAAGGTCAGTGTCCATGAGGTCAGTGTCCAGGAGGTCAGTGTCCAGGGAGGTCAGTGTTCAGGGAGGTCAGTGTTCAGGAGGTCAGTGTCCCGGAGGTCATTGTTCAGGGAGGTCAGTGTTCAGGGAGGTCAGTGTTAAGGAGGTCAGTGTTCAGGGAGGTGAGTGTCCAGGAGGTCAGTGTTCGGGGAGGTCAGTGTCCAGGGATGCCACAGTTTAGGAGGTCAGTGTTGAGGAGGTCAGTGTTCAGGGAGGTCAGTGTCCAGGGATGCCACAGTTTAGGAGGTCAGTGTTCAGGGAGGTCAGTGTCCAGGTGGTCAGTGTTCAGGAGGTCAGTGTTCAGGGAGGTCAGGTGGCCAGGAGGTCAGTGTTCAGGGAGGTCAGTGTTCAGGAGGTCAGTGTCCAGGAGCTGAGCGTCCAGGAGGTCAGTGTTCAGGGAGGTCAGTGTCCAGGGATGCCACAGTTTAGGAGGTCAGTGTTCAGGGAGGTCAGTGTCCAGGTGGTCAGTGTTCAGGGAGATCAGTGTCCAGGAGGTCAGTGCTCAGGGAGGTCAGTGTTCAGGGCGGTCAGTGCTCAGGGAGGTCAGTGCTCAGGGAGGTCAGTGTCCAGGAGGTCAGTGCTCAGGGAGGTCAGTGTTCAGGGTGGTCAGTGCTCAGGGAGGTCAGTGTTCAGGAGGTCAGTGTTCAGGGAGGTCAGTGTCCAGGAGGTCAGTGTTCACAGAGGTCAGTGTCCTGGATGTCAGTGTCCAGGAGGTCAGTGTTCAGGGTGGTCAGTGCTCAGGGCGGTCAGTGTTCAGGAGTTCAGTGTTCAGAGAGGTCAGTGTCTAGGAGGTCAGTGTCCAGGATGTCAGTGTTCAGGAGGTCAGTGTCCAGGGAGGTCATTGTTCAGGGAGGTCAGTGTTCAGGAGGTCAGTGTCCAGGAGGTCAGTGTTCACAGAGGTCAGTGTTCAGGAGGTCAGTGTTCAGGGAGGTCAGTGATCAGGGAGGTCACAGTTTAGGTGGTCAGTGTTCTGGGAGGTCAGTGTCCAGGGAGGTCAGTGTTCAGGGAGGTCAGTGTCCAGGAGGTCAATTTTCACGGAGGTCAGTGTCCAGGAGATCAGTGTCCAGGAGGTCAGTGTTCAGGGAGGTCAGTTTCCAGGAGGTCAGTGTTCACGAGGTCAGTGTTCAGGGAGGTCAGTGTTCAGGCGATCAGTGTCCCGGAGGTCAGTGTCCAGGGAGGTCAGTGTTCAGGGAGGTCAGTGATCAGGGAGGTCACAGTTTAGGAGGTCAGTGTTCAGGGAGGTCAGTGTTCAGGGAGGTCAGTGTTCAGGAGGTCAGTGTTCAGGGAGGTCAGTGTCCAGGGATGCCACAGTTTAGGAGGTCAGTGTTCAGGGAGGTCAGTGTCCAGGTGGTCAGTGTTCAGGAGGTCAGTGTTCAGGGAGGTCAGGTGTCCAGGAGGTCAGTGTTCAGGGAGGTCAGTGTTCAGTAGGTCAGTGTCCAGGAGCTGAGCGTCCAGGAGGTCAGTGTTCAGGGAGGTCAGTGTCCAGGGATGCCACAGTTTAGGAGGTCAGTGTTCAGGGAGGTCAGTGTCCAAGTGGTCAGTGTTCAGGGAGGTCAGTGTCCAGGAGGTCAGTGCTCAGGGAGGTCAGTGCTCAGGGAGGTCAGTGTCCAGGAGGTCAGTGTCCAGTAGGTCTGTGTTCAGGGAGGTCAGGGTCCAGGGAGGTCAGTGTCCAGGAGGTCAGTGTTCAGGGAGGTCAGTGTTCAGGGAGGTCAGTGTCCAGGAGGTCAGTGTTCAGGGAGGTCAGTGTTCAGGGAGGTCAGTGTCCAGGAGGTCAGTGTTCAGGGAGGTCTGTGTTCTCCGAGGTCAGTGTCCAGGAGGTCAGTGTTCAGGGAGGTCAGTGTTCAGGGAGGTCACTGTCTAGGAGGTCAGTGTTCAGGGAGGTCACTGTTCAGGGAGGTCAGTGGCCAGGAGGTCAGTGTTCAGGGAGGTCAGTGTCCAGGAGATCAGTGTCCAGGAGGTCTGTGTTCAGGGAGGTCAGTGTTCAGGGATGTCAGTGTTCAGGAGGTCAGTGTTCAGGAGATCAGTGTCCAGGAGGTCAGTGTTCAGGGAGGTCAGTGTTCAGGGAGGTCAGTGTTCAGGGAGGTCAGTGTTCAGGAGGTCAGTGTTCAGGGAGGTCAGTGTTCAGGGAGGTCAGTGTTCAGGAGGTCAGTGTTCAGGGAGGTCTGTGTTCAGGGAGGTCAGTGTTCAGGGATGTCAGTGTTCAGGAGGTCAGTGTTCAGGAGATCAGTGTCCAGGAGGTCAGTGTTCAGGGAGGTCAGTGTTCAGGAGGTCAGTGTTCAGGGAGGTCAGTGTTCAGGGAGGTCAGTGTTCAGGAGATCAGTGTCCAGGAGGTCAGTGTTCAGGGAGGTCAGTGTTCAGGGAGGTCAGTGTTCAGGGAGGTCAGTGTTCAGGAGGTCAGTGTCCAGGGAGGTCAGTGTTCAGGAGGTCAGTGTTCAGGGAGGTCAGTGTTCGGGGAGGTCAGTGTTTGGGGAGATCAGTGTTCAGGGGAGTCAGTGTTCAGGGAGGTCAGTGTCCAGGAGGTCAGTGTACAGGAGGTCAGTGTTCAGGAGGTCAGTGTTCAGGGAGGTCAGTGTTCAGGGAGGTCAGTGTTCAGGAGGTCAGTGCTCAGGGAGGTCAGTGTTTAGGGAGGTCAGTGTTCAGGAGGTCAGTGTTCAGGGAGGTCAGTGTTCAGGAGGTTAATGTTCAGGGAGGTCAGTGTTCAAGGAGGTCAGCGCTCAGGGAGGTCATTGTTCAGGGAGGCCAGTATCCAGGGGGGTCAGTGTTCAGGGAGGTCAGTGTTCAGGGAGGTCAATGCTCAGGGAGGTCAGTGTCCAGGTGGTCAGTGTTCAGGGAGGTCAGTGTTCAGGGAGGTCAGTGTCCAGGAGATCAGTGTTCCAGAAGGTCAGTGTCCATGAGGTCAGTGTCCAGGAGATCAGTGTCCAGGGAGGTCAGTGTCCAGGGAGGTCAGTGTTCAGGGAGGTCAGTGTTCAGGAGGTCAGTGTTCAGGGAGGTCAGTGTTCAGGGAGGTCAGTGTAAAGGAGGTCAGTCCTCACAAATGTCAGTGTCCAGGAGGTCAGTGTCCAGGACGTCAGTGTTCAGGGAGGTCAGTGTTCAGGGAGGTCAGTGGTAAGGAGGTCAGTGTTCAGGGAGGTCAGTGTCCAGGAGGTCAGTGTCCAGGAGGTCAGTGTTCAGGGAGGTCAGTGTTCAGGAGGTCAGTGCTCACAGAGGTCAGTGTCCAGGGGTCAGTGTTCAGGGATGTCAGTGTTCAGGAGGTCAGTGCTCAGGGAGGTTAGTGCTCAGGGAAGTCAGTGCTCAGGGAGGTCAGTGTTCAGGGAGGTTAGTGTTCTGGGAGTTCAGTGTTCAGGAGGTCAGTGTCCAGGAGGTCAGTGTTCAGGGAGGTCATTGTTCAGGGAGGTCATTGTTCAGGGAGGTCAGTGTTCAGGAGGTCAGTGCTCAGGGAGGTCAGTGTTTAGGGAGGTCAGTGTTAAGGAGGTCAGTGTTCAGGGAGGTCAGTGTCCAGGAGGTCAGTGTACAGGAGGTCAGTGTTCAGGAGGTCAGTGTTCAGGGAGGTCAGTGTTCAGGGAGGTCAGTGTTCAGGAGGTCAGTGCTCAGGGAGGTCAGTGTTTAGGGAGGTCAGTGTTCAGGAGGTCAGTGTTCAGGGAGGTCAGTGTTCAGGAGGTCAATGTTCAGGGAGGTCAGTGTTCAAGGAGGTCAGCGCTCAGGGAGGTCATTGTTCAGGGAGGCCAGTATCCAGGGGGGTCAGTGTTCAGGGAGGTCAGTGTTCAGGGAGGTCAATGCTCAGGGAGGTCAGTGTCCAGGTGGTCAGTGTTCAGGGAGGTCAGTGTTCAGGGAGGTCAGTGTCCAGGAGATCAGTGTTCCAGAAGGTCAGTGTCCATGAGGTCAGTGTCCAGGAGATCAGTGTCCAGGGAGGTCAGTGTCCAGGGAGGTCAGTGTCCAGGGAGGTCAGTGTTCAGGAGGTCAGTGTTCAGGGAGGTCAGTGTTCAGGGAGGTCAGTGTAAAGGAGGTCAGTCCTCACAAATGTCAGTGTCCAGGAGGTCAGTGTCCAGGAGGTCAGTGTTCAGGGAGGTCAGTGTTCAGGGAGGTCAGTGTTAAGGAGGTCAGTGTTCAGGGAGGTCAGTGTCCAGGAGGTCAGTGTCCAGGAGGTCAGTGTTCAGGGAGGTCAGTGTTCAGGAGGTCAGTGCTCACAGAGGTCAGTGTCCAGGGGTCAGTGTTCAGGGATGTCAGTGTTCAGGAGGTCAGTGCTCAGGGAGGTTAGTGCTCAGGGAAGTCAGTGCTCAGGGAGGTCAGTGTTCAGGGAGGTTAGTGTTCTGGGAGTTCAGTGTTCAGGAGGTCAGTGTCCAGGAGGTCAGTGTTCAGGGAGGTCATTGTTCAGGGAGGTCATTGTTCAGGGAGGTCAGTGTTCAGGAGGTCAGTGCTCAGGGAGGTCAGTGTTTAGGGAGGTCAGTGTTCAGGGAGGTCAGTGTTCAGGAGGTCAGTGTTCAGGGAGGTCAGTGTTCAGGGAGGTCAGTGTAAAGGAGGTCAGTCCTCACAAATGTCAGTGTCCAGGAGGTCAGTGTCCAGGAGGTCAGTGTTCAGGGAGGTCAGTGTTCAGGGAGGTCAGTGTTAAGGAGGTCAGTGTTCAGGGAGGTCAGTGTCCAGGAGGTCAGTGTCCAGGAGGTCAGTGTTCAGGGAGGTCAGTGTTCAGGAGGTCAGTGCTCACAGAGGTCAGTGTCCAGGGGTCAGTGTTCAGGGATGTCAGTGTTCAGGAGGTCAGTGCTCAGGGAGGTTAGTGCTCAGGGAAGTCAGTGCTCAGGGAGGTCAGTGTTCAGGGAGGTTAGTGTTCTGGGAGTTCAGTGTTCAGGAGGTCAGTGTCCAGGAGGTCAGTGTTCAGGGAGGTCATTGTTCAGGGAGGTCATTGTTCAGGGAGGTCAGTGTTCAGGAGGTCAGTGCTCAGGGAGGTCAGTGTTTAGGGAGGTCAGTGTTCAGGAGGTCAGTGTTCAGGGAGGTCAGTGTTCAGGGAGGTCAGTGTTCTGGGAGGTCACTGTTCTGGGAGGTCAGTGTCCAGCAGGTCAGTGTCCAGGGAGGTCAGTTTTCAGGGAGGTAAGTGTTCAGGGAGGTCAGTGTTCAGGAGGTCAGTGTTCAGGAGGTCGGTGTTCAGGAGGTCAGTGTCCAGGAGGTCAGTGTTCCAGAAGGTCAGTGTCCATGAGGTCAGTGTCCAGGAGGTCAGTGTCCAGGGAGGTCAGTGTTCAGGGAGGTCAGTGTTCAGGAGGTCAGTGTCCAGGAGGTCATTGTTCAGGGAGGTCAGTGTTCAGGGAGGTCAGTGTTAAGGAGGTCAGTGTTCAGGAGGTCAGTGTTCAGGGAGGTCAGTGTCCAGGGATGCCACAGTTTAGGAGGTCAGTGTTCAGGGAGGTCAGTGTCCAGGTGGTCAGTGTTCAGGAGGTCAGTGTTCAGGGAGGTCAGGTGGCCAGGAGGTCAGTGTTCAGGGAGGTCAGTGTTCAGGAGGTCAGTGTTCAGGGAGCTGAGTGTCCAGGAGGTCAGTGTTCAGGGAGGTCAGTGTCCAGGGAGGTCAGTGTTCAGAGAGGTCAGTGTTCAGGGAGGTCAGTGTTCAGGGAGGTCAGTGTTCAGGGAGGTCAGTGTCCAGGAGGTCAGTGTTCAGGGAGGTCAGTGTTCTGGGAGGTCAGTGTCCAGGAGATCAGTGCTTGGGGAGGTCAGTGTCCAGAGAGGTCAGTGTCAAGGGAGGTCAGTGTTCAGGGAGGTCAGTGTTCAGGGAGTTCAGTGTTCAGGGATGTCAGTGTTCAGGATGTCAGTGCTCAGGGAGGTCAGTGTTCAGGGAGGGCAGTGTCCAGGGAGGTCAGTGTCCAGAGAGGTTAGTGTTCAGGGAGTTCAGTGTCCAGGAGGTCAGTGTCCAGGAGGTCAGTGTTCAGGGAGGTCAGTGTTAAGGAGGTCAGTGTTCAGGGAGGTCAGTGTCCAGGAGGTCAGTGTTCAGGGAGGTCAGTGTTCAGGGAGGTCAGTGTTCAGGAGGTCAGTGCTCACAGAGGTCAGTGTCCAGGGGTCAGTGTTCAGGGATGTCAGTGTTCAGGAGGTCAGTGCTCAGGGAGGTCAGTGTTCAGGGAGGTCAGTGTTCAGGATGTCAGTGCTCAGGGAGGTCAGTGTTCAGGGAGGGAAGTGTCCAGGGAGGTCAGTGTCCAGGGAGGTCAGTGTCCAGGGAGGTCAGTGTCCAGGAGGTCAGTGTCCAGGAGGTCAGTGTTCAGGGAGGTCATTGTTCAGGGAGGTCAGTGTTCAGGAGGTCAGTGCTCAGGGAGGTCAGTGTTTAGGGAGGTCAGTGTTCAGGAGGTCAGTGTTCAGGGATGTCACTGTACAGGGATGTCACTGTTCAGGGAGGTCAGTGTCCAGGAGTTCAGTGTCCAGGAGGTCAGCTTTCAGGGAGGTCAGTGTTAAGGAGGTTAGTGTTCAGGGAGGTCAGTGTCCAGGAGGTCAGTGTCCAGGAGGTCAGCTTTCAGGGAGGTCAGTGTTCAGGGAGGTCAGTGTTCAGGAGGTCAGTGTTCAGGAGGTCGGTGTTCTGGAGGTCAGTGTCCAGGAGGTCAGTGTTCCAGAAGGTCAGTGTCCATGAGGTCAGTGTTCAGGGAGGTCATTGTTCAGGGAGGTCATTGTTCAGGGAGGTCAGTGTTCAGGAGGTCAGTGCTCAGGGAGGTCAGTGTTTAGGGAGGTCAGTGTTCAGGAGGTCAGTGTTCAGGGAGGTCAGTGTTCAGGGAGGTCACTGTTCTGGGAGGTCAGTGTCCAGCAGGTCAGTGTCCAGGGAGGTCAGTTTTCAGGGAGGTAAGTGTTCAGGGAGGTCAGTGTTCAGGAGGTCAGTGTTCAGGAGGTCGGTGTTCAGGAGGTCAGTGTCCCGGAGGTCAGTGTTCCAGAAGGTCAGTGTCCATGAGGTCAGTGTCCAGGAGGTCAGTGTCCAGGGAGGTCAGTGTTCAGGGAGGTCAGTGTTCAGGAGGTCAGTGTCCAGGAGGTCATTGTTCAGGGAGGTCAGTGTTCAGGGAGGTCAGTGTTAAGGAGGTCAGTGTTCAGGAGGTCAGTGTTCAGGGAGGTCAGTGTCCAGGGATGCCACAGTTTAGGAGGTCAGTGTTCAGGGAGGTCAGTGTCCAGGTGGTCAGTGTTCAGGAGGTCAGTGTTCAGGGAGGTCAGGTGGCCAGGAGGTCAGTGTTCAGGGAGGTCAGTGTTCAGGAGGTCAGTGTTCAGGGAGCTGAGTGTCCAGGAGGTCAGTGTTCAGGGAGGTCAGTGTCCAGGGAGGTCAGTGTTCAGAGAGGTCAGTGTTCAGGGAGGTCAGTGTTCAGGGAGGTCAGTGTTCAGGGAGGTCAGTGTCCAGGAGGTCAGTGTTCAGGGAGGTCAGTGTTCAGGGAGGTCAGTGTCCAGGAGATCAGTGCTTGGGGAGGTCAGTGTCCAGAGAGGTCAGTGTCAAGGGAGGTCAGTGTTCAGGGAGGTCAGTGTTCAGGGAGTTCAGTGTTCAGGGATGTCAGTGTTCAGGATGTCAGTGCTCAGGGAGGTCAGTGTTCAGGGAGGGCAGTGTCCAGGGAGGTCAGTGTCCAGAGAGGTTAGTGTTCAGGGAGTTCAGTGTCCAGGAGGTCAGTGTCCAGGAGGTCAGTGTTCAGGGAGGTCAGTGTTAAGGAGGTCAGTGTTCAGGGAGGTCAGTGTCCAGGAGGTCAGTGTTCAGGGAGGTCAGTGTTCAGGGAGGTCAGTGTTCAGGAGGTCAGTGCTCACAGAGGTCAGTGTCCAGGGGTCAGTGTTCAGGGATGTCAGTGTTCAGGAGGTCAGTGCTCAGGGAGGTCAGTGTTCAGGGAGGTCAGTGTTCAGGATGTCAGTGCTCAGGGAGGTCAGTGTTCAGGGAGGGAAGTGTCCAGGGAGGTCAGTGTCCAGGGAGGTCAGTGTCCAGGGAGATCAGTGTCCAGGAGGTCAGTGTCCAGGAGGTCAGTGTTCAGGGAGGTCATTGTTCAGGGAGGTCAGTGTTCAGGAGGTCAGTGCTCAGGGAGGTCAGTGTTTAGGGAGGTCAGTGTTCAGGAGGTCAGTGTTCAGGGATGTCACTGTACATGGATGTCACTGTTCAGGGAGGTCAGTGTCCAGGAGTTCAGTGTCCAGGAGGTCAGCTTTCAGGGAGGTCAGTGTTAAGGAGGTTAGTGTTCAGGGAGGTCAGTGTCCAGGAGGTCAGTGTCCAGGAGGTCAGCTTTCAGGGAGGTCAGTGTTCAGGGAGGTCAGTGTTCAGGAGGTCGGTGTTCTGGAGGTCAGTGTCCAGGAGGTCAGTGTTCCAGAAGGTCAGTGTCCATGAGGTCAGTGTTCAGGGAGGTCAGTGTCCAGGGAGGTTAGTGTTCAGGGAGGTCAGTGTTCAGGAGGTCAGTGCTCAGGGAGGTCAGTGTTCAGGGAGGTCAGTGTTCAGGATGTCAGTGCTCAGGGAGGTCAGTGTTCAGGGAGGGAAGTGTCCAGGGAGGTCAGTGTCCAGGAAGGTCAGTGTTCAGGGAGGTCAGTGTTCAGGGAGGTCAGTGTTCAGGGAGGTCATTGTTCAGGGAGGTCAGTGTTCAGGAGGTCAGTGCTCAGGGAGGTCAGTGTTTAGGGAGGTCAGTGTTCAGGAGGTCAGTGTTCAGGGAGGTCAGTGTTCAGGGAGGTCAGTGTCCAGGAGGTCAGTGTCCAGGGAGGTCAGTTTTCAGGGAGGTCAGTGTTCAGGGAGGTCATTGTTCAGGAGGTCAGTGTTCAGGAGGTCGGTGTTCAGGAGGTCAGTGTCCAGGGAGGTTTGTGTTCAGGGAGGTCAATGCTCAGAGAGGTCAGTGTCCAGGAGGTCAGTGTTCAGGGATGTCACTGTTCAGCGAGGTCAGTGTTCAGCGAGGTCAGTGTTCAGGGAGGTCAGTGCTCAGGGAGGTCAGTGTTCAGGGAGGTCAGTGTCCCGGAGGTCAGTGTCCAGGGAGGTCAGTTTTCAGGGAGGACAGTTTTCAGGGAGGTCAGTGTTCAGGGAGGTCAGTGTTCAGGAGGTCAGTGTCCAGGAGGTCAGTGTTCCAGAAGGTCAGTGTTCAGGAGGTCAGTGTCCAGGAGGTCAGTGTCCAGGGAGGTCAGTGTTCAGGGAGGTCAGTGTTCAGGAGGTCAGTGCTCACAAAGGTCAGTGTCCAGGAGGTCATTGTCCAGGAGGTCAGTGTTAAGGAGGTCAGTGTTCAGGGAGGTCAATGTTCAGGAGGCCAGTGTTCACAGAGGTCAGTGTCCATGAGGTCAGTGTCCAGGAGGTCAGTGTTCAGGGAGGTCAGTTTCAAGGGAGGCCACAGTTTAGGAGGTCAGTGTTCAGGGAGGTCAGTGTCCAGGTGGTCAGTGTTCAGGAGGTCAGTGTTCGGGGAGGTCAGTGTTCAGGGAGGTCAGTGTTCAGGAGGCCAGTGTTCACAGAGGTCAGTGTTCAGGGAGGTCAGTGTCCAGGAGGTCAGTGTTCAGGAGGTCAGTGTTCAGGGAGGTCAGTGTCCAGGTGGTCAGTGTTCAGGAGGTCAGTGTTCAGTGAGGTCAGTGTCCAGGAGGTCAGTGTTCAGGAGGTCAGTGTCCAGGAGGTCAGTGTTCAGGGAGGTCAGTGTTCAGGGAGGTCAGTGCTCAGGGAGGTCAGTGTTCAGGGAGGTCACTGTTCAGGAGGTCAGTGCTTAGGGAGGTCAGTGTTCAGGGAGGGCAGTGTCCAGGGAGGTCAGTGTCCAGGGAGGTTAGTGTTCAGGGAGGTCAGTGTTCAGGGAGGTCAGTGTTCAGGAGGTCAGTGTCCAGGAGGTCAGTGTCCAGGAGATCAGTGTTCAGGGAGGTCAGTGTTCCGGATGTCAGTGTTCAGGAGGTCAGTGTTCAGGGAGGTCAGTGTTCAGGGAGGTCAGTGTCCAGGAGGTCAGTGTTCAGGGAGGTCAGTGTTAAGGAGGTTAGTGTTCAGGGAGGTCAGTGTCCAGGAGGTCAGTGTCCAGGAGGTCAGTGTTCAGGGAGGTCAGTGTTCAGGGAGGTCAGTGTTCAGGAGGTCAGTGCTCACAGAGTTCAGTGTCCAGGGGTCAGTGTTCAGGGATGTCAGTGTTCAGGAGGTCAGTGCTCAGGGAGGTCAGTGTTCAGTGAGGTCAGTGTTCAGGATGTCAGTGCTCAGGGAGGTCAGTGTTCAGGGAGGGAAGTGTCCAGGGAAGTCAGTGTCCAGGGAGGTCAGTGTTCAGGGAGGTCAGTGTTCAGGAGGTCAGTGTCCAGGAGGTCAGTGTTCAGGGAGGTCATTGTTCAGGAGGTCAGTGTTCAGGGAGGTCACTGTTCAGGGAGGTCAGTGACCAGGAGGTCAGTGTCCAGGGAGGTCAGTTTTCAGGGAGGTCAGTGTTCAGGGAGGTCAGTGTTCAGGGAGGTCAGTGTCCAGGAGGTCAGTGTTCAGGGAGGTCAGTGTTAAGGAGGTTAGTGTTCAGGGAGGTCAGTGTCCAGGAGGTCAGTGTTCAGGGAGGTCACTGTTCAGGGAGGTCAGTGTCCAGGAGGTCAGTGTCCAGGGAGGTCAGTTTTCAGGGAGGTCAGTGTTCAGGGAGGTCATTGTTCAGGAGGTCAGTGTTCAGGAGGTCAGTGTTCAGGGAGGTCACTGTTCAGGGAGGTCAGTGTCCAGGAGGTCAGTTTTCTGGGAGGTCAGTGTTCAGGGAGGTCATTGTTCAGGAGGTCAGTGTTCAGGAGGTCGGTGTTCAGGAGGTCAGTGTCCAGTAGGTCAGTGTTCCAGAAGGTCAGTGTCCATGAGGTCAGTGTTCAGGGAGGTCAGTGTCCAGGGAGGTTAGTGTTCAGGGAGGTCAGTGTTCAGGAGGTCAGTGTCCAGGAGGTCAGTGTTCATGGAGGTCAGTGTTCAGGGAGGTCAGTGTTCAGGAGGTCAGTGCTCAGGGAGGTCACTGTTCAGGGAGGTCAGTGTCCAGGAGGTCAGTGTCCAGGGAGGTCAGTTTTCAGGGAGGTCAGTGTTCCAGCAGGTCAGTGTTCAGGAGGTCAGTGTCCAGGAGGTCAATGTTCAGGGAGGTCAGTGTTAAGGAGGTCAGTGTTCAGGAAGGTCAGTGTCCAGGAGGTGAGTGTCCAGGAGGTCAGTGTTCAGGGAGGTCAGTGTTCAGAAGGTCAGTGTTCAGGGAGGTCAGTGTTCAGGGTAGTCAGTGTTCAGGGTGGTCAGTGCTCAGGGAGGTCAGTGTTCAGGGAGGTCAGTGTCCAGGAGGTCAGTGTTCAGGAGGTCAGTGTTCAGGGATGTCAGTGTTCAGGTGGTCAGTGTTCAGGGATGTCAGTGTTCAGGGTGGTCAGTGCTCAGGGAGGTCAGTGTTCAGGGAGGTCAGTGTCCAGGAGGTCAGTGTTTCAGGAGGTCAGTGTTCAAGGAGGCCAGTGTTCAGGGAGGTCAGTTTTCAGGGAGGTCAGTGCTCAGGAGGTCAGTGCTCAAGCAGGTCAGTGCTCAGGGAGGTCATTGTTCAGGGAGGTAAGTATACAGGGGGGTCAGTGTTCAGGGAGGTCAGTGTTCAGGGAGTTCAGTGTCCAGGGATGTCACTGTTCAGGAGGTCAGTGTTCAGGGAGGTCAGTGCTCAGGGCGGTCAGTGTTCAGGGAGGTCACTGTTCAGGAGGTCAGTGCTCAGGGAGGTCAGTGTTCAGGGAGGGCAGTGTCCAGGGAGGTCAGTGTTCAGGGAGGTCAGTGTTCAGGAGGTCAGTGCTCACAAAGGTCAGTGTCCAGGAGGTCATTGTCCAGGAGGTCAGTGTTAAGGAGGTCAGTGTTCAGGGAGGTCAGTGTCCAGGTGGTCAGTGTTCAGGAGGTCAGTGTTCGGGGAGGTCAGTGTTCAGGGAGGTCAGTGTTCAGGAGGCCAGTGTTCACAGAGGTCAGTGTCCATGAGGTCAGTGTTCAGGAGGTCAGTGTTCAGGGAGGTCAGTGTCCAGGTGGTCAGTGTTCAGGAGGTCAGTGTTCAGTGAGGTCAGTGTCCAGGAGGTCAGTGTTCAGGAGGTCAGTGTCCAGGAGGTCAGTGCTCAGGTAGGTCAGTGCTCAGGTAGGTCAGTGCTCAGGGAGGTCAGTGTTCAGGGAGGTCACTGTTCAGGAGGTCAGTGCTTAGGGAGGTCAGTGTTCAGGGAGGGCCATGTCCAGGGAGGTCAGTGTCCAGGGAGGTCAGTGTCCAGGGAGGTTAGTGTTCAGGGAGGTCAGTGTTCAGGAGGTCAGTGTCCAGGAGGTCAGTGTCCAGGAGGTCAGTGTTCAGGGAGGTCATTGTTCAGGGAGGTCAGTGTTCAGGAGGTCAGTGCTCAGGGAGGTCAGTGTTCAGGGAGGTCAGTGTTCAGGGAGGTCAGTGTTCAGGGAGGTCAGTGTCCAGGAGGTCAGTGTTCAGGGAGGTCAGTGTTAAGGAGGTTAGTGTTCAGGGAGGTCAGTGTCCAGGAGGTCAGTGTCCAGGAGGTCAGTGTTCAGGGAGGTCAGTGTTCAGGGAGGTCAGTGTTCAGGAGGTCAGTGCTCACAGAGGTCAGTGTCCAGGGGTCAGTGTTCAGGGATGTCAGTGTTCAGGAGGTCAGTGCTCAGGGAGGTCAGTGTTCAGGGAGGTCAGTGTTCAGGATGTCAGTGCTCAGGGAGGTCAGTGTTCAAGGAGGGAAGTGTCCAGGGAGGTCAGTGTCCAGGGAGGTCAGTGTTCAGGGAGGTCAGTGTTCAGGAGGTCAGTGTCCAGGAGGTCAGTGTTCAGCGAGGTCATTGTTCAGGGAGGTCAGTGTTCAGGAGGTCAGTGCTCAGGGAGGTCAGTGTTTAGGGAGGTCAGTGTTCAGGAGGTCAGTGTTCAGGGAGGTCATTGTTCAGGAGGTCAGTGTTCAGGAGGTCGGTGTTCAGGAGGTCAGTGTCCAGGAGGTCAGTGTTCCAGAAGGTCAGTGTCCATGAGGTCAGTGTTCCGGGAGGTCAGTGTCCAGGGAGGTTAGTGTTCAGGGAGGTCAGTGTTCAGGAGGTCAGTGTTCAGGGAGGTCAGTGTTCAGGGAGGTCAGTGTTCAGGACGTCAGTGCTCAGGGAGGTCACTGTTCAGGGAGGTCAGTGTCCAGGAGGTCAGTGTCCAGGGAGGTCAGTTTTCAGGGAGGTCAGTGTTCCAGCAGGTCAGTGTTCAGGAGGTCAGTGTCCAGGAGGTCAATGTTCAGGGAGGTCAGTGTTAAGGAGGTCAGTGTTCAGGGAGGTCAGTGTCCAGGAGGTGAGTGTCCAGGAGGTCAGTGTTCAGGGAGGTCAGTGTTCGGGGAGGTCAGTGTTCAGGTGGTCAGTGCTCACAGAGGTCAGTGTCCAGGGGTCAGTGTTCAGGGATGTCAGTGTTCAGAAGGTCAGTGTTCAGGGAGGTCAGTGTTCAGGGTAGTCAGTGTTCAGGGTGGTCAGTGCTCAGGGAGGTCAGTGTTCAGGGAGGTCAGTGTCCAGGAGGTCAGTGTTCAGGAGGTCAGTGTTCAGGGATGTCAGTGTTCAGGAGGTCAGTGTTCAGGGACGTCAGTGTTCAGGGTGGTCAGTGCTCAGGGAGGTCAGTGTTCAGGGAGGTCAGTGTCCAGGAGGTCAGTGTTTCAGGAGGTCAGTGTTCAAGGAGGCCAGTGTTCAGGGAGGTCAGTTTTCAGGGAGGTCAGTGCTCAGGAGGTCAGTGCTCAAGGAGGTCAGTGCTCAGGGAGGTCATTGTTCAGGGAGGTACGTATACAGGGGGGTCAGTGTTCAGGGAGGTCAGTGTTCAGGGAGTTCAGTGTCCAGGGATGTCACTGTTCAGGAGGTCAGTGTTCAGGGAGGTCAGTGCTCAGGGAGGTCAGTGCTCAGGGCGGTCAGTGTTCAGGGAGGTCACTGTTCAGGAGGTCAGTGCTCAGGGAGGTCAGTGTTCAGGGAGGGCAGTGTCCAGGGAGGTCAGTGTCCAGGGAGGTCAGTGTCCAGGGAGGTTAGTGTTCAGGAAGGTCAGTGTTCAGGAGGTCAGTGTCCAGGAGGTCAGTGTCCAGGAGGTCAGTGTTCAGGGAGGTCATTGTTCAGGGAGGTCAGTGTTCAGGAGGTTAGTGCTCAGGGAGGTCAGTGTTTAGGGAGGTCAGTGTTCAGGGAGGTCAGTGTTCAGGGAGGTCACTGTTCAGGGAGGTCAGTGTCCAGGAGGTCAGTGTCCAGGGAGGTCAGTTTTCAGGGAGGTCAGTGTTCAGGGAGGTCAGTGTTCAGGAGGTCAGTGTTCAGGAGGTCAGTGTCCATGAGGTCAGTGTCCAGGAGATCAGTGTCCAGGGAGGTCAGTGTTCTGGGAGGTCAGTGTACAGGAGGTCAGTGTTAAGGAGGTCAGTGTTCAGGGAGGTCAATGTCCAGGAGGTGAGTGTCCAGGAGGTCAGTGTTCAGGGAGGTCAGTGTTCAGGGAGGTCAGTGTTCAGGAGGTCAGTGCTCACAGAGGTCAGTGTCCAGGGGTCAGTGTTCAGGGATGTCAGTGTTCAGGAGGTCAGTGTTCAGGGAGGTCAGTGCTCAGGGAGGTCAGTGTTCAGGGAGGTCAGTGTTCAGGATGTCAGTGCTCAGGGAGGTCAGTGTTCAGGGAGGGAAGTGTCCAGGGAGGTCAGTGTCCAGGGAGGTTAGTGTTCAGGGAGGTCAGTGTTCAGGAGGTCAGTGTCCAGGAGGTCAGTGTTCAGGGAGGTCATTGTTCAGGGAGGTCAGTGTTCAGGAGGTCAGTGCTCAGGGAGGTCAGTGTTTACGGAGGTCAGTGTTTAGGGAGGTCAGTGTTCAGGAGGTCAGTGTTCAGGGAGGTCACTGTTCAGGGAGGTCAGTGTCCAGGAGGTCAGTGTCCAGGGAGTTCAGTTTTCAGGGAGGTCAGTGTTCAGGGAGGTCAGTGTTCAGGAGGTCAGTGTTCAGGAGGTCGGTGTTCAGGAGGTCAGTGTCCAGGAGGTCAGTGTTCCAGAAGGTCAGTGTCCAGGGAGGTCAGTGTTTAGGGAGGTCAGTGTTTAGGAGGTCAGTGCTCACAAAGGTCAGTGTCCAGGAGGTCATTGTCCAGGAGGTCAGTGTTCAGGGAGGTCAGTGTTAAGGAGGTCAGTGTTCAGGGAGGTCAGTGTTCAGGGAGGTCAGTGTTCGGGGAGGTCAGTGTTCAGGGAGGTCAGTGTCCAGGAGGTCAGTGTTCACAGAGGTCAGTGTCCTGGATGTCAGTGTCCAGGAGGTCAGTGTTCAGGGTAGTCAGTGCTCAGGGCGGTCAGTGTTCAGGAGTTCAGTGTTCAGGGAGGTCAGTGTCTAGGAGGTCAGTGTCCAGGATGTCAGTGTTCAGAGAGGACAGTGTTCAGGAGGTCAGTGTCCAGGGAGGTCATTGTTCAGGGAGATCAGTGTTCAGGAGGTCAGTGTCCAGGAGGTCAGTGTTCACGGAGGTCAGTGTTCAGGAGGTCAGTGTTCAGGGAGGTCAGTGATCAGGGAGGTCACAGTTTAGGTGGTCAGTGTTCTGGGAGGTCAGTGTCCAGGGAGGTCAGTGTTCAGGGAGGTCAGTGTCCAGGAGGTCAATTCTCACGGAGGTCAGTCTCCAGGAGATCAGTGTCCAGGAGGTCAGTGTTCAGGGAGGTCAGTTTCCAGGAGGTCAGTGTTCACGAGGTCAGTGTTCAGGGAGGTCAGTGTTCAGGCGATCAGTGTCCAGGAGGTCAGTGTCCAGGGAGGTCAGTGTTCAGGGAGGTCAGTGATCAGGGAGGTCACAGTTTAGGAGGTCAGTGTTCAGGGAGGTCAGTGTTCAGGGAGGTCAGTGTTCAGGAGGTCAGTGTTCAGGGAGGTCAGTGTCCAGGGATGCCACAGTTTAGGAGGTCAGTGTTCAGGGAGGTCAGTGTCCAGGTGGTCAGTGTTCAGGAGGTCAGTGTTCAGGGAGGTCAGGTGTCCAGGAGGTCAGTGTTCAGGGAGGTCAGTGTTCAGGAGGTCAGTGTCCAGGAGCTGAGCGTCCAGGAGGTCAGTGTTCAGGGAGGTCAGTGTCCAGGGATGCCACAGTTTAGGAGGTCAGTGTTCAGGGAGGTCAGTGTCCAAGTGGTCAGTGTTCAGGGAGGTCAGTTTCCAGGAGGTCAGTGCTCAGGGAGGTCAGTGTTCAGGGCGGTCAGTGCTCAGGGAGGTCAGTGCTCAGGGAGGTCAGTGTCCAGGAGGTCAGTGCTCAGGGAGGTCAGTGCTCAGGGAGGTCAGTGTTCAGGGTGGTCAGTGCTCAGGGAGGTCAGTGTTCAGGGAGGTCAGTGTCCAGGAGGTCAGTGTTTCAGGAGGTCAGTGTTCAAGGAGGCCAGTGTTCAGGGAGGTCAGTTTTCAGGGAGGTCAGTGCTCAGGAGGTCAGTGCTCAAGGAGGTCAGTGCTCAGGGAGGTCATTGTTCAGGGAGGTAAGTATACAGGGGGGTCAGTGTTCAGGGAGGTCAGTGTTCAGGGAGTTCAGTGTCCAGGGATGTCACTGTTCAGGAGGTCAGTGTTCAGGGAGGTCAGTGCTCAGGGAGGTCAGTGCTCAGGGCGGTCAGTGTTCAGGGAGGTCACTGTTCAGGAGGTCAGTGCTCAGGGAGGTCAGTGTTCAGGGAGGGCAGTGTCCAGGGAGGTCAGTGTCCAGGGAGGTTAGTGTTCAGGAAGGTCAGTGTTCAGGGAGGTCAGTGTTCGGGGAGGTCAGTGTTCAGGGAGGTCAGTGTTCAGGGAGGTCAGTGTCCAGGAGGTCAGTGTTCAGGGTGGTCAGTGCTCAGGGCGGTCAGTGTTCAGGAGTTCAGTGTTCAGGGAGGTCAGTGTCTAGGAGGTCAGTGTCCAGGATGTCAGTGTTCAGGATGTCAGTGTCCAGGGAGGTCATTGTTCAGGGAGGTCAGTGTTCAGGAGGTCAGTGTCCAGGAGGTCAGTGTTCACGGAGGTCAGTGTTCAGGAGGTCAGTGTTCAGGGAGGTCAGTTTCAAGGGAGGCCACAGTTTAGGAGGTCAGTGTTCAGGGAGGTCAGTGTCCAGGTGGTCAGTGTTCAGGAGGTCAGTGTTCGGGGAGGTCAGTGTTCAGGGAGGTCAGTGTTCAGGAGGCCAGTGTTCACAGAGGTCAGTGTCCATGAGGTCAGTGTTCAGGAGGTCAGTGTTCAGGGAGGTCAGTGTCCAGGTGGTCAGTGTTCAGGAGGTCAGTGTTCAGTGAGGTCAGTGTCCAGGAGGTCAGTGTTCAGGAGGTCAGTGTCCAGGAGGTCAGTGCTCAGGTAGGTCAGTGCTCAGGTAGGTCAGTGCTCAGGGAGGTCAGTGTTCAGGGAGGTCACTGTTCAGGAGGTCAGTGCTTAGGGAGGTCAGTGTTCAGGGAGGGCCATGTCCAGGGAGGTCAGTGTCCAGGGAGGTCAGTGTCCAGGGAGGTTAGTGTTCAGGGAGGTCAGTGTTCAGGAGGTCAGTGTCCAGGAGGTCAGTGTCCAGGAGGTCAGTGTTCAGGGAGGTCATTGTTCAGGGAGGTCAGTGTTCAGGAGGTCAGTGCTCAGGGAGGTCAGTGTTCAGGGAGGTCAGTGTTCAGGGAGGTCAGTGTTCAGGGAGGTCAGTGTCCAGGAGGTCAGTGTTCAGGGAGGTCAGTGTTAAGGAGGTTAGTGTTCAGGGAGGTCAGTGTTCAGGGAGGTCAGTGTTCAGGGAGGTCAGTGTTCAGGGAGGTCAGTGTCCAGGAGGTCAGTGTTCAGGGAGGTCAGTGTTAAGGAGGTTAGTGTTCAGGGAGGTCAGTGTCCAGGAGGTCAGTGTCCAGGAGGTCAGTGTTCAGGGAGGTCAGTGTTCAGGGAGGTCAGTGTTCAGGAGGTCAGTGCTCACAGAGGTCAGTGTCCAGGGGTCAGTGTTCAGGGATGTCAGTGTTCAGGAGGTCAGTGCTCAGGGAGGTCAGTGTTCAGGGAGGTCAGTGTTCAGGATGTCAGTGCTCAGGGAGGTCAGTGTTCAAGGAGGGAAGTGTCCAGGGAGGTCAGTGTCCAGGGAGGTCAGTGTTCAGGGAGGTCAGTGTTCAGGAGGTCAGTGTCCAGGAGGTCAGTGTTCAGCGAGGTCATTGTTCAGGGAGGTCAGTGTTCAGGAGGTCAGTGCTCAGGGAGGTCAGTGTTTAGGGAGGTCAGTGTTCAGGAGGTCAGTGTTCAGGGAGGTCATTGTTCAGGAGGTCAGTGTTCAGGAGGTCGGTGTTCAGGAGGTCAGTGTCCAGGAGGTCAGTGTTCCAGAAGGTCAGTGTCCATGAGGTCAGTGTTCCGGGAGGTCAGTGTCCAGGGAGGTTAGTGTTCAGGGAGGTCAGTGTTCAGGAGGTCAGTGTTCAGGGAGGTCAGTGTTCAGGGAGGTCAGTGTTCAGGACGTCAGTGCTCAGGGAGGTCACTGTTCAGGGAGGTCAGTGTCCAGGAGGTCAGTGTCCAGGGAGGTCAGTTTTCAGGGAGGTCAGTGTTCCAGCAGGTCAGTGTTCAGGAGGTCAGTGTCCAGGAGGTCAATGTTCAGGGAGGTCAGTGTTAAGGAGGTCAGTGTTCAGGGAGGTCAGTGTCCAGGAGGTGAGTGTCCAGGAGGTCAGTGTTCAGGGAGGTCAGTGTTCGGGGAGGTCAGTGTTCAGGTGGTCAGTGCTCACAGAGGTCAGTGTCCAGGGGTCAGTGTTCAGGGATGTCAGTGTTCAGAAGGTCAGTGTTCAGGGAGGTCAGTGTTCAGGGTAGTCAGTGTTCAGGGTGGTCAGTGCTCAGGGAGGTCAGTGTTCAGGGAGGTCAGTGTCCAGGAGGTCAGTGTTCAGGAGGTCAGTGTTCAGGGATGTCAGTGTTCAGGAGGTCAGTGTTCAGGGACGTCAGTGTTCAGGGTGGTCAGTGCTCAGGGAGGTCAGTGTTCAGGGAGGTCAGTGTCCAGGAGGTCAGTGTTTCAGGAGGTCAGTGTTCAAGGAGGCCAGTGTTCAGGGAGGTCAGTTTTCAGGGAGGTCAGTGCTCAGGAGGTCAGTGCTCAAGGAGGTCAGTGCTCAGGGAGGTCATTGTTCAGGGAGGTACGTATACAGGGGGGTCAGTGTTCAGGGAGGTCAGTGTTCAGGGAGTTCAGTGTCCAGGGATGTCACTGTTCAGGAGGTCAGTGTTCAGGGAGGTCAGTGCTCAGGGAGGTCAGTGCTCAGGGCGGTCAGTGTTCAGGGAGGTCACTGTTCAGGAGGTCAGTGCTCAGGGAGGTCAGTGTTCAGGGAGGGCAGTGTCCAGGGAGGTCAGTGTCCAGGGAGGTCAGTGTCCAGGGAGGTTAGTGTTCAGGAAGGTCAGTGTTCAGGAGGTCAGTGTCCAGGAGGTCAGTGTCCAGGAGGTCAGTGTTCAGGGAGGTCATTGTTCAGGGAGGTCAGTGTTCAGGAGGTTAGTGCTCAGGGAGGTCAGTGTTTAGGGAGGTCAGTGTTCAGGGAGGTCAGTGTTCAGGGAGGTCACTGTTCAGGGAGGTCAGTGTCCAGGAGGTCAGTGTCCAGGGAGGTCAGTTTTCAGGGAGGTCAGTGTTCAGGGAGGTCAGTGTTCAGGAGGTCAGTGTTCAGGAGGTCAGTGTCCATGAGGTCAGTGTCCAGGAGATCAGTGTCCAGGGAGGTCAGTGTTCTGGGAGGTCAGTGTACAGGAGGTCAGTGTTAAGGAGGTCAGTGTTCAGGGAGGTCAATGTCCAGGAGGTGAGTGTCCAGGAGGTCAGTGTTCAGGGAGGTCAGTGTTCAGGGAGGTCAGTGTTCAGGAGGTCAGTGCTCACAGAGGTCAGTGTCCAGGGGTCAGTGTTCAGGGATGTCAGTGTTCAGGAGGTCAGTGTTCAGGGAGGTCAGTGCTCAGGGAGGTCAGTGTTCAGGGAGGTCAGTGTTCAGGATGTCAGTGCTCAGGGAGGTCAGTGTTCAGGGAGGGAAGTGTCCAGGGAGGTCAGTGTCCAGGGAGGTTAGTGTTCAGGGAGGTCAGTGTTCAGGAGGTCAGTGTCCAGGAGGTCAGTGTTCAGGGAGGTCATTGTTCAGGGAGGTCAGTGTTCAGGAGGTCAGTGCTCAGGGAGGTCAGTGTTTACGGAGGTCAGTGTTTACGGAGGTCAGTGTTCAGGAGGTCAGTGTTCAGGGAGGTCACTGTTCAGGGAGGTCAGTGTCCAGGAGGTCAGTGTCCAGGGAGTTCAGTTTTCAGGGAGGTCAGTGTTCAGGGAGGTCAGTGTTCAGGAGGTCAGTGTTCAGGAGGTCGGTGTTCAGGAGGTCAGTGTCCAGGAGGTCAGTGTTCCAGAAGGTCAGTGTCCAGGGAGGTCAGTGTTTAGGGAGGTTAGTGTTTAGGAGGTCAGTGCTCACAAAGGTCAGTGTCCAGGAGGTCATTGTCCAGGAGGTCAGTGTTCAGGGAGGTCAGTGTTAAGGAGGTCAGTGTTCAGGGAGGTCAGTGTTCAGGGAGGTCAGTGTTCGGGGAGGTCAGTGTTCAGGGAGGTCAGTGTCCAGGAGGTCAGTGTTCACAGAGGTCAGTGTCCTGGATGTCAGTGTCCAGGAGGTCAGTGTTCAGGGTAGTCAGTGCTCAGGGCGGTCAGTGTTCAGGAGTTCAGTGTTCAGGGAGGTCAGTGTCTAGGAGGTCAGTGTCCAGGATGTCAGTGTTCAGAGAGGACAGTGTTCAGGAGGTCAGTGTCCAGGGAGGTCATTGTTCAGGGAGATCAGTGTTCAGGAGGTCAGTGTCCAGGAGGTCAGTGTTCACGGAGGTCAGTGTTCAGGAGGTCAGTGTTCAGGGAGGTCAGTGATCAGGGAGGTCACAGTTTAGGTGGTCAGTGTTCTGGGAGGTCAGTGTCCAGGGAGGTCAGTGTTCAGGGAGGTCAGTGTCCAGGAGGTCAATTCTCACGGAGGTCAGTCTCCAGGAGATCAGTGTCCAGGAGGTCAGTGTTCAGGGAGGTCAGTTTCCAGGAGGTCAGTGTTCACGAGGTCAGTGTTCAGGGAGGTCAGTGTTCAGGCGATCAGTGTCCAGGAGGTCAGTGTCCAGGGAGGTCAGTGTTCAGGGAGGTCAGTGATCAGGGAGGTCACAGTTTAGGAGGTCAGTGTTCAGGGAGGTCAGTGTTCAGGGAGGTCAGTGTTCAGGGAGGTCAGTGTCCAGGAGGTCAGTGTTCAGGGAGGTCAGTGTTAAGGAGGTTAGTGTTCAGGGAGGTCAGTGTCCAGGAGGTCAGTGTCCAGGAGGTCAGTGTTCAGGGAGGTCAGTGTTCAGGGAGGTCAGTGTTCAGGAGGTCAGTGCTCACAGAGGTCAGTGTCCAGGGGTCAGTGTTCAGGGATGTCAGTGTTCAGGAGGTCAGTGCTCAGGGAGGTCAGTGTTCAGGGAGGTCAGTGTTCAGGATGTCAGTGCTCAGGGAGGTCAGTGTTCAAGGAGGGAAGTGTCCAGGGAGGTCAGTGTCCAGGGAGGTCAGTGTTCAGGGAGGTCAGTGTTCAGGAGGTCAGTGTCCAGGAGGTCAGTGTTCAGCGAGGTCATTGTTCAGGGAGGTCAGTGTTCAGGAGGTCAGTGCTCAGGGAGGTCAGTGTTTAGGGAGGTCAGTGTTCAGGAGGTCAGTGTTCAGGGAGGTCATTGTTCAGGAGGTCAGTGTTCAGGAGGTCGGTGTTCAGGAGGTCAGTGTCCAGGAGGTCAGTGTTCCAGAAGGTCAGTGTCCATGAGGTCAGTGTTCCGGGAGGTCAGTGTCCAGGGAGGTTAGTGTTCAGGGAGGTCAGTGTTCAGGAGGTCAGTGTTCAGGGAGGTCAGTGTTCAGGGAGGTCAGTGTTCAGGACGTCAGTGCTCAGGGAGGTCACTGTTCAGGGAGGTCAGTGTCCAGGAGGTCAGTGTCCAGGGAGGTCAGTTTTCAGGGAGGTCAGTGTTCCAGCAGGTCAGTGTTCAGGAGGTCAGTGTCCAGGAGGTCAATGTTCAGGGAGGTCAGTGTTAAGGAGGTCAGTGTTCAGGGAGGTCAGTGTCCAGGAGGTGAGTGTCCAGGAGGTCAGTGTTCAGGGAGGTCAGTGTTCGGGGAGGTCAGTGTTCAGGTGGTCAGTGCTCACAGAGGTCAGTGTCCAGGGGTCAGTGTTCAGGGATGTCAGTGTTCAGAAGGTCAGTGTTCAGGGAGGTCAGTGTTCAGGGTAGTCAGTGTTCAGGGTGGTCAGTGCTCAGGGAGGTCAGTGTTCAGGGAGGTCAGTGTCCAGGAGGTCAGTGTTCAGGAGGTCAGTGTTCAGGGATGTCAGTGTTCAGGAGGTCAGTGTTCAGGGACGTCAGTGTTCAGGGTGGTCAGTGCTCAGGGAGGTCAGTGTTCAGGGAGGTCAGTGTCCAGGAGGTCAGTGTTTCAGGAGGTCAGTGTTCAAGGAGGCCAGTGTTCAGGGAGGTCAGTTTTCAGGGAGGTCAGTGCTCAGGAGGTCAGTGCTCAAGGAGGTCAGTGCTCAGGGAGGTCATTGTTCAGGGAGGTACGTATACAGGGGGGTCAGTGTTCAGGGAGGTCAGTGTTCAGGGAGTTCAGTGTCCAGGGATGTCACTGTTCAGGAGGTCAGTGTTCAGGGAGGTCAGTGCTCAGGGAGGTCAGTGCTCAGGGCGGTCAGTGTTCAGGGAGGTCACTGTTCAGGAGGTCAGTGCTCAGGGAGGTCAGTGTTCAGGGAGGGCAGTGTCCAGGGAGGTCAGTGTCCAGGGAGGTCAGTGTCCAGGGAGGTTAGTGTTCAGGAAGGTCAGTGTTCAGGAGGTCAGTGTCCAGGAGGTCAGTGTCCAGGAGGTCAGTGTTCAGGGAGGTCATTGTTCAGGGAGGTCAGTGTTCAGGAGGTTAGTGCTCAGGGAGGTCAGTGTTTAGGGAGGTCAGTGTTCAGGGAGGTCAGTGTTCAGGGAGGTCACTGTTCAGGGAGGTCAGTGTCCAGGAGGTCAGTGTCCAGGGAGGTCAGTTTTCAGGGAGGTCAGTGTTCAGGGAGGTCAGTGTTCAGGAGGTCAGTGTTCAGGAGGTCAGTGTCCATGAGGTCAGTGTCCAGGAGATCAGTGTCCAGGGAGGTCAGTGTTCTGGGAGGTCAGTGTACAGGAGGTCAGTGTTAAGGAGGTCAGTGTTCAGGGAGGTCAATGTCCAGGAGGTGAGTGTCCAGGAGGTCAGTGTTCAGGGAGGTCAGTGTTCAGGGAGGTCAGTGTTCAGGAGGTCAGTGCTCACAGAGGTCAGTGTCCAGGGGTCAGTGTTCAGGGATGTCAGTGTTCAGGAGGTCAGTGTTCAGGGAGGTCAGTGCTCAGGGAGGTCAGTGTTCAGGGAGGTCAGTGTTCAGGATGTCAGTGCTCAGGGAGGTCAGTGTTCAGGGAGGGAAGTGTCCAGGGAGGTCAGTGTCCAGGGAGGTTAGTGTTCAGGGAGGTCAGTGTTCAGGAGGTCAGTGTCCAGGAGGTCAGTGTTCAGGGAGGTCATTGTTCAGGGAGGTCAGTGTTCAGGAGGTCAGTGCTCAGGGAGGTCAGTGTTTACGGAGGTCAGTGTTTACGGAGGTCAGTGTTCAGGAGGTCAGTGTTCAGGGAGGTCACTGTTCAGGGAGGTCAGTGTCCAGGAGGTCAGTGTCCAGGGAGTTCAGTTTTCAGGGAGGTCAGTGTTCAGGGAGGTCAGTGTTCAGGAGGTCAGTGTTCAGGAGGTCGGTGTTCAGGAGGTCAGTGTCCAGGAGGTCAGTGTTCCAGAAGGTCAGTGTCCAGGGAGGTCAGTGTTTAGGGAGGTTAGTGTTTAGGAGGTCAGTGCTCACAAAGGTCAGTGTCCAGGAGGTCATTGTCCAGGAGGTCAGTGTTCAGGGAGGTCAGTGTTAAGGAGGTCAGTGTTCAGGGAGGTCAGTGTTCAGGGAGGTCAGTGTTCGGGGAGGTCAGTGTTCAGGGAGGTCAGTGTCCAGGAGGTCAGTGTTCACAGAGGTCAGTGTCCTGGATGTCAGTGTCCAGGAGGTCAGTGTTCAGGGTAGTCAGTGCTCAGGGCGGTCAGTGTTCAGGAGTTCAGTGTTCAGGGAGGTCAGTGTCTAGGAGGTCAGTGTCCAGGATGTCAGTGTTCAGAGAGGACAGTGTTCAGGAGGTCAGTGTCCAGGGAGGTCATTGTTCAGGGAGATCAGTGTTCAGGAGGTCAGTGTCCAGGAGGTCAGTGTTCACGGAGGTCAGTGTTCAGGAGGTCAGTGTTCAGGGAGGTCAGTGATCAGGGAGGTCACAGTTTAGGTGGTCAGTGTTCTGGGAGGTCAGTGTCCAGGGAGGTCAGTGTTCAGGGAGGTCAGTGTCCAGGAGGTCAATTCTCACGGAGGTCAGTCTCCAGGAGATCAGTGTCCAGGAGGTCAGTGTTCAGGGAGGTCAGTTTCCAGGAGGTCAGTGTTCACGAGGTCAGTGTTCAGGGAGGTCAGTGTTCAGGCGATCAGTGTCCAGGAGGTCAGTGTCCAGGGAGGTCAGTGTTCAGGGAGGTCAGTGATCAGGGAGGTCACAGTTTAGGAGGTCAGTGTTCAGGGAGGTCAGTGTTCAGGGAGGTCAGTGTTCAGGAGGTCAGTGTTCAGGGAGGTCAGTGTCCAGGGATGCCACAGTTTAGGAGGTCAGTGTTCAGGGAGGTCAGTGTCCAGGTGGTCAGTGTTCAGGAGGTCAGTGTTCAGGGAGGTCAGGTGTCCAGGAGGTCAGTGTTCAGGGAGGTCAGTGTTCAGGAGGTCAGTGTCCAGGAGCTGAGCGTCCAGGAGGTCAGTGTTCAGGGAGGTCAGTGTCCAGGGATGCCACAGTTTAGGAGGTCAGTGTTCAGGGAGGTCAGTGTCCAAGTGGTCAGTGTTCAGGGAGGTCAGTTTCCAGGAGGTCAGTGCTCAGGGAGGTCAGTGTTCAGGGCGGTCAGTGCTCAGGGAGGTCAGTGCTCAGGGAGGTCAGTGTCCAGGAGGTCAGTGCTCAGGGAGGTCAGTGTTCAGGGTGGTCAGTGCTCAGGGAGGTCAGTGTTCAGGGAGGTCAGTGTCCAGGAGGTCAGTGTTTCAGGAGGTCAGTGTTCAAGGAGGCCAGTGTTCAGGGAGGTCAGTTTTCAGGGAGGTCAGTGCTCAGGAGGTCAGTGCTCAAGGAGGTCAGTGCTCAGGGAGGTCATTGTTCAGGGAGGTAAGTATACAGGGGGGTCAGTGTTCAGGGAGGTCAGTGTTCAGGGAGTTCAGTGTCCAGGGATGTCACTGTTCAGGAGGTCAGTGTTCAGGGAGGTCAGTGCTCAGGGAGGTCAGTGCTCAGGGCGGTCAGTGTTCAGGGAGGTCACTGTTCAGGAGGTCAGTGCTCAGGGAGGTCAGTGTTCAGGGAGGGCAGTGTCCAGGGAGGTCAGTGTCCAGGGAGGTCAGTGTCCAGGGAGGTTAGTGTTCAGGAAGGTCAGTGTTCAGGGAGGTCAGTGTTCGGGGAGGTCAGTGTTCAGGGAGGTCAGTGTTCAGGGAGGTCAGTGTCCAGGAGGTCAGTGTTCAGGGTGGTCAGTGCTCAGGGCGGTCAGTGTTCAGGAGTTCAGTGTTCAGGGAGGTCAGTGTCTAGGAGGTCAGTGTCCAGGATGTCAGTGTTCAGGATGTCAGTGTCCAGGGAGGTCATTGTTCAGGGAGGTCAGTGTTCAGGAGGTCAGTGTCCAGGAGGTCAGTGTTCACGGAGGTCAGTGTTCAGGAGGTCAGTGTTCAGGGAGGTCAGTGATCAGGGAGGTCACAGTTTAGGAGGTCAGTGTTCAGGGAGGTCAGTGTTCAGGGAGGTCAGTGTTCAGGAGGTCAGTGTTCAGGGAGGTCATTGTCCAGGGATGCCACAGTTTAGGAGGTCAGTGTTCAGGGAGGTCAGTGTCCAGGTGGTCAGTGTTCAGGAGGTCAGTGTTCAGGGAGGTCAGGTGTCCAGGAGGTCAGTGTTCAGGGAGGTCAGTGTTCAGTAGGTCAGTGTCCAGGAGCTGAGCGTCCGGGAGGTCAGTGTTCAGGGAGGTCAGTGTCCAGGGATGCCACAGTTTAGGAGGTCAGTGTTCAGGGAGGTCAGTGTCCAAGTGGTCAGTGTTCAGGGAGGTCAGTGTCCAGGAGGTCAGTGCTCAGGGAGGTCAGTGTTCAGGGCGGTCAGTGCTCAGGGAGGTCAGTGTCCAGGAGGTCAGTGTTCAGGGAGGTCAGAGTTCAGGGAGGTCAGTGTCCAGGAGGTCAGTGTTCAGGGAGGTCAGTGTTCAGGGAGGTCAGTGTCCAGGAGGTCAGTGTTCAGGGAGGTCTGTGTTCTCCGAGGTCAGTGTCCAAGAGGTCAGTGTTCAGGGAGGTCAGTGTTCAGGGAGGTCAGTGTCTAGGAGGTCAGTGTTCAGGGAGGTCACTGTTCAGGGAGGTCAGTGGCCAGGAGGTCAGTGTTCAGGGAGGTCAGTGTCCAGGAGATCAGTGTCCAGGAGGTCTGTGTTCAGGGAGGTCAGTGTTCAGGGATGTCAGTGTTCAGGAGGTCAGTGTTCAGGAGATCAGTGTCCAGGAGGTCAGTGTTCAGGGAGGTCAGTGTTCAGGGAGGTCAGTGTTCAGGAGGTCAGTGTCCAGGGAGGTCAGTGTTCAGGAGGTCAGTGTTCAGGGAGGTCAGTGTTCGGGGAGGTCAGTGTTTGGGGAGATCAGTGTTCAGGGGAGTCAGTGTTCAGGGAGGTCAGTGTCCAGGAGGTCAGTGTACAGGAGGTCAGTGTTCAGGAGGTCAGTGTTTGGGAGGTCAGTGTTCAGGGAGGTCAGTGTTCAGGGAGGTCAGTGTCCATGAGGTCAGTGTCCAGGAGGTCAGTGTTCAGGAGGTCAGTGTTCAGGGAGGTCAGTGTCCAGGTGGTCAGTGTTCAGGAGGTCAGTGTTCAGTGAGGTCAGTGTCCAGGAGGTCAGTGTTCAGGAGGTCAGTGTCCAGGAGGTCAGTGCTCAGGTAGGTCAGTGCTCAGGTAGGTCAGTGCTCAGGGAGGTCAGTGTTCAGGGAGGTCACTGTTCAGGAGGTCAGTGCTTAGGGAGGTCAGTGTTCAGGGAGGGCCATGTCCAGGGAGGTCAGTGTCCAGGGAGGTCAGTGTCCAGGGAGGTTAGTGTTCAGGGAGGTCAGTGTTCAGGAGGTCAGTGTCCAGGAGGTCAGTGTCCAGGAGGTCAGTGTTCAGGGAGGTCATTGTTCAGGGAGGTCAGTGTTCAGGAGGTCAGTGCTCAGGGAGGTCAGTGTTCAGGGAGGTCAGTGTTCAGGGAGGTCAGTGTTTAGGGAGGTCAGTGTCCAGGAGGTCAGTGTTCAGGGAGGTCAGTGTTAAGGAGGTTAGTGTTCAGGGAGGTCAGTGTCCAGGAGGTCAGTGTCCAGGAGGTCAGTGTTCAGGGAGGTCAGTGTTCAGGGAGGTCAGTATTCAGGAGGTCAGTGCTCACAGAGGTCAGTGTCCAGGGGTCAGTGTTCAGGGATGTCAGTGTTCAGGAGGTCAGTGCTCAGGGAGGTCAGTGTTCAGGGAGGTCAGTGTTCAGGATGTCAGTGCTCAGGGAGGTCAGTGTTCAAGGAGGGAAGTGTCCAGGGAGGTCAGTGTCCAGGGAGGTCAGTGTTCAGGGAGGTCAGTGTTCAGGAGGTCAGTGTCCAGGAGGTCAGTGTTCAGGGAGGTCATTGTTCAGGGAGGTCAGTGTTCAGGAGGTCAGTGCTCAGGGAGGTCAGTGTTTAGGGAGGTCAGTGTTCAGGAGGTCAGTGTTCAGGGAGGTCATTGTTCAGGAGGTCAGTGTTCAGGAGGTCGGTGTTCAGGAGGTCAGTGTCCAGGAGGTCAGTGTTCCAGAAGGTCAGTGTCCATGAGGTCAGTGTTCCGGGAGGTCAGTGTCCAGGGAGGTTAGTGTTCAGGGAGGTCAGTGTTCAGGAGGTCAGTGTTCAGGGAGGTCAGTGTTCAGGGAGGTCAGTGTTCAGGACGTCAGTGCTCAGGGAGGTCACTGTTCAGGGAGGTCAGTGTCCAGGAGGTCAGTGTCCAGGAGGTGAGTGTCCAGGAGGTCAGTGTTCAGGGAGGTCAGTGTTCGGGGAGGTCAGTGTTCAGGTGGTCAGTGCTCACAGAGGTCAGTGTCCAGGGGTCAGTGTTCAGGGATGTCAGTGTTCAGAAGGTCAGTGTTCAGGGTGGTCAGTGTTCAGGGTGGTCAGTGCTCAGGGAGGTCAGTGTTCAGGGAGGTCAGTGTCCAGGAGGTCAGTGTTCAGGGATGTCAGTGTTCAGGAGGTCAGTGTTCAGGGACGTCAGTGTTCAGGGTGGTCAGTGCTCAGGGAGGTCAGTGTTCAGGGAGGTCAGTGTCCAGGAGGTCAGTGTTTCAGGAGGTCAGTGTTCAAGGAGGCCAGTGTTCAGGGAGGTCAGTTTTCAGGGAGGTCAGTGCTCAGGAGGTCAGTGCTCAAGGAGGTCAGTGCTCAGGGAGGTCATTGTTCAGGGAGGTACGTATACAGGGGGGTCAGTGTTCAGGGAGGTCAGTGTTCAGGGAGTTCAGTGTCCAGGGATGTCACTGTTCAGGAGGTCAGTGTTCAGGGAGGTCAGTGCTCAGGGAGGTCAGTGCTCAGGGCGGTCAGTGTTCAGGGAGGTCACTGTTCAGGAGGTCAGTGCTCAGGGAGGTCAGTGTTCAGGGAGGGCAGTGTCCAGGGAGGTCAGTGTCCAGGGAGGTCAGTGTCCAGGGAGGTTAGTGTTCAGGAAGGTCAGTGTTCAGGAGGTCAGTGTCCAGGAGGTCAGTGTCCAGGAGGTCAGTGTTCAGGGAGGTCATTGTTCAGGGAGGTCAGTGTTCAGGAGGTTAGTGCTCAGGGAGGTCAGTGTTTAGGGAGGTCAGTGTTCAGGGAGGTCAGTGTTCAGGGAGGTCACTGTTCAGGGAGGTCAGTGTCCAGGAGGTCAGTGTCCAGGGAGGTCAGTTTTCAGGGAGGTCAGTGTTCAGGGAGGTCAGTGTTCAGGAGGTCAGTGTTCAGGAGGTCAGTGTCCATGAGGTCAGTGTCCAGGAGATCAGTGTCCAGGGAGGTCAGTGTTCTGGGAGGTCAGTGTACAGGAGGTCAGTGTTAAGGAGGTCAGTGTTCAGGGAGGTCAATGTCCAGGAGGTGAGTGTCCAGGAGGTCAGTGTTCAGGGAGGTCAGTGTTCAGGGAGGTCAGTGTTCAGGAGGTCAGTGCTCACAGAGGTCAGTGTCCAGGGGTCAGTGTTCAGGGATGTCAGTGTTCAGGAGGTCAGTGTTCAGGGAGGTCAGTGCTCAGGGAGGTCAGTGTTCAGGGAGGTCAGTGTTCAGGATGTCTGTGCTCAGGGAGGTCAGTGTTCAGGGAGGGAAGTGTCCAGGGAGGTCAGTGTCCAGGGAGGTTAGTGTTCAGGGAGGTCAGTGTTCAGGAGGTCAGTGTCCAGGAGGTCAGTGTTCAGGGAGGTCATTGTTCAGGGAGGTCAGTGTTCAGGAGGTCAGTGCTCAGGGAGGTCAGTGTTTACGGAGGTCAGTGTTTAGGGAGGTCAGTGTTCAGGAGGTCAGTGTTCAGGGAGGTCACTGTTCAGGGAGGTCAGTGTCCAGGAGGTCAGTGTCCAGGGAGTTCAGTTTTCAGGGAGGTCAGTGTTCAGGGAGGTCAGTGTTCAGGAGGTCAGTGTTCAGGAGGTCGGTGTTCAGGAGGTCAGTGTCCAGGAGGTCAGTGTTCCAGAAGGTCAGTGTCCAGGGAGGTCAGTGTTTAGGGAGGTCAGTGTTTAGGAGGTCAGTGCTCACAAAGGTCAGTGTCCAGGAGGTCATTGTCCAGGAGGTCAGTGTTCAGGGAGGTCAGTGTTAAGGAGGTCAGTGTTCAGGGAGGTCAGTGTTCAGGGAGGTCAGTGTTCGGGGAGGTCAGTGTTCAGGGAGGTCAGTGTCCAGGAGGTCAGTGTTCACAGAGGTCAGTGTCCTGGATGTCAGTGTCCAGGAGGTCAGTGTTCAGGGTAGTCAGTGCTCAGGGCGGTCAGTGTTCAGGAGTTCAGTGTTCAGGGAGGTCAGTGTCTAGGAGGTCAGTGTCCAGGATGTCAGTGTTCAGAGAGGACAGTGTTCAGGAGGTCAGTGTCCAGGGAGGTCATTGTTCAGGGAGATCAGTGTTCAGGAGGTCAGTGTCCAGGAGGTCAGTGTTCACGGAGGTCAGTGTTCAGGAGGTCAGTGTTCAGGGAGGTCAGTGATCAGGGAGGTCACAGTTTAGGTGGTCAGTGTTCTGGAGGTCAGTGTCCAGGGAGGTCAGTGTTCAGGGAGGTCAGTGTCCAGGAGGTCAATTCTCACGGAGGTCAGTCTCCAGGAGATCAGTGTCCAGGAGGTCAGTGTTCAGGGAGGTCAGTTTCCAGGAGGTCAGTGTTCACGAGGTCAGTGTTCAGGGAGGTCAGTGTTCAGGCGATCAGTGTCCAGGAGGTCAGTGTCCAGGGAGGTCAGTGTTCAGGGAGGTCAGTGATCAGGGAGGTCACAGTTTAGGAGGTCAGTGTTCAGGGAGGTCAGTGTTCAGGGAGGTCAGTGTTCAGGAGGTCGGTGTTCAGGAGGTCAGTGTCCAGGAGGTCAGTGTTCCAGAAGGTCAGTGTCCATGAGGTCAGTGTTCCGGGAGGTCAGTGTCCAGGGAGGTTAGTGTTCAGGGAGGTCAGTGTTCAGGAGGTCAGTGTTCAGGGAGGTCAGTGTTCAGGGAGGTCAGTGTTCAGGACGTCAGTGCTCAGGGAGGTCACTGTTCAGGGAGGTCACTGTTCAGGAGGTCAGTGTTCAGGGAGGTCAGTGCTCAGGGAGGTCAGTGCTCAGGGCGGTCAGTGTTCAGGGAGGTCACTGTTCAGGAGGTCAGTGCTCAGGGAGGTCAGTGTTCAGGGAGGGCAGTGTCCAGGGAGGTCAGTGTCCAGGGAGGTCAGTGTCCAGGGAGGTTAGTGTTCAGGAAGGTCAGTGTTCAGGAGGTCAGTGTCCAGGAGGTCAGTGTCCAGGAGGTCAGTGTTCAGGGAGGTCATTGTTCAGGGAGGTCAGTGTTCAGGAGGTTAGTGCTCAGGGAGGTCAGTGTTTAGGGAGGTCAGTGTTCAGGGAGGTCAGTGTTCAGGGAGGTCACTGTTCAGGGAGGTCAGTGTCCAGGAGGTCAGTGTCCAGGGAGGTCAGTTTTCAGGGAGGTCAGTGTTCAGGGAGGTCAGTGTTCAGGAGGTCAGTGTTCAGGAGGTCAGTGTCCATGAGGTCAGTGTCCAGGAGATCAGTGTCCAGGGAGGTCAGTGTTCTGGGAGGTCAGTGTACAGGAGGTCAGTGTTAAGGAGGTCAGTGTTCAGGGAGGTCAATGTCCAGGAGGTGAGTGTCCAGGAGGTCAGTGTTCAGGGAGGTCAGTGTTCAGGGAGGTCAGTGTTCAGGAGGTCAGTGCTCACAGAGGTCAGTGTCCAGGGGTCAGTGTTCAGGGATGTCAGTGTTCAGGAGGTCAGTGTTCAGGGAGGTCAGTGCTCAGGGAGGTCAGTGTTCAGGGAGGTCAGTGTTCAGGATGTCAGTGCTCAGGGAGGTCAGTGTTCAGGGAGGGAAGTGTCCAGGGAGGTCAGTGTCCAGGGAGGTTAGTGTTCAGGGAGGTCAGTGTTCAGGAGGTCAGTGTCCAGGAGGTCAGTGTTCAGGGAGGTCATTGTTCAGGGAGGTCAGTGTTCAGGAGGTCAGTGCTCAGGGAGGTCAGTGTTTACGGAGGTCAGTGTTTAGGGAGGTCAGTGTTCAGGAGGTCAGTGTTCAGGGAGGTCACTGTTCAGGGAGGTCAGTGTCCAGGAGGTCAGTGTCCAGGGAGTTCAGTTTTCAGGGAGGTCAGTGTTCAGGGAGGTCAGTGTTCAGGAGGTCAGTGTTCAGGAGGTCGGTGTTCAGGAGGTCAGTGTCCAGGAGGTCAGTGTTCCAGAAGGTCAGTGTCCAGGGAGGTCAGTGTTTAGGGAGGTCAGTGTTTAGGAGGTCAGTGCTCACAAAGGTCAGTGTCCAGGAGGTCATTGTCCAGGAGGTCAGTGTTCAGGGAGGTCAGTGTTAAGGAGGTCAGTGTTCAGGGAGGTCAGTGTTCAGGGAGGTCAGTGTTCGGGGAGGTCAGTGTTCAGGGAGGTCAGTGTCCAGGAGGTCAGTGTTCACAGAGGTCAGTGTCCTGGATGTCAGTGTCCAGGAGGTCAGTGTTCAGGGTAGTCAGTGCTCAGGGCGGTCAGTGTTCAGGAGTTCAGTGTTCAGGGAGGTCAGTGTCTAGGAGGTCAGTGTCCAGGATGTCAGTGTTCAGAGAGGACAGTGTTCAGGAGGTCAGTGTCCAGGGAGGTCATTGTTCAGGGAGATCAGTGTTCAGGAGGTCAGTGTCCAGGAGGTCAGTGTTCACGGAGGTCAGTGTTCAGGAGGTCAGTGTTCAGGGAGGTCAGTGATCAGGGAGGTCACAGTTTAGGTGGTCAGTGTTCTGGGAGGTCAGTGTCCAGGGAGGTCAGTGTTCAGGGAGGTCAGTGTCCAGGAGGTCAATTCTCACGGAGGTCAGTCTCCAGGAGATCAGTGTCCAGGAGGTCAGTGTTCAGGGAGGTCAGTTTCCAGGAGGTCAGTGTTCACGAGGTCAGTGTTCAGGGAGGTCAGTGTTCAGGCGATCAGTGTCCAGGGAGGTCAGTGTCCAGGGAGGTCAGTGTTCAGGGAGGTCAGTGATCAGGGAGGTCACAGTTTAGGAGGTCAGTGTTCAGGGAGGTCAGTGTTCAGGGAGGTCAGTGTTCAGGAGGTCAGTGTTCAGGGAGGTCAGTGTCCAGGGATGCCACAGTTTAGGAGGTCAGTGTTCAGGGAGGTCAGTGTCCAGGTGGTCAGTGTTCAGGAGGTCAGTGTTCAGGGAGGTCAGGTGTCCAGGAGGTCAGTGTTCAGGGAGGTCAGTGTTCAGGAGGTCAGTGTCCAGGAGCTGAGCGTCCAGGAGGTCAGTGTTCAGGGAGGTCAGTGTCCAGGGATGCCACAGTTTAGGAGGTCAGTGTTCAGGGAGGTCAGTGTCCAAGTGGTCAGTGTTCAGGGAGGTCAGTTTCCAGGAGGTCAGTGCTCAGGGAGGTCAGTGTTCAGGGCGGTCAGTGCTCAGGGAGGTCAGTGCTCAGGGAGGTCAGTGTCCAGGAGGTCAGTGCTCAGGGAGGTCAGTGTTCAGGGTGGTCAGTGCTCAGGGAGGTCAGTGTTCAGGGAGGTCAGTGTCCAGGAGGTCAGTGTTTCAGGAGGTCTGTGTTCAAGGAGGCCAGTGTTCAGGGAGGTCAGTTTTCAGGGAGGTCAGTGCTCAGGAGGTCCGTGCTCAAGGAGGTCAGTGCTCAGGGAGGTCATTGTTCAGGGAGGTAAGTATACAGGGGGGTCAGTGTTCAGGGAGGTCAGTGTTCAGGGAGTTCAGTGTCCAGGGATGTCACTGTTCAGGAGGTCAGTGTTCAGGGAGGTCAGTGCTCAGGGAGGTCAGTGCTCAGGGCGGTCAGTGTTCAGGGAGGTCACTGTTCAGGAGGTCAGTGCTCATGGAGGTCAGTGTTCAGGGAGGGCAGTGTCCAGGGAGGTCTGTGTCCAGGGAGGTCAGTGTCCAGGGAGGTTAGTGTTCAGGAAGGTCAGTGTTCAGGGAGGTCAGTGTTCGGGGAGGTCAGTGTTCAGGGAGGTCAGTGTTCAGGGAGGTCAGTGTCCAGGAGGTCAGTGTTCAGGGTGGTCAGTGCTCAGGGCGGTCAGTGTTCAGGAGTTCAGTGTTCAGGGAGGTCAGTGTCTAGGAGGTCAGTGTCCAGGATGTCAGTGTTCAGGATGTCAGTGTCCAGGGAGGTCATTGTTCAGGGAGGTCAGTGTTCAGGAGGTCAGTGTCCAGGAGGTCAGTGTTCACGGAGGTCAGTGTTCAGGAGGTCAGTGTTCAGGGAGGTCAGTGATCAGGGAGGTCACAGTTTAGGAGGTCAGTGTTCAGGGAGGTCAGTGTTCAGGGAGGTCAGTGTTCAGGAGGTCAGTGTTCAGGGAGGTCATTGTCCAGGGATGCCACAGTTTAGGAGGTCAGTGTTCAGGGAGGTCAGTGTCCAGGTGGTCAGTGTTCAGGAGGTCAGTGTTCAGGGAGGTCAGGTGTCCAGGAGGTCAGTGTTCAGGGAGGTCAGTGTTCAGTAGGTCAGTGTCCAGGAGCTGAGCGTCCAGGAGGTCAGTGTTCAGGGAGGTCAGTGTCCAGGGATGCCACAGTTTAGGAGGTCAGTGTTCAGGGAGGTCAGTGTCCAAGTGGTCAGTGTTCAGGGAGGTCAGTGTCCAGGAGGTCAGTGCTCAGGGAGGTCAGTGTTCAGGGCGGTCAGTGCTCAGGGAGGTCAGTGTCCAGGAGGTCAGTGTTCAGGGAGGTCAGAGTTCAGGGAGGTCAGTGTCCAGGAGGTCAGTGTTCAGGGAGGTCAGTGTTCAGGGAGGTCAGTGTCCAGGAGGTCAGTGTTCAGGGAGGTCTGTGTTCTCCGAGGTCAGTGTCCAGGAGGTCAGTGTTCAGGGAGGTCAGTGTTCAGGGAGGTCAGTGTCTAGGAGGTCAGTGTTCAGGGAGGTCACTGTTCAGGGAGGTCAGTGGCCAGGAGGTCAGTGTTCAGGGAGGTCAGTGTCCAGGAGATCAGTGTCCAGGAGGTCTGTGTTCAGGGAGGTCAGTGTTCAGGGATGTCAGTGTTCAGGAGGTCAGTGTTCAGGAGATCAGTGTCCAGGAGGTCAGTGTTCAGGGAGGTCAGTGTTCAGGGAGGTCAGTGTTCAGGAGGTCAGTGTCCAGGGAGGTCAGTGTTCAGGAGGTCAGTGTTCAGGGAGGTCAGTGTTCGGGGAGGTCAGTGTTTGGGGAGATCAGTGTTCAGGGGAGTCAGTGTTCAGGGAGGTCAGTGTCCAGGAGGTCAGTGTACAGGAGGTCAGTGTTCAGGAGGTCAGTGTTTGGGAGGTCAGTGTTCAGGGAGGTCAGTGTTCAGGGAGGTCAGTGTTCAGGAGGTCAGTGCTCAGGGAGGTCAGTGTTTAGGGAGGTCAGTGTTCAGGAGGTCAGTGTTCAGGGTGGTCAGTGTTCAGGAGGTCAATGTTCAGGGAGGTCAGTGTTCAAGGAGGTCAGCGCTCAGGGAGGTCATTGTTCAGGGAGGCCAGTACCCAGGGGGGTCAGTGTTCAGGGAGGTCAGTGTTCAGGGAGGTCAATGCTCAGGGAGGTCAGTGTCCAGGAGGTCAGTGTTCAGGGAGGTCAGTGTCCAGGAGATCAGTGTTCCAGAAGGTCAGTGTTCAGGGAGGTCAGTGTCTAGGAGGTCAGTGTCCAGGATGTCAGTGTTCAGGAGGTCAGTGTCCAGGGAGGTCATTGTTCAGGGAGGTCAGTGTTCAGGAGGTCAGTGTCCAGGAGGTCAGTGTTCACGGAGGTCAGTGTTCAGGAGGTCAGTGTTCAGGGAGGTCAGTGATCAGGGAGGTCACAGTTTAGGTGGTCAGTGTTCTGGGAGGTCAGTGTCCAGGGAGGTCAGTGTTCAGGGAGGTCAGTGTCCAGGAGGTCAATTTTCACGGAGGTCAGTGTCCAGGAGATCAGTGTCCAGGAGGTCAGTGTTCAGGGAGGTCAGTTTCCAGGAGGTCAGTGTTCACGAGGTCAGTGTTCAGGGAGGTCAGTGTTCAGGCGATCAGTGTCCAGGAGGTCAGTGTCCAGGGAGGTCAGTGTTCAGGGAGGTCAGTGATCAGGGAGGTCACAGTTTAGGAGGTCAGTGTTCAGGGAGGTCAGTGTTCAGGGAGGTCAGTGTTCAGGAGGTCGGTGTTCAGGAGGTCAGTGTCCAGGAGGTCAGTGTTCCAGAAGGTCAGTGTCCATGAGGTCAGTGTTCCGGGAGGTCAGTGTCCAGGGAGGTTAGTGTTCAGGGAGGTCAGTGTTCAGGAGGTCAGTGTTCAGGGAGGTCAGTGTTCAGGGAGGTCAGTGTTCAGGACGTCAGTGCTCAGGGAGGTCACTGTTCAGGGAGGTCAGTGTCCAGGAGGTCAGTGTCCAGGGAGGTAGTTTTCAGGGAGGTCAGTGTTCCAGCAGGTCAGTGTTCAGGAGGTCAGTGTCCAGGAGGTCAATGTTCAGGGAGGTCAGTGTTAAGGAGGTCAGTGTTCAGGGAGGTCAGTGTCCAGGAGGTGAGTGTCCAGGAGGTCAGTGTTCAGGGAGGTCAGTGTTCGGGGAGGTCAGTGTTCAGGTGGTCAGTGCTCACAGAGGTCAGTGTCCAGGGGTCAGTGTTCAGGGATGTCAGTGTTCAGAAGGTCAGTGTTCAGGGTGGTCAGTGCTCAGGGAGGTCAGTGTTCAGGGAGGTCAGTGTCCAGGAGGTCAGTGTTCAGGAGGTCAGTGTTCAGGGATGTCAGTGTTCAGGAGGTCAGTGTTCAGGGACGTCAGTGTTCAGGGTGGTCAGTGCTCAGGGAGGTCAGTGTTCAGGGAGGTCAGTGTCCAGGAGGTCAGTGTTTCAGGAGGTCAGTGTTCAAGGAGGCCAGTGTTCAGGGAGGTCAGTTTTCAGGGAGGTCAGTGCTCAGGAGGTCAGTGCTCAAGGAGGTCAGTGCTCAGGGAGGTCATTGTTCAGGGAGGTACGTATACAGGGGGGTCAGTGTTCAGGGAGGTCAGTGTTCAGGGAGTTCAGTGTCCAGGGATGTCACTGTTCAGGAGGTCAGTGTTCAGGGAGGTCAGTGCTCAGGGAGGTCAGTGCTCAGGGCGGTCAGTGTTCAGGGAGGTCACTGTTCAGGAGGTCAGTGCTCAGGGAGGTCAGTGTTCAGGGAGGGCAGTGTCCAGGGAGGTCAGTGTCCAGGGAGGTCAGTGTCCAGGGAGGTTAGTGTTCAGGAAGGTCAGTGTTCAGGAGGTCAGTGTCCAGGAGGTCAGTGTCCAGGAGGTCAGTGTTCAGGGAGGTCATTGTTCAGGGAGGTCAGTGTTCAGGAGGTTAGTGCTCAGGGAGGTCAGTGTTTAGGGAGGTCAGTGTTCAGGGAGGTCAGTGTTCAGGGAGGTCACTGTTCAGGGAGGTCAGTGTCCAGGAGGTCAGTGTCCAGGGAGGTCAGTTTTCAGGGAGGTCAGTGTTCAGGGAGGTCAGTATTCAGGAGGTCAGTGTTCAGGAGGTCAGTGTCCATGAGGTCAGTGTCCAGGAGATCAGTGTCCAGGGAGGTCAGTGTTCTGGGAGGTCAGTGTACAGGAGGTCAGTGTTAAGGAGGTCAGTGTTCAGGGAGGTCAATGTCCAGGAGGTGAGTGTCCAGGAGGTCAGTGTTCAGGGAGGTCAGTGTTCAGGGAGGTCAGTGTTCAGGAGGTCAGTGCTCACAGAGGTCAGTGTCCAGGGGTCAGTGTTCAGGGATGTCAGTGTTCAGGAGGTCAGTGTTCAGGGAGGTCAGTGCTCAGGGAGGTCAGTGTTCAGGGAGGTCAGTGTTCAGGATGTCAGTGCTCAGGGAGGTCAGTGTTCAGGGAGGGAAGTGTCCAGGGAGGTCAGTGTCCAGGGAGGTTAGTGTTCAGGGAGGTCAGTGTTCAGGAGGTCAGTGTCCAGGAGGTCAGTGTTCAGGGAGGTCATTGTTCAGGGAGGTCAGTGTTCAGGAGGTCAGTGCTCAGGGAGGTCAGTGTTTACGGAGGTCAGTGTTTAGGGAGGTCAGTGTTCAGGAGGTCAGTGTTCAGGGAGGTCACTGTTCAGGGAGGTCAGTGTCCAGGAGGTCAGTGTCCAGGGAGTTCAGTTTTCAGGGAGGTCAGTGTTCAGGGAGGTCAGTGTTCAGGAGGTCAGTGTTCAGGAGGTCGGTGTTCAGGAGGTCAGTGTCCAGGAGGTCAGTGTTCCAGAAGGTCAGTGTCCAGGGAGGTCAGTGTTTAGGGAGGTCAGTGTTTAGGAGGTCAGTGCTCACAAAGGTCAGTGTCCAGGAGGTCATTGTCCAGGAGGTCAGTGTTCAGGGAGGTCAGTGTTAAGGAGGTCAGTGTTCAGGGAGGTCAGTGTTCAGGGAGGTCAGTGTTCGGGGAGGTCAGTGTTCAGGGAGGTCAGTGTCCAGGAGGTCAGTGTTCACAGAGGTCAGTGTCCTGGATGTCAGTGTCCAGGAGGTCAGTGTTCAGGGTAGTCAGTGCTCAGGGCGGTCAGTGTTCAGGAGTTCAGTGTTCAGGGAGGTCAGTGTCTAGGAGGTCAGTGTCCAGGATGTCAGTGTTCAGAGAGGACAGTGTTCAGGAGGTCAGTGTCCAGGGAGGTCATTGTTCAGGGAGATCAGTGTTCAGGAGGTCAGTGTCCAGGAGGTCAGTGTTCACGGAGGTCAGTGTTCAGGAGGTCAGTGTTCAGGGAGGTCAGTGATCAGGGAGGTCACAGTTTAGGTGGTCAGTGTTCTGGGAGGTCAGTGTCCAGGGAGGTCAGTGTCCAGGAGGTCAATTCTCACGGAGGTCAGTCTCCAGGAGATCAGTGTCCAGGAGGTCAGTGTTCAGGGAGGTCAGTTTCCAGGAGGTCAGTGTTCACGAGGTCAGTGTTCAGGGAGGTCAGTGTTCAGGCGATCAGTGTCCAGGGAGGTCAGTGTCCAGGGAGGTCAGTGTTCAGGGAGGTCAGTGATCAGGGAGGTCACAGTTTAGGAGGTCAGTGTTCAGGGAGGTCAGTGTTCAGGGAGGTCAGTGTTCAGGAGGTCAGTGTTCAGGGAGGTCAGTGTCCAGGGATGCCACAGTTTAGGTCAGTGTTCAGGGAGGTCAGTGTCCAGGTGGTCAGTGTTCAGGAGGTCAGTGTTCAGGGAGGTCAGGTGTCCAGGAGGTCAGTGTTCAGGGAGGTCAGTGTTCAGGAGGTCAGTGTCCAGGAGCTGAGCGTCCAGGAGGTCAGTGTTCAGGGAGGTCAGTGTCCAGGGATGCCACAGTTTAGGAGGTCAGTGTTCAGGGAGGTCAGTGTCCAAGTGGTCAGTGTTCAGGGAGGTCAGTTTCCAGGAGGTCAGTGCTCAGGGAGGTCAGTGTTCAGGGCGGTCAGTGCTCAGGGAGGTCAGTGCTCAGGGAGGTCAGTGTCCAGGAGGTCAGTGCTCAGGGAGGTCAGTGTTCAGGGTGGTCAGTGCTCAGGGAGGTCAGTGTTCAGGGAGGTCAGTGTCCAGGAGGTCAGTGTTTCAGGAGGTCAGTGTTCAAGGAGGCCAGTGTTCAGGGAGGTCAGTTTTCAGGGAGGTCAGTGCTCAGGAGGTCAGTGCTCAAGGAGGTCAGTGCTCAGGGAGGTCATTGTTCAGGGAGGTAAGTATACAGGGGGGTCAGTGTTCAGGGAGGTCAGTGTTCAGGGAGTTCAGTGTCCAGGGATGTCACTGTTCAGGAGGTCAGTGTTCAGGGAGGTCAGTGCTCAGGGAGGTCAGTGCTCAGGGCGGTCAGTGTTCAGGGAGGTCACTGTTCAGGAGGTCAGTGCTCAGGGAGGTCAGTGTTCAGGGAGGGCAGTGTCCAGGGAGGTCAGTGTCCAGGGAGGTCAGTGTCCAGGGAGGTTAGTGTTCAGGAAGGTCAGTGTTCAGGGAGGTCAGTGTTCGGGGAGGTCAGTGTTCAGGGAGGTCAGTGTTCAGGGAGGTCAGTGTCCAGGAGGTCAGTGTTCAGGGTGGTCAGTGCTCAGGGCGGTCAGTGTTCAGGAGTTCAGTGTTCAGGGAGGTCAGTGTCTAGGAGGTCAGTGTCCAGGATGTCAGTGTTCAGGATGTCAGTGTCCAGGGAGGTCATTGTTCAGGGAGGTCAGTGTTCAGGAGGTCAGTGTCCAGGAGGTCAGTGTTCACGGAGGTCAGTGTTCAGGAGGTCAGTGTTCAGGGAGGTCAGTGATCAGGGAGGTCACAGTTTAGGAGGTCAGTGTTCAGGGAGGTCAGTGTTCAGGGAGGTCAGTGTTCAGGAGGTCAGTGTTCAGGGAGGTCATTGTCCAGGGATGCCACAGTTTAGGAGGTCAGTGTTCAGGGAGGTCAGTGTCCAGGTGGTCAGTGTTCAGGAGGTCAGTGTTCAGGGAGGTCAGGTGTCCAGGAGGTCAGTGTTCAGGGAGGTCAGTGTTCAGTAGGTCAGTGTCCAGGAGCTGAGCGTCCAGGAGGTCAGTGTTCAGGGAGGTCAGTGTCCAGGGATGCCACAGTTTAGGAGGTCAGTGTTCAGGGAGGTCAGTGTCCAAGTGGTCAGTGTTCAGGGAGGTCAGTGTCCAGGAGGTCAGTGCTCAGGGAGGTCAGTGTTCAGGGCGGTCAGTGCTCAGGGAGGTCAGTGTCCAGGAGGTCAGTGTTCAGGGAGGTCAGAGTTCAGGGAGGTCAGTGTCCAGGAGGTCAGTGTTCAGGGAGGTCAGTGTTCAGGGAGGTCAGTGTCCAGGAGGTCAGTGTTCAGGGAGGTCTGTGTTCTCCGAGGTCAGTGTCCAGGAGGTCAGTGTTCAGGGAGGTCAGTGTTCAGGGAGGTCAGTGTCTAGGAGGTCAGTGTTCAGGGAGGTCACTGTTCAGGGAGGTCAGTGGCCAGGAGGTCAGTGTTCAGGGAGGTCAGTGTCCAGGAGATCAGTGTCCAGGAGGTCTGTGTTCAGGGAGGTCAGTGTTCAGGGATGTCAGTGTTCAGGAGGTCAGTGTTCAGGAGATCAGTGTCCAGGAGGTCAGTGTTCAGGGAGGTCAGTGTCCAGGAGGTCAGTGTTCACGGAGGTCAGTGTTCAGGAGGTCAGTGTTCAGGGAGGTCAGTGATCAGGGAGGTCACAGTTTAGGAGGTCAGTGTTCAGGGAGGTCAGTGTTCAGGGAGGTCAGTGTTCAGGAGGTCAGTGTTCAGGGAGGTCATTGTCCAGGGATGCCACAGTTTAGGAGGTCAGTGTTCAGGGAGGTCAGTGTCCAGGTGGTCAGTGTTCAGGAGGTCAGTGTTCAGGGAGGTCAGGTGTCCAGGAGGTCAGTGTTCAGGGAGGTCAGTGTTCAGTAGGTCAGTGTCCAGGAGCTGAGCGTCCAGGAGGTCAGTGTTCAGGGAGGTCAGTGTCCAGGGATGCCACAGTTTAGGAGGTCAGTGTTCAGGGAGGTCAGTGTCCAAGTGGTCAGTGTTCAGGGAGGTCAGTGTCCAGGAGGTCAGTGCTCAGGGAGGTCAGTGTTCAGGGCGGTCAGTGCTCAGGGAGGTCAGTGTCCAGGAGGTCAGTGTTCAGGGAGGTCAGAGTTCAGGGAGGTCAGTGTCCAGGAGGTCAGTGTTCAGGGAGGTCAGTGTTCAGGGAGGTCAGTGTCCAGGAGGTCAGTGTTCAGGGAGGTCTGTGTTCTCCGAGGTCAGTGTCCAGGAGGTCAGTGTTCAGGGAGGTCAGTGTTCAGGGAGGTCAGTGTCTAGGAGGTCAGTGTTCAGGGAGGTCACTGTTCAGGGAGGTCAGTGGCCAGGAGGTCAGTGTTCAGGGAGGTCAGTGTCCAGGAGATCAGTGTCCAGGAGGTCTGTGTTCAGGGAGGTCAGTGTTCAGGGATGTCAGTGTTCAGGAGGTCAGTGTTCAGGAGATCAGTGTCCAGGAGGTCAGTGTTCAGGGAGGTCAGTGTTCAGGGAGGTCAGTGTTCAGGAGGTCAGTGTCCAGGGAGGTCAGTGTTCAGGAGGTCAGTGTTCAGGGAGGTCAGTGTTCGGGGAGGTCAGTGTTTGGGGAGATCAGTGTTCAGGGGAGTCAGTGTTCAGGGAGGTCAGTGTCCAGGAGGTCAGTGTACAGGAGGTCAGTGTTCAGGAGGTCAGTGTTTGGGAGGTCAGTGTTCAGGGAGGTCAGTGTTCAGGGAGGTCAGTGTTCAGGAGGTCAGTGCTCAGGGAGGTCAGTGTTTAGGGAGGTCAGTGTTCAGGAGGTCAATGTTCAGGGAGGTCAGTGTTCAAGGAGGTCAGCGCTCAGGGAGGTCATTGTTCAGGGAGGCCAGTACCCAGGGGGGTCAGTGTTCAGGGAGGTCAGTGTTCAGGGAGGTCAATGCTCAGGGAGGTCAGTGTCCAGGAGGTCAGTGTTCAGGGAGGTCAGTGTCCAGGAGATCAGTGTTCCAGAAGGTCAGTGTCCATGAGGTCAGTGTCCAGGAGATCAGTGTCCAGGGAGGTCAGTGTCCAGGGAGGTCAGTGTTCAGGGAGGTCAGTGTTCAGGAGGTCAGTGTTCAGGGAGGTCAGTGTTCAGGGAGGTCAGTGTAAAGGAGGTCAGTCCTCACAAATGTCAGTGTCCAGGAGGTCAGTGTCCAGGAGGTCAGTGTTCAGGGAGGTCAGTGTTCAGGGAGGTCAGTGTTAAGGAGGTCAGTGTTCAGGGAGGTCAGTGTCCAGGAGGTCAGTGTCCAGGAGGTCAGTGTTCAGGGAGGTCAGTGTTCAGGAGGTCAGTGCTCACAGAGGTCAGTGTCCAGGGGTCAGTGTTCAGGGATGTCAGTGTTCAGGAGGTCAGTGTTCAGGGAGGTTAGTGCTCAGGGAGGTCAGTGCTCAGGGAGGTCAGTGTTCAGGGAGGTTAGTGTTCTGGGAGTTCAGTGTTCAGGAGGTCAGTGTCCAGGAGGTCAGTGTTCAGGGAGGTCATTGTTCAGGGAGGTCAGTGTTCAGGAGGTCAGTGCTCAGGGAGGTCAGTGTTTAGGGAGGTCAGTGTTCAGGAGGTCAGTGTTCAGGGAGGTCAGTGTTCAGGGAGGTCATTGTTCTGGGAGGTCAGTGTCCAGGAGGTCAGTGTCCAGGGAGGTCAGTTTTCAGGGAGGTAAGTGTTCAGGGAGGTCAGTGTTCAGGAGGTCAGTGTTCAGGAGGTCGGTGTTCAGGAGGTCAGTGTCCAGGAGGTCAGTGTTCCAGAAGGTCAGTGTCCATGAGGTCAGTGTCCAGGAGGTCAGTGTCCAGGGAGGTCAGTGTTCAGGGAGGTCAGTGTTCAGGAGGTCAGTGTCCCGGAGGTCATTGTTCAGGGAGGTCAGTGTTCAGGGAGGTCAGTGTTAAGGAGGTCAGTGTTCAGGGAGGTGAGTGTCCAGGAGGTCAGTGTTCGGGGAGGTCAGTGTCCAGGGATGCCACAGTTTAGGAGGTCAGTGTTCAGGAGGTCAGTGTTCAGGGAGGTCAGTGTCCAGGGATGCCACAGTTTAGGAGGTCAGTGTTCAGGGAGGTCAGTGTCCAGGTGGTCAGTGTTCAGGAGGTCAGTGTTCAGGGAGGTCAGGTGGCCAGGAGGTCAGTGTTCAGGGAGGTCAGTGTTCAGGAGGTCAGTGTCCAGGAGCTGAGCGTCCAGGAGGTCAGTGTTCAGGGAGGTCAGTGTCCAGGGATGCCACAGTTTAGGAGGTCAGTGTTCAGGGAGGTCAGTGTCCAGGTGGTCAGTGTTCAGGGAGATCAGTGTCCAGGAGGTCAGTGCTCAGGGAGGTCAGTGTTCAGGGCGGTCAGTGCTCAGGGAGGTCAGTGCTCAGGGAGGTCAGTGTCCAGGAGGTCAGTGCTCAGGGAGGTCAGTGTTCAGGGTGGTCAGTGCTCAGGGAGGTCATTGTTCAGGGAGGTCAGTGTTCGGGGAGGTCAGTGTTCAGGGAGGTCAGTGTTCAGGGAGGTCAGTGTCCGGGAGGTCAGTGTTCACAGAGGTCAGTGTCCTGGATGTCAGTGTCCAGGAGGTCAGTGTTCAGGGTGGTCAGTGCTCTGGGCGGTCAGTGTTCAGGAGTTCAGTGTTCAGGGAGGTCAGTGTCTAGGAGGTCAGTGTCCAGGATGTCAGTGTTCAGGAGGTCAGTGTCCAGGGAGGTCATTGTTCAGGGAGGTCAGTGTTCAGGAGGTCAGTGTCCAGGAGGTCAGTGTTCACGGAGGTCAGTGTTCAGGAGGTCAGTGTTCAGGGAGGTCAGTGATCAGGGAGGTCACAGTTTAGGTGGTCAGTGTTCTGGGAGGTCAGTGTCCAGGGAGGTCAGTGTTCAGGGAGGTCAGTGTCCAGGAGGTCAATTTTCACGGAGGTCAGTGTCCAGGAGATCAGTGTCCAGGAGGTCAGTGTTCAGGGAGGTCAGTTTCCAGGAGGTCAGTGTTCACGAGGTCAGTGTTCAGGGAGGTCAGTGTTCAGGCGATCAGTGTCCCGGAGGTCAGTGTCCAGGGAGGTCAGTGTTCAGGGAGGTCAGTGATCAGGGAGGTCACAGTTTAGGAGGTCAGTGTTCAGGGAGGTCAGTGTTCAGGGAGGTCAGTGTTCAGGAGGTCAGTGTTCAGGGAGGTCAGTGTCCAGGGATGCCACAGTTTAGGAGGTCAGTGTTCAGGGAGGTCAGTGTCCAGGTGGTCAGTGTTCAGGAGGTCAGTGTTCAGGGAGGTCAGGTGTCCAGGAGGTCAGTGTTCAGGGAGGTCAGTGTTCAGTAGGTCAGTGTCCAGGAGCTGAGCGTCCAGGAGGTCAGTGTTCAGGGAGGTCAGTGTCCAGGGATGCCACAGTTTAGGAGGTCAGTGTTCAGGGAGGTCAGTGTCCAAGTGGTCAGTGTTCAGGGAGGTCAGTGTCCAGGAGGTCAGTGCTCAGGGAGGTCAGTGCTCAGGGAGGTCAGTGTCCAGGAGGTCAGTGTCCAGTAGGTCTGTGTTCAGGGAGGTCAGGGTCCAGGGAGGTCAGTGTCCAGGAGGTCAGTGTTCAGGGAGGTCAGTGTTCAGGGAGGTCAGTGTCCAGGAGGTCAGTGTTCAGGGAGGTCAGTGTTCAGGGAGGTCAGTGTCCAGGAGGTCAGTGTTCAGGGAGGTCTGTGTTCTCCGAGGTCAGTGTCCAGGAGGTCAGTGTTCAGGGAGGTCAGTGTTCAGGGAGGTCAGTGTCTAGGAGGTCAGTGTTCAGGGAGGTCACTGTTCAGGGAGGTCATTGTTCAGGGAGGTCAGTGTTCAGGGAGGTCAGTGTCCAGGAGATCAGTGTCCAGGAGGTCTGTATTCAGGGAGGTCAGTGTTCAGGGATGTCAGTGTTCAGGAGGTCAGTGTTCAGGAGATCAGTGTCCAGGAGGTCAGTGTTCAGGGAGGTCAGTGTTCAGGAGGTCAGTGTCCAGGGAGGTCAGTGTTCAGGAGGTCAGTGTTCAGGGAGGTCAGTGTTCGGGGAGGTCAGTGTTTGGGGAGATCAGTGTTCAGGGGAGTCAGTGTTCAGGGAGGTCAGTGTCCAGGAGGTCAGTGTACAGGAGGTCAGTGTTCAGGAGGTCAGTGTTCAGGGAGGTCAGTGTTCAGGGAGGTCAGTGTTCAGGAGGTCAGTGCTCAGGGAGGTCAGTGTTTAGGGAGGTCAGTGTTCGGGGAGGTCAGTGTTCAGGGAGGTCAGTGTTCAGGAGGTCAATGTTCAGGGAGGTCAGTGTTCTAGGAGGTCAGCGCTCAGGGAGGTCAGTGTTTAGGGAGGTCAGTGTTCAGGAGGTCAGTGTTCAGGGAGGTCAGTGTTCAGGAGGTCAATGTTCAGGGAGGTCAGTGTTCAGGGAGGTCAGTGTCCAGGAGATCAGTGTCCAGGAGGTCTGTATTCAGGGAGGTCAGTGTTCAGGGATGTCAGTGTTCAGGAGGTCAGTGTTCAGGAGATCAGTGTCCAGGAGGTCAGTGTTCAGGGAGGTCAGTGTTCAGGGAGGTCAGTGTTCAGGAGGTCAGTGTCCAGGGAGGTCAGTGTTCAGGAGGTCAGTGTTCAGGGAGGTCAGTGTTCGGGGAGGTCAGTGTTTGGGGAGATCAGTGTTCAGGGGAGTCAGTGTTCAGGGAGGTCAGTGTCCAGGAGGTCAGTGTACAGGAGGTCAGTGTTCAGGAGGTCAGTGTTCAGGGAGGTCAGTGTCCAGGAGATCAGTGTCCAGGAGGTCTGTATTCAGGGAGGTCAGTGTTCAGGGATGTCAGTGTTCAGGAGGTCAGTGTTCAGGAGATCAGTGTCCAGGAGGTCAGTGTTCAGGGAGGTCAGTGTTCAGGGAGGTCAGTGTTCAGGAGGTCAGTGTCCAGGGAGGTCAGTGTTCAGGAGGTCAATGCTCAGGGAGGTCAGTGTCCAGGTGGTCAGTGTTCAGGGAGGTCAGTGTTCAGGGAGGTCAGTGTCCAGGAGATCAGTGTTCCAGAAGGTCAGTGTCCATGAGGTCAGTGTCCAGGAGATCAGTGTCCAGGGAGGTCAGTGTCCAGGGAGGTCAGTGTTCAGGGAGGTCAGTGTCCAGGAGGTCAGTGTTCAGGGAGGTCAGTGTTCAGGGAGGTCAGTGTAAAGGAGGTCAGTCCTCACAAATGTCAGTGTCCAGGAGGTCAGTGTCCAGGAGGTCAGTGTTCAGGGAGGTCAGTGTTCAGGGAGGTCAGTGTTAAGGAGGTCAGTGTTCAGGGAGGTCAGTGTCCAGGAGGTCAGTGTCCAGGAGGTCAGTGTTCAGGGAGGTCAGTGTTCAGGAGGTCAGTGCTCACAGAGGTCAGTGTCCAGGGGTCAGTGTTCAGGGATGTCAGTGTTCAGGAGGTCACTGCTCAGGGAGGTTAGTGCTCAGGGAAGTCAGTGCTCAGGGAGGTCAGTGTTCAGGGAGGTTAGTGTTCTGGGAGTTCAGTGTTCAGGAGGTCAGTGTCCAGGAGGTCAGTGTTCAGGGAGGTCATTGTTCAGGGAGGTCATCGTTCAGGGAGGTCAGTGTTCAGGAGGTCAGTGCTCAGGGAGGTCAGTGTTTAGGGAGGTCAGTGTTCAGGAGGTCAGTGTTCAGGGAGGTCAGTGTTCAGGGAGGTCACTGTTCTGGGAGGTCAGTGTCCAGCAGGTCAGTGTCCAGGGAGGTCAGTTTTCAGGGAGGTAAGTGTTCAGGGAGGTCAGTGTTCAGGAGGTCAGTGTTCAGGAGGTCGGTGTTCAGGAGGTCAGTGTCCAGGAGGTCAGTGTTCCAGAAGGTCAGTGTCCATGAGGTCAGTGTCCAGGAGGTCAGTGTCCAGGGAGGTCAGTGTTCAGGGAGGTCAGTGTTCAGGAGGTCAGTGTCCAGGAGGTCATTGTTCAGGGAGGTCAGTGTTCAGGGAGGTCAGTGTTAAGGAGGTCAGTGTTCAGGAGGTCAGTGTTCAGGGAGGTCAGTGTCCAGGGATGCCACAGTTTAGGAGGTCAGTGTTCAGGGAGGTCAGTGTCCAGGTGGTCAGTGTTCAGGAGGTCAGTGTTCAGGGAGGTCAGGTGGCCAGGAGGTCAGTGTTCAGGGAGGTCAGTGTTCAGGAGGTCAGTGTCCAGGAGCTGAGCGTCCAGGAGGTCAGTGTTCAGGGAGGTCAGTGTCCAGGGATGCCACAGGTTAGGAGGTCAGTGTTCAGGGAGGTCAGTGTCCAGGTGGTCAGTGTTCAGGGAGGTCAGTGTCCAGGAGGTCAGTGCTCAGGGAGGTCAGTGTTCAGGGCGGTCAGTGCTCAGGGAGGTCAGTGCTCAGGGAGGTCAGTGTCCAGGAGGTCAGTGCTCAGGGAGGTCAGTGTTCAGGGTGGTCAGTGCTCAGGGAGGTCATTGTTCAGGGAGGTCAGTGTCCAGGAGGTCAGTGTTTCAGGAGGTCAGTGTTCAAGGAGGCCAGTGTTCAGGGAGGTCAGTTTTCAGGGAGGTCAGTGCTCAGGAGGTCAGTGCTCAAGGAGGTCAGTGCTCAGGGAGGTCAATGTTCAGGGAGGTAAGTATACAGGGGGGTCAGTGTTCAGGGAGGTCAGTGTTCAGGGAGTTCAGTGTCCAGGGATGTCACTGTTCAGGAGGTCAGTGTTCAGGGAGGTCAGTGCTCAGGGAGGTCAGTGCTCAGGGCGGTCAGTGTTCAGGGAGGTCACTGTTCAGGAGGTCAGTGCTCAGGGAGGTCAGTGTTCAGGGAGGGCAGTGTCCAGGGAGGTCAGTGTCCAGGGAGGTCAGTGTCCAGGGAGGTTAGTGTTCAGGAAGGTCAGTGTTCAGGGAGGTCAGTGTTCTGGGAGGTCAGTGTTCAGGGAGGTCAGTGTTCAGGGAGGTCAGTGTCCAGGAGGTCAGTGTTCACAGAGGTCAGTGTCCTGGATGTCAGTGTCCAGGAGGTCAGTGTTCAGGGTGGTCAGTGCTCAGGGCGGTCAGTGTTCAGGAGTTCAGTGTTCAGGGAGGTCAGTGTCTAGGAGGTCAGTGTCCAGGATGTCAGTGTTCAGGAGGTCAGTGTCCAGGGAGGTCATTGTTCAGGGAGATCAGTGTTCAGGAGGTCAGTGTCCAGGAGGTCAGTGTTCACGGAGGTCAGTGTTCAGGAGGTCAGTGTTCAGGGAGGTCAGTGATCAGGGAGGTCACAGTTTAGGTGGTCAGTGTTCTGGGAGGTCAGTGTCCAGGTGGTCAGTGTTCAGGGAGGTCAGTGTCCAGGAGGTCAGTGCTCAGGGAGGTCAGTGTTCAGGGCGGTCAGTGCTCAGGGAGGTCAGTGCTCAGGGAGGTCAGTGTCCAGGAGGTCAGTGCTCAGGGAGGTCAGTGTTCAGGGTGGTCAGTGCTCAGGGAGGTCAGTGTTCAGGGAGGTCAGTGTCCAGGAGGTCAGTGTTTCAGGAGGTCAGTGTTCAAGGAGGCCAGTGTTCAGGGAGGTCAGTTTTCAGGGAGGTCAGTGCTCAGGAGGTCAGTGCTCAAGGAGGTCAGTGCTCAGGGAGGTCATTGTTCAGGGAGGTAAGTATACAGGGGGGTCAGTGTTCAGGGAGTTCAGTGTCCAGGGATGTCACTGTTCAGGAGGTCAGTGTTCAGGGAGGTCAGTGCTCAGGGAGGTCAGTGCTCAGGCGGTCAGTGTTCAGGGAGGTCACTGTTCAGGAGGTCAGTGCTCAGGGAGGTCAGTGTTCAGGGAGGGCAGTGTCCAGGGAGGTCAGTGTCCAGGGAGGTCAGTGTCCAGGGAGGTTAGTGTTCAGGAAGGTCAGTGTTCAGGGAGGTCAGTGTCCAGGAGGTCAGTGTTCACAGAGGTCAGTGTCCTGGATGTCAGTGTCCAGGAGGTCAGTGTTCAGGGTGGTCAGTGCTCAGGGCGGTCAGTGTTCAGGAGTTCAGTGTTCAGGGAGGTCAGTGTCTAGGAGGTCAGTGTCCAGGATGTCAGTGTTCAGGAGGTCAGTGTCCAGGGAGGTCATTGTTCAGGGAGATCAGTGTTCAGGAGGTCAGTGTCCAGGAGGTCAGTGTTCACGGAGGTCAGTGTTCAGGAGGTCAGTGTTCAGGGAGGTCAGTGATCAGGGAGGTCACAGTTTAGGTGGTCAGTGTTCTGGGAGGTCAGTGTCCAGGTGGTCAGTGTTCAGGGAGGTCAGTGTCCAGGAGGTCAGTGCTCAGGGAGGTCAGTGTTCAGGGCGGTCAGTGCTCAGGGAGGTCAGTGCTCAGGGAGGTCAGTGTCCAGGAGGTCAGTGCTCAGGGAGGTCAGTGTTCAGGGTGGTCAGTGCTCAGGGAGGTCAGTGTTCAGGATGGTCAGTGTCCAGGAGGTCAGTGTTTCAGGAGGTCAGTGTTCAAGGAGGCCAGTGTTCAGGGAGGTCAGTTTTCAGGGAGGTCAGTGCTCAGGAGGTCAGTGCTCAAGGAGGTCAGTGCTCAGGGAGGTCATTGTTCAGGGAGGTAAGTATACAGGGGGGTCAGTGTTCAGGGAGGTCAGTGTTCAGGGAGTTCAGTGTCCAGGGATGTCACTGTTCAGGAGGTCAGTGTTCAGGGAGGTCAGTGCTCAGGGAGGTCAGTGCTCAGGGCGGTCAGTGTTCAGGGAGGTCACTGTTCAGGAGGTCAGTGCTCAGGGAGGTCAGTGTTCAGGGAGGGCAGTGTCCAGGGAGGTCAGTGTCCAGGGAGGTCAGTGTCCAGGGAGGTTAGTGTTCAGGAAGGTCAGTGTTCAGGGAGGTCAGTGTTCGGGGAGGTCAGTGTTCAGGGAGGTCAGTGTTCAGGGAGGTCAGTGTCCAGGAGGTCAGTGTTCACAGAGGTCAGTGTCCTGGATGTCAGTGTCCAGGAGGTCAGTGTTCAGGGTGGTCAGTGCTCAGGGCGGTCAGTGTTCAGGAGTTCAGTGTTCAGGGAGGTCAGTGTCTAGGAGGTCAGTGTCCAGGATGTCAGTGTTCAGGAGGTCAGTGTCCAGGGAGGTCATTGTTCAGGGAGATCAGTGTTCAGGAGGTCAGTGTCCAGGAGGTCAGTGTTCACGGAGGTCAGTGTTCAGGAGGTCAGTGTTCAGGGAGGTCAGTGATCAGGGAGGTCACAGTTTAGGTGGTCAGTGTTCTGGGAGGTCAGTGTCCAGGGAGGTCAGTGTTCAGGGATGTCAGTGTCCAGGAGGTCAATTTTCACGGAGGTCAGTGTCCAGGAGATCAGTGTCCAGGAGGTCAGTGTTCAGGGAGGTCAGTTTCCAGGAGGTCAGTGTTCACGAGGTCAGTGTTCAGGGAGGTCAGTGTTCAGGCGATCAGTGTCCCGGAGGTCAGTGTCCAGGGAGGTCAGTGTTCACGAGGTCAGTGATCAGGGAGGTCACAATTTAGGAGGTCAGTGTTCAGGGAGGTCAGTGTTCAGGGAGGTCAGTGTTCTGGAGGTCAGTGTTCAGGGAGGTCAGTGTCCAGGGATGCCACAGTTTAGGAGGTCAGTGTTCAGGGAGGTCAGTGTCCAGGTGGTCTGTGTTCAGGAGGTCAGTGTTCAGGGAGGTCAGGTGTCCAGGAGGTCAGTGTTCAGGGAGGTCAGTGTTCAGGAGGTCAGTGTCCAGGAGCTGAGCGTCCAGGAGGTCAGTGTTCAGGGAGGTCAGTGTCCAGGGATGCCACAGTTTAGGAGGTCAGTGTTCAGGGAGGTCAGTGTCCAAGTGGTCAGTGTTCAGGGAGGTCAGTGTCAAGGAGGTCAGTGCTCAGGGAGGTCAGTGTTCAGGGCGGTCAGTGCTCAGGGAGGTCAGTGCTCAGGGAGGTCAGTGTCCAGGAGGTCAGTGTCCAGTAGGTCTGTGTTCAGGGAGGTCAGGGTCCAGGGAGGTCAGTGTCCAGGAGGTCAGTGTTCAGGGAGGTCAGTGTTCAGGGAGGTCAGTGTCCAGGAGGTCAGTGTTCAGGGAGGTCAGTGTTCAGGGAGGTCAGTGTCCAGGAGGTCAGTGTTCAGGGAGGCCTGTGTTCTCCGAGGTCAGTGTCCAGGAGGTCAGTGTTCAGGGAGGTCAGTGTTCAGGGAGGTCAGTGTCTAGGAGGTCAGTGTTCAGGGAGGTCACTGTTCAGGGAGGTCAGTGGCCAGGAGGTCAGTGTTCAGGGAGGTCAGTGTCCAGGAGATCAGTGTCCAGGAGGTCTGTGTTCAGGGAGGTCAGTGTCCAGGAGATCAGTGTCCAGGAGGTCAGTGTTCAGGGAGGTCAGTGTTCAGGAGGTCAGTGTTCAGGAGATCAGTGTCCAGGAGGTCAGTGTTCAGGGAGGTCAGTGTTCAGGGAGGTCAGTGTTCAGGAGGTCAGTGTCCAGGGAGGTCAGTGTTCAGGAGGTCAGTGTTCAGGGAGGTCAGTGTTCGGGGAGGTCAGTGTTTGGGGAGATCAGTGTTCAGGGGAGTCAGTGTTCAGGGAGGTCAGTGTTCAGGGAGGTCAGTGTTCAGGGAGGTCAGTGTTCAGGAGGTCAGTGTTCAGGGAGGTCAGTGTTTAGGGAGGTCAGTGTTCAGGAGGTCAGTGTTCAGGGAGGTCAGTGTTCAGGAGGTCAATGTTCAGGGAGGTCAGTGTTCAAGGAGGTCAGCGCTCAGGGAGGTCATTGTTCAGGGAGGCCAGTATCCAGGGGGGTCAGTGTTCAGGGAGGTCAGTGTTCAGGGAGGTCAATGCTCAGGGAGGTCAGTGTCCAGGAGGTCAGTGTTCAGGGAGGTCAGTGTTCAGGGAGGTCAGTGTCCAGGAGATCAGTGTTCCAGAAGGTCAGTGTCCAGTAGGTCAGTGTCCAGGAGATCAGTGTCCAGGGAGGTCAGTGTCCAGGGAGGTCAGTGTTCAGGGAGGTCAGTGTTCAGGAGGTCAGTGTTCAGGGAGGTCAGTGTTCAGGGAGGTCAGTGTAAAGGAGGTCAGTCCTCACAAATGTCAGTGTCCAGGAGGTCAGTGTCCAGGAGGTCAGTGTTCAGGGAGGTCAGTGTTCAGGGAGGTCAGTGTTAAGGAGGTCAGTGTTCAGGGAGGTCAGTGTCCAGGAGGTCAGTGTCCAGGAGGTCAGTGTTCAGGGATGTCAGTGTTCAGGAGGTCAGTGCTCAGGGAGGTTAGTGCTCAGGGAGGTCAGTGCTCAGGGAGGTCAGTGTTCAGGGAGGTTAGTGTTCTGGGAGTTCAGTGTTCAGGAGGTCAGTGTCCAGGGAGGTCAGTGTTCAGGAGGTCAGTGTTCAGGGAGGTCAGTGTTCGGGGAGGTCAGTGTTTGGGGAGATCAGTGTTCAGGGGAGTCAGTGTTCAGGGAGGTCAGTGTCCAGGAGGTCAGTGTCCAGGAGGTCAATTTTCACGGAGGTCAGTGTCCAGGAGATCAGTGTCCAGGAGGTCAGTGTTCAGGGAGGTCAGTTTCCAGGAGGTCAGTGTTCACGAGGTCAGTGTTCAGGGAGGTCAGTGTTCAGGCGATCAGTGTCCCGGAGGTCAGTGTCCAGGGAGGTCAGTGTTCAGGGAGGTCAGTGTCCAGGAGATCAGTGTTCCAGAAGGTCAGTGTCCATGAGGTCAGTGTCCAGGAGATCAGTGTCCAGGGAGGTCAGTGTTCAGGGAGGTCAGTGTTCAGGGAGGTCAGTGTTAAGGAGGTCAGTGTTCAGGGAGGTCAGTGTCCAGGAGGTCAGTGTCCAGGAGGTCAGTGTTCAGGGAGGTCAGTGTTCAGGAGGTCAGTGCTCACAGAGGTCAGTGTCCAGGGGTCAGTGTTCAGGGATGTCAGTGTTCAGGAGGTCAGTGCTCAGGGAGGTTAGTGCTCAGGGAGGTCAGTGCTCAGGGAGGTCAGTGTTCAGGGAGGTTAGTGTTCTGGGAGTTCAGTGTTCAGGAGGTCAGTGTCCAGGAGGTCAGTGTTCAGGGAGGTCATTGTTCAGGGAGGTCAGTGTTCAGGAGGTCAGTGCTCAGGGAGGTCAGTGTTTAGGGAGGTCAGTGTTCAGGAGGTCAGTGTTCAGGGAGGTCAGTGTTCAGGGAGGTCACTGTTCTGGGAGGTCAGTGTCCAGGAGGTCAGTGTCCAGGGAGGTCAGTTTTCAGGGAGGTAAGTGTTCAGGGAGGTCAGTGTTCAGGAGGTCAGTGTTCAGGAGGTCGGTGTTCAGGAGGTCAGTGTCCAGGAGGTCAGTGTTCCAGAAGGTCAGTGTCCATGAGGTCAGTGTCCAGGAGGTCAGTGTCCAGGGAGGTCAGTGTTCAGGGAGGTCAGTGTTCAGGAGGTCAGTGTCCAGGAGGTCATTGTTCAGGGAGGTCAGTGTTCAGGGAGGTCAGTGTTAAGGAGGTCAGTGTTCAGGAGGTCAGTGTTCAGGGAGGTCAGTGTCCAGGGATGCCACAGTTTAGGAGGTCAGTGTTCAGGGAGGTCAGTGTCCAGGTGGTCAGTGTTCAGGAGGTCAGTGTTCAGGGAGGTCAGGTGGCCAGGAGGTCAGTGTTCAGGGAGGTCAGTGTTCAGGAGGTCAGTGTCCAGGAGCTGAGCGTCCAGGAGGTCAGTGTTCAGGGAGGTCAGTGTCCAGGGATGCCACAGGTTAGGAGGTCAGTGTTCAGGGAGGTCAGTGTCCAGGTGGTCAGTGTTCAGGGAGGTCAGTGTCCAGGAGGTCAGTGCTCAGGGAGGTCAGTGTTCAGGGCGGTCAGTGCTCAGGGAGGTCAGTGCTCAGGGAGGTCAGTGTCCAGGAGGTCAGTGCTCAGGGAGGTCAGTGTTCAGGGTGGTCAGTGCTCAGGGAGGTCATTGTTCAGGGAGGTCAGTGTCCAGGAGGTCAGTGTTTCAGGAGGTCAGTGTTCAAGGAGGCCAGTGTTCAGGGAGGTCAGTTTTCAGGGAGGTCAGTGCTCAGGAGGTCAGTGCTCAAGGAGGTCAGTGCTCAGGGAGGTCAATGTTCAGGGAGGTAAGTATACAGGGGGGTCAGTGTTCAGGGAGGTCAGTGTTCAGGGAGTTCAGTGTCCAGGGATGTCACTGTTCAGGAGGTCAGTGTTCAGGGAGGTCAGTGCTCAGGGAGGTCAGTGCTCAGGGCGGTCAGTGTTCAGGGAGGTCACTGTTCAGGAGGTCAGTGCTCAGGGAGGTCAGTGTTCAGGGAGGGCAGTGTCCAGGGAGGTCAGTGTCCAGGGAGGTCAGTGTCCAGGGAGGTTAGTGTTCAGGAAGGTCAGTGTTCAGGGAGGTCAGTGTTCTGGGAGGTCAGTGTTCAGGGAGGTCAGTGTTCAGGGAGGTCAGTGTCCAGGAGGTCAGTGTTCACAGAGGTCAGTGTCCTGGATGTCAGTGTCCAGGAGGTCAGTGTTCAGGGTGGTCAGTGCTCAGGGCGGTTAGTGTTCAGGAGTTCAGTGTTCAGGGAGGTCAGTGTCTAGGAGGTCAGTGTCCAGGATGTCAGTGTTCAGGAGGTCAGTGTCCAGGGAGGTCATTGTTCAGGGAGATCAGTGTTCAGGAGGTCAGTGTCCAGGAGGTCAGTGTTCACGGAGGTCAGTGTTCAGGAGGTCAGTGTTCAGGGAGGACAGTGATCAGGGAGGTCACAGTTTAGGTGGTCAGTGTTCTGGGAGGTCAGTGTCCAGGTGGTCAGTGTTCAGGGAGGTCAGTGTCCAGGAGGTCAGTGCTCAGGGAGGTCAGTGTTCAGGGCGGTCAGTGCTCAGGGAAGTCAGTGCTCAGGGAGGTCAGTGTCCAGGAGGTCAGTGCTCAGGGAGGTCAGTGTTCAGGGTGGTCAGTGCTCAGGGAGGTCAGTGTTCAGGGAGGTCAGTGTCCAGGAGGTCAGTGTTTCAGGAGGTCAGTGTTCAAGGAGGCCAGTGTTCAGGGAGGTCAGTTTTCAGGGAGGTCAGTGCTCAGGAGGTCAGTGCTCAAGGAGGTCAGTGCTCAGGGAGGTCATTGTTCAGGGAGGTAAGTATACAGGGGGGTCAGTGTTCAGGGAGGTCAGTGTTCAGGGAGTTCAGTGTCCAGGGATGTCACTGTTCAGGAGGTCAGTGTTCAGGGAGGTCAGTGCTCAGGGAGGTCAGTGCTCAGGGCGGTCAGTGTTCAGGGAGGTCACTGTTCAGGAGGTCAGTGCTCAGGGAGGTCAGTGTTCAGGGAGGGCAGTGTCCAGGGAGGCCAGTGTCCAGGGAGGTCAGTGTCCAGGGAGGTTAGTGTTCAGGAAGGTCAGTGTTCAGGGAGGTCAGTGTTCGGGGAGGTCAGTGTTCAGGGAGGTCAGTGTTCAGGGAGGTCAGTGTCCAGGAGGTCAGTGTTCACAGAGGTCAGTGTCCTGGATGTCAGTGTCCAGGAGGTCAGTGTTCAGGGTGGTCAGTGCTCAGGGCGGTCAGTGTTCAGGAGTTCAGTGTTCAGGGAGGTCAGTGTCTAGGAGGTCAGTGTCTAGGATGTCAGTGTTCAGGAGGTCAGTGTCCAGGGAGGTCATTGTTCAGGGAGATCAGTGTTCAGGAGGTCAGTGTCCAGGAGGTCAGTGTTCACGGAGGTCAGTGTTCAGGAGGTCAGTGTTCAGGGAGGTCAGTGATCAGGGAGGTCACAGTTTAGGTGGTCAGTGTTCTGGGAGGTCAGTGTCCAGGGAGGTCAGTGTTCAGGGATGTCAGTGTCCAGGAGGTCAATTTTCACGGAGGTCAGTGTCCAGGAGATCAGTGTCCAGGAGGTCAGTGTTCAGGGAGGTCAGTTTCCAGGAGGTCAGTGTTCACGAGGTCAGTGTTCAGGGAGGTCAGTGTTCAGGCGATCAGTGTCCCGGAGGTCAGTGTCCAGGGAGGTCAGTGTTCAGGGAGGTCAGTGATCAGGGAGGTCACAGTTTAGGAGGTCAGTGTTCAGGGAGGTCAGTGTTCAGGGAGGTCAGTGTTCAGGAGGTCAGTGTTCAGGGAGGTCAGTGTCCAGGGATGCCACAGTTTAGGAGGTCAGTGTTCAGGGAGGTCAGTGTCCAGGTGGTCTGTGTTCAGGAGGTCAGTGTTCAGGGAGGTCAGGTGTCCAGGAGGTCAGTGTTCAGGGAGGTCAGTGTTCAGGAGGTCAGTGTCCAGGAGCTGAGCGTCCAGGAGGTCAGTGTTCAGGGAGGTCAGTGTCCAGGGATGCCACAGTTTAGGAGGTCAGTGTTCAGGGAGGTCAGTGTCCAAGTGGTCAGTGTTCAGGGAGGTCAGTGTCAAGGAGGTCAGTGCTCAGGGAGGTCAGTGTTCAGGGCGGTCAGTGCTCAGGGAGGTCAGTGCTCAGGGAGGTCAGTGTCCAGGAGGTCAGTGTCCAGTAGGTCTGTGTTCAGGGAGGTCAGGGTCCAGGGAGGTCAGTGTCCAGGAGGTCAGTGTTCAGGGAGGTCAGTGTTCAGGGAGGTCAGTGTTCAGGGAGGTCAGTGTCCAGGAGGTCAGTGTTCAGGGAGGTCAGTGTTCAGGGAGGTCAGTGTCCAGGAGGTCAGTGTTCAGGGAGGCCTGTGTTCTCCGAGGTCAGTGTCCAGGAGGTCAGTGTTCAGGGAGGTCAGTGTTCAGGGAGGTCAGTGTCTAGGAGGTCAGTGTTCAGGGAGGTCACTGTTCAGGGAGGTCAGTGGCCAGGAGGTCAGTGTTCAGGGAGGTCAGTGTCCAGGAGATCAGTGTCCAGGAGGTCTGTGTTCAGGGAGGTCAGTGTCCAGGAGATCAGTGTCCAGGAGGTCTGTGTTCAGGGAGGTCAGTGTTCAGGAGGTCAGTGTTCAGGAGATCAGTGTCCAGGAGGTCAGTGTTCAGGGAGGTCAGTGTTCAGGGAGGTCAGTGTTCAGGAGGTCAGTGTCCAGGGAGGTCAGTGTTCAGGAGGCCAGTGTTCAGGGATGTCAGTGTTCGGGGAGGTCAGTGTTTGGGGAGATCAGTGTTCAGGGGAGTCAGTGTTCAGGGAGGTCAGTGTTCAGGGAGGTCAGTGTTCAGGGAGGTCAGTGTTCAGGAGGTCAGTGCTCAGGGAGGTCAGTGTTTAGGGAGGTCAGTGTTCAGGAGGTCAGTGTTCAGGGAGGTCAGTGTTCAGGAGGTCAATGTTCACGGAGGTCAGTGTTCAAGGAGGTCAGCGCTCAGGGAGGTCATTGTTCAGGGAGGCCAGTATCCAGGGGGCTCAGTGTTCAGGGAGGTCAGTGTTCAGGGAGGTCAATGCTCAGGGAGGTCAGTGTCCAGGAGGTCAGTGTTCCGGGAGGTCAGTGTTCAGGGAGGTCAGTGTCCAGGAGATCAGTGTTCCAGAAGGTCAGTGTCCAGTAGGTCAGTGTCCAGGAGATCAGTGTCCAGGGAGGTCAGTGTCCAGGGAGGTCAGTGTTCAGGGAGGTCAGTGTTCAGGAGGTCAGTGTTCAGGGAGGTCAGTGTTCAGGGAGGTCAGTGTAAAGGAGGTCAGTCCTCACAAATGTCAGTGTCCAGGAGGTCAGTGTCCAGGAGGTCAGTGTTCAGGGAGGTCAGTGTTCAGGGAGGTCAGTGTTAAGGAGGTCAGTGTTCAGGGAGGTCAGTGTCCAGGAGGTCAGTGTCCAGGAGGTCAGTGTTCAGGAATGTCAGTGTTCAGGAGGTCAGTGCTCAGGGAGGTTAGTGCTCAGGGAGGTCAGTGCTCAGGGAGGTCAGTGTTCAGGGAGGTTAGTGTTCTGGGAGTTCAGTGTTGAGGAGGTCAGTGTCCAGGGAGGTCAGTGTTCAGGAGGTCAGTGTTCAGGGAGGTCAGTGTTCGGGGAGGTCAGTGTTTGGGGAGATCAGTGTTCAGGGGAGTCAGTGTTCAGGGAGGTCAGTGTCCAGGAGGTCAGTGTCCAGGAGGTCAATTTTCACGGAGGTCAGTGTCCAGGAGATCAGTGTCCAGGAGGTCAGTGTTCAGGGAGGTCAGTTTCCAGGAGGTCAGTGTTCACGAGGTCAGTGTTCAGGGAGGTCAGTGTTCAGGCGATCAGTGTCCCGGAGGTCAGTGTCCAGGGAGGTCAGTGTTCAGGGAGGTCAGTGATCAGGGAGGTCACAGTTTAGGAGGTCAGTGTTCAGGGAGGTCAGTGTTCAGGGAGGTCAGTGTTCAGGAGGTCAGTGTTCAGGGAGGTCAGTGTCCAGGGATGCCACAGTTTAGGAGGTCAGTGTTCAGGGAGGTCAGTGTCCAGGTGGTCAGTGTTCAGGAGGTCAGTGTTCAGGGAGGTCAGGTGTCCAGCAGGTCAGTGTTCAGGGAGGTCAGTGTTCAGGAGGTCAGTGTCCAGGAGGTCAGTGTTCAGGGAGGTCAGTGTCCAGGGATGCCACAGTTTAGGAGGTCAGTGTTCAGGGAGGTCAGTGTCCAAGTGGTCAGTGTTCAGGGAGGTCAGTGTCCAGGAGGTCAGTGCTCAGGGATGTCAGTGTTCAGGGGGGTCAGTGCTCAGGGAGGTCAGTGCTCAGGGAGGTCAGTGTCCAGGAGGTCAGTGTCCAGTAGGTCTGTGTTCAGGGAGGTCAGGGTCCAGGGAGGTCAGTGTCCAGGAGGTCAGTGTTCAGGGAGGTCAGTGTTCAGGGAGGTCAGTGTCCAGGAGGTCAGTGTTCAGGGAGGTCAGTGTTCAGGGAGGTCAGTGTCCAGGAGGTCAGTGTTCAGGGAGGTCTGTGTTCTCCGAGGTCAGTGTCCAGGAGGTCAGTGTTCAGGGAGGTCAGTGTTCAGGGAGGTCAGTGTCTAGGAGGTCAGTGTTCAGGGAGGTCACTGTTCAGGGAGGTCAGTGGCCAGGAGGTCAGTGTTCAGGGAGGTCAGTGTCCAGGAGATCAGTGTCCAGGAGGTCTGTGTTCAGGGAGGTCAGTGTTCAGGGATGTCAGTGTTCAGGAGGTCAGTGTTCAGGAGATCAGTGTCCAGGAGGTCAGTGTTCAGGGAGGTCAGTGTTCAGGGAGGTCAGTGTTCAGGAGGTCAGTGTCCAGGGAGGTCAGTGTTCAGGAGGTCAGTGTTCAGGGAGGTCAGTGTTCGGGGAGGTCAGTGTTTGGGGAGATCAGTGTTCAGGGGAGTCAGTGTTCAGGGAGGTCAGTGTCCAGGAGGTCAGTGTACAGGAGGTCAGTGTTCAGGAGGTCAGTGTTTGGGAGGTCAGTGTTCAGGGAGGTCAGTGTTCAGGGAGGTCAGTGTTCAGGAGGTCAGTGCTCAGGGAGGTCAGTGTTTAGGGAGGTCAGTGTTCAGGAGGTCAGTGTTCAGGGAGGTCAGTGTTCAGGAGGTCAATGTTCAGGGAGGTCAGTGTTCAAGGAGGTCAGCGCTCAGGGAGGTCATTGTTCAGGCAGGCCAGTATCCAGGAGGTCAGTGTTCAGGGAGGTCAGTGTTCAGGGAGGTCAGTGTCCAGGAGATCAGTGTTCCAGAAGGTCAGTGTCCATGAGGTCAGTGTCCAGGAGATCAGTGTCCAGGGAGGTCAGTGTCCAGGGAGGTCAGTGTTCAGGGAGGTCAGTGTTCAGGAGGTCAGTGTTCAGGGAGGTCAGTGTTCAGGGAGGTCAGTGTAAAGGAGGTCAGTCCTCACAAATGTCAGTGTCCAGGAGGTCAGTGTCCAGGAGGTCAGTGTTCAGGGAGGTCAGTGTTCAGGGAGGTCAGTGTTAAGGAGGTCAGTGTTCAGGGAGGTCAGTGTCCAGGAGGTCAGTGTCCAGGAGGTCAGTGTTCAGGGAGGTCAGTGTTCAGGAGGTCAGTGCTCACAGAGGTCAGTGTCCAGGGGTCAGTGTTCAGGGATGTCAGTGTTCAGGAGGTCAGTGCTCAGGGAGGTTAGTGCTCAGGGAGGTCAGTGCTCAGGGAGGTCAGTGTTCAGGGAGGTTAGTGTTCTGGGAGTTCAGTGTTCAGGAGGTCAGTGTCCAGGAGGTCAGTGTTCAGGGAGGTCATTGTTCAGGGAGGTCAGTGTTCAGGAGGTCAGTGCTCAGGGAGGTCAGTGTTTAGGGAGGTCAGTGTTCAGGAGGTCAGTGTCCAGGGAGGTCAGTGTTCAGGGAGGTCACTGTTCTGGGAGGTCAGTGTCCAGGAGGTCAGTGTCCAGGGAGGTCAGTTTTCAGGGAGGTAAGTGTTCAGGGAGGTCAGTGTTCAGGAGGTCAGTGTTCAGGAGGTCGGTGTTCAGGAGGTCAGTGTCCAGGAGGTCAGTGTTCCAGAAGGTCAGTGTCCATGAGGTCAGTGTCCAGGAGGTCAGTGTCCAGGGAGGTCAGTGTTCAGGGAGGTCAGTGTTCAGGAGGTCCCTGTCCAGGAGGTCATTGTTCAGGGAGGTCAGTGTTCAGGGAGGTCAGTGTTCGGGGAGGTCAGTGTTCAGGGAGGTGAGTGTCCAGGAGGTCAGTGTTCGGGGAGGTCAGTGTTCGGGGAGGTCATGGTTCAGGGAGGTCAGTGTTCAGGAGGTCAGTGTTCACAGAGGTCAGTGTCCTGGAGGTCAGTGTCCAGGAGGGCAGTGTTCAGGGAGGTCAGTGCTCAGGGAGGTCAGTGCTCAGGGAGGTCAGTGTTCAGGAGGTCAGTGTCCAGGAGTTCAGTGTTCAGGGAGGTCAGTGTCTAGGAGGTCAGTGTCCAGGATGTCAGTGTTCAGAGAGGTCAGTGTTCAGGAGGTCAGTGTCCAGGGAGGTCATTGTTCAGGGAGATCAGTGTTCAGGAGGTCAGTGTCCAGGAGGTCAGTGTTCACGGAGGTCAGTGTTCAGGAGGTCAGTGTTCAGGGAGGTCAGTGATCAGGGAGGTCACAGTTTAGGTGGTCAGTGTTCTGGGAGGTCAGTGTCCAGGATGTCAGTGTCCAGGAGGTCAATGCTCACGGAGGTCAGTGTCCAGGAGATCAGAGTCTAGGAGGTCAGTGTTCAGGGAGGTCAGTGTTCAGGAGGTCAGTGTTCACGAGGTCAGTGTTCGGGGAGGTCAGTGTTCAGGCGATCAGTGTCCTGGAGGTCAGTGTTCAGGGAGGTCAGTGTTCAGGGAGGTCAGTGTCCAGGGAGGACAGTGTTCAGGGAGGTCAGTGATCAGGGAGGTCACAGTTTAGGAGGTCAGTGTACAGGGAGCTCACAGTTTAGGATGTCAGTGTTCAGGGAGGTCAGTGTTCAGGGAGGTCAGTGTTCAGGAGGTCAGTTTTCAGGGAAGTCAGTGTCCAGGGAGGCCACAGAATAGGAGGTCAGTGTTCATGGAGGTCAGTGTCCAGGTGGTCAGTGTTCAGGGAGGTCAGTGTTCAGGGAGATCAGTGTTCAGGGAGGTCAGTGTCCAGGTGGTCAGTGTTCAGGAGGTCAGTGTTCAGGGAGGTCAGTGTCCAGGAGGTCAGTGTCCAGGAGGTCAGTGTTCAGGGAGGTCAGTGTTCAGGGAGGTCAGTGTTCAGGGAGGTCAGTGTCCAGGAGGTCAGTGTCCAGGGAGGTCAGTGTTCGGGGAGGTCAGTGTCCGGGAGGTCAGTGCTCAGGGAGGTCATTGTTCAGGGAGGTCAGTGTCCAGGGAGGTCAGTGTTCAGGGAGGTCAGTGTTCAGGGAGGTCAGTGTCCAGGAGGTCAGTGCTCAGGGAGGTCAGTGTTCAGGGAGGTCAGTGTTCAGGGAGGTCAGTGCTCAGGAGGTCAGTGCTCAGGGAAGTCAGTGCTTAGGGAGGTCAGTGTTCAGGAAGGTCAGTGCTCAGGGAGGTCAGTGTCCAGGAGGTCAGTGTCCAGTAGGTCTGTGTTCAGGGCGGTCAGTGTCCAGGGAGGTCAGTGTTCGGGGAGGCCAGTGTCCAGAAGGTCAGTGTTCAGGGAGGTCAGGGTCCAGGGAGGTCAGTGTCCAGGAGGTCAGTGTTCAGGGAGGTCAGTGTCCAGGAGGTCAGTGTCCAGGAGGTCAGTGTTCAGGGAGGTCAGTGTTCAGGGAGGTCAGTGTCCAGGAGGTCAGTGTTCAGGGAGGTCTGTGTTCAGGGAGGTCAGTGTCCAGGAGGTCAGTGTTCAGGGAGGTCAATGTTCAGGGAGGTCAGTGTCCAGGAGGTCAGTGCTCAGGGAGGTCACTGTTCAGGGAGGTCAGTGTTCAGGATGTCAGTGCTCAGGGAGGTCAGTGTTCAGGGAGGGAAGTGTCCAGGGAGGTCAGTGTCCAGGGAGGTTAGTGTTCAGGGAGGTCAGTGTTCAGGAGGTCAGTGTCCAGGAGGTCAGTGTTCAGGGAGGTCATTGTTCAGGGAGGTCAGTGTTCAGGAGGTCAGTGCTCAGGGAGGTCAGTGTTTACAGAGGTCAGTGTTTAGGGAAGTCAGTGTTCAGGAGGCCAGTGTTCAGGGAGGTCACTGTTCAGGGAGGTCAGAGTCCAGGAGGTCAGTGTCCAGGGAGTTCAGTTTTCAGGGAGGTCAGTGTTCCGGGAGGTCAGTGTTCAGGAGGTCAGTGTTCAGGAGGTCGGTGTTCAGGAGGTCAGTGTCCAGGAGGTCAGTGTTCCAGAAGGTCAGTGTCCATGGAGGTCAGTGTTCAGGGAGGTCAGTGTTTAGGAGGTCAGTGCTCACAAAGGTCAGTGTCCAGGAGGTCATTGTCCAGGAGGTCAGTGTTCAGGGAGGTCAGTGTTAAGGGCGGTCAGTGTTCAGGGAGGTCACTGTTCAGGAGGTCAGTGCTCAGGGATGTCAGTGTTCAGGGAGGGCAGTGTCCAGGGAGGTCAGTGTCCAGGGAGGTTAGTGTTCAGGAAGGTCAGTGTTCAGGAGGTCAGTGTCCAGGAGGTCAGTGTCCAGGAGGTCAGTGTTCAGGGAGGTCATTGTTCGGGGAGGTCAGTGTTCAGGAGGTTAGTGCTCAGGGAGGTCAGTGTTTAGGGAGGTCAGTGTTCAGGGAGGTCAGTGTTCAGGGAGGTCACTGTTCAGGGAGGTCAGTGTCCAGGAGGTCAGTGTCCACGGAGGTCAGTTTTCAGGGAGGTCAGTGTTCAGGGAGGTCAGTGTTCAGGAGGTCAGTGTTCAGGAGGTCAGTGTCCATGAGGTCAGTGTCCAGGAGATCAGTGTCCAGGGAGGTCAGTGTTCTGGGAGGTCAGTGTACAGGAGGTCAGTGTTAAGGAGGTCAGTGTTCAGGGAGGTCAATGTCCAGGAGGTGAGTGTCCTGGAGGTCAGTGTTCAGGGAGGTCAGTGTTCAGGGAGGTCAGTGTTCAGGAGGTCAGTGCTCACAGAGGTCAGTATTCAGGGATGTCAGTGTTCAGGAGGTCAGTGTTCAGGGAGGTCAGTGCTCAGGGAGGTCAGTGTTCAGGGAGGTCAGTGTTCAGGATGTCAGTGCTCAGGGAGGTCAGTGTTCAGGGAGGGAAGTGTCCAGGGAGGTCAGTGTCCAGGGAGGTTAGTGTTCAGGGAGGTCAGTGTTCAGGAGGTCAGTGTCCAGGAGGTCAGTGTTCAGGGAGGTCATTGTTCAGGGAGGTCAGTGTTCAGGAGGTCAGTGCTCAGGGAGGTCAGTGTTTACGGAGGTCAGTGTTTACGGAGGTCACTGTTTAGGGAAGTCAGTGTTCAGGAGGTCAGTGTTCAGGGAGGTCACTGTTCAGGGAGGTCAGTGTCCAGGAGGTCAGTGTCCAGGGAGTTCAGTTTTCAGGGAGGTCAGTGTTCAGGGAGGTCAGTGTTCAGGAGGTCAGTGTTCAGGAGGTCGGTGTTCAGGAGGTCAGTGTCCAGGAGGTCAGTGTTCCAGTAGGTCAGTGTCCAGGGAGGTCAGTGTTCAGGGAGGTCAGTGTTTAGGAGGTCAGTGCTCACAAAGGTCAGTGTCCAGGAGGTCAGTGTTCAGGGAGGTCAGTGTTAAGGAGGTCAGTGTTCAGGGAGGTCAGTGTTCGGGGAGGTCAGGGTTCAGGGAGGTCAGTGTCCAGGAGGTCAGTGTTCACAGAGGTCAGTGTCCTGGATGTCAGTGTCCAGGAGGTCAGTGTTCAGGGTGGTCAGTGCTCAGGGCGGTCAGTGTTCAGGAGTTCAGTGTTCAGGGAGGTCAGTGTCTAGGAGGTCAGTGTCCAGGATGTCAGTGTTCAGAGAGGACAGTGTTCAGGAGGTCAGTGTCCAGGGAGGTCATTGTTCAGGGAGATCAGTGTTCAGGAGGTCAGTGTCCAGGAGGTCAGTGTTCACGGAGGTCAGTGTTCAGGAGGTCAGTGTTCAGGGAGGTCAGTGATCAGGGAGGTCACAGTTTAGGTGGTCAGTGTTCTGGGAGGTCAGTGTCCAGGGAGGTCAGTGTTCAGGGAGGTCAGTGTCCAGGAGGTCAATTTTCACGGAGGTCAGTGTCCAGGAGATCAGTGTCCAGGAGGTCAGTGTTCAGGGAGGTCAGTTTCCAGGAGGTCAGTGTTCACGAGGTCAGTGTTCAGGGAGGTCAGTGTTCAGGCGATCAGTGTCCAGGAGGTCAGTGTCCAGGGAGGTCAGTGTTTAGGGAGGTCAGTGTCCAGGGATGCCACAGTTTAGGAGGTCAGTGTTCAGGGAGGTCAGTGTCCAGGTGGTCAGTGTTCAGGAGGTCAGTGTTCAGGGAGGTCAGGTGTCCAGGAGGTCAGTGTTCAGGGAGGTCAGTGTTCAGGAGGTCAGTGTCCAGGAGCTGAGCGTCCAGGAGGTCAGTGTTCAGGGAGGTCAGTGTCCAGGGATGCCACAGTTTAGGAGGTCAGTGTTCAGGGAGGTCAGTGTCCAGGTGGTCAGTGTTCAGGAGGTCAGTGTTCAGGGAGGTCAGGTGTCCAGGAGGTCAGTGTTCAGGGAGGTCAGTGTTCAGGAGGTCAGTGTCCAGGAGCTGAGCGTCCAGGAGGTCAGTGTTCAGGGAGGTCAGTGTCCAGGGATGCCACAGTTTAGGAGGTCAGTGTTCAGGGAGGTCAGTGTTCAGGAGGTCAGTGTCCAGGAGGTCAGTGTTCAGGGAGGTCATTGTTCAGGGAGGTCAGTGTTCAGGAGGTCAGTGCTCAGGGAGGTCAGTGTTTACAGAGGTCAGTGTTTAGGGAAGTCAGTGTTCAGGAGGCCAGTGTTCAGGGAGGTCACTGTTCAGGGAGGTCAGAGTCCAGGAGGTCAGTGTCCAGGGAGTTCAGTTTTCAGGGAGGTCAGTGTTCCGGGAGGTCAGTGTTCAGGAGGTCAGTGTTCAGGAGGTCGGTGTTCAGGAGGTCAGTGTCCAGGAGGTCAGTGTTCCAGAAGGTCAGTGTCCAGGGAGGTCAGTGTTCAGGGAGGTCAGTGTTTAGGAGGTCAGTGCTCACAAAGGTCAGTGTCCAGGAGGTCATTGTCCAGGAGGTCAGTGTTCAGGGAGGTCAGTGTTAAGGGCGGTCAGTGTTCAGGGAGGTCACTGTTCAGGAGGTCAGTGCTCAGGGAGGTCAGTGTTCAGGGAGGGCAGTGTCCAGGGAGGTCAGTGTCCAGGGAGGTTAGTGTTCAGGAAGGTCAGTGTTCAGGAGGTCAGTGTCCAGGAGGTCAGTGTCCAGGAGGTCAGTGTTCAGGGAGGTCATTGTTCAGGGAGGTCAGTGTTCAGGAGGTTAGTGCTCAGGGAGGTCAGTGTTTAGGGAGGTCAGTGTTCAGGGAGGTCAGTGTTCAGGGAGGTCACTGTTCAGGGAGGTCAGTGTCCAGGAGGTCAGTGTCCACGGAGGTCAGTTTTCAGGGAGGTCAGTGTTCAGGGAGGTCAGTGTTCAGGAGGTCAGTGTTCAGGAGGTCAGTGTCCATGAGGTCAGTATCCAGGAGATCAGTGTCCAGGGAGGTCAGTGTTCTGGGAGGTCAGTGTACAGGAGGTCAGTGTTAAGGAGGTCAGTGTTCAGGGAGGTCAATGTCCAGGAGGTGAGTGTCCAGGAGGTCAGTGTTCAGGGAGGTCAGTGTTCAGGGAGGTCAGTGTTCAGGAGGTCAGTGCTCACAGAGGTCAGTATTCAGGGATGTCAGTGTTCAGGAGGTCAGTGTTCAGGGAGGTCAGTGCTCAGGGAGGTCAGTGTTCAGGGAGATCAGTGTTCAGGATGTCAGTGCTCAGGGAGGTCAGTGTTCAGGGAGGGAAGTGTCCAGGGAGGTCAGTGTCCAGGGAGGTTAGTGTTCAGGGAGGTCAGTGTTCAGGAGGTCAGTGTCCAGGAGGTCAGTGTTCAGGGAGGTCATTGTTCAGGGAGGTCAGTGTTCAGGAGGTCAGTGCTCAGGGAGGTCAGTGTTTACGGAGGTCAGTGTTTACGGAGGTCACTGTTTAGGGAAGTCAGTGTTCAGGAGGTCAGTGTTCAGGGAGGTCACTGTTCAGGGAGGTCAGTGTCCAGGAGGTCAGTGTCCAGGGAGTTCAGTTTTCAGGGAGGTCAGTGTTCAGGGAGGTCAGTGTTCAGGAGGTCAGTGTTCAGGAGGTCGGTGTTCAGGAGGTCAGTGTCCAGGAGGTCAGTGTTCCAGTAGGTCAGTGTCCAGGGAGGTCAGTGTTCAGGGAGGTCAGTGTTTAGGAGGTCAGTGCTCACAAAGGTCAGTGTCCAGGAGGTCAGTGTTCAGGGAGGTCAGTGTTAAGGAGGTCAGTGTTCAGGGAGGTCAGTGTTCAGGGAGGTCAGTGTTCGGGGAGGTCAGTGTTCAGGGAGGTCAGTGTTCAGGGAGGTCAGTGTCCAGGAGGTCAGTGTTCACAGAGGTCAGTGTCCTGGATGTCAGTGTCCAGGAGGTCAGTGTTCAGGGTGGTCAGTGCTCAGGGCGGTCAGTGTTCAGGAGTTCAGTGTTCAGGGAGGTCAGTGTCTAGGAGGTCAGTGTCCAGGATGTCAGTGTTCAGAGAGGACAGTGTTCAGGAGGTCAGTGTCCAGGGAGGTCATTGTTCAGGGAGATCAGTGTTCAGGAGGTCAGTGTCCAGGAGGTCAGTGTTCACGGAGGTCAGTGTTCAGGAGGTCAGTGTTCAGGGAGGTCAGTGATCAGGGAGGTCACAGTTTAGGTGGTCAGTGTTCTGGGAGGTCAGTGTCCAGGGAGGTCAGTGTTCAGGGAGGTCAGTGTCCAGGAGGTCAATTTTCACGGAGGTCAGTGTCCAGGAGATCAGTGTCCAGGAGGTCAGTGTTCAGGGAGGTCAGTTTCCAGGAGGTCAGTGTTCACGAGGTCAGTGTTCAGGGAGGTCAGTGTTCAGGCGATCAGTGTCCAGGAGGTCAGTGTCCAGGGAGGTCAGTGTTCAGGGAGGTCAGTGATCAGGGAGGTCACAGTTTAGGAGGTCAGTGTTCAGGGAGGTCAGTGTTCAGGGAGGTCAGTGTTCAGGAGGTCAGTGTTCAGGGAGGTCAGTGTCCAGGGATGCCACAGTTTAGGAGGTCAGTGTTCAGGGAGGTCAGTGTCCAGGTGGTCAGTGTTCAGGAGGTCAGTGTTCAGGGAGGTCAGGTGTCCAGGAGGTCAGTGTTCAGGGAGGTCAGTGTTCAGGAGGTCAGTGTCCAGGAGCTGAGCGTCCAGGAGGTCAGTGTTCAGGGAGGTCAGTGTCCAGGGATGCCACAGTTTAGGAGGTCAGTGTTCAGGGAGGTCAGTGTCCAAGTGGTCAGTGTTCAGGGAGGTCAGTGTCCAGGAGGTCAGTGCTCAGGGAGGTCAGTGTTCAGGGCGGTCAGTGCTCAGGGAGGTCAGTGCTCAGGGAGGTCAGTGTCCAGGAGGTCAGTGTCCAGTAGGTCTGTGTTCAGGGAGGTCAGGGTCCAGGGAGGTCAGTGTCCAGGAGGTCAGTGTTCAGGGAGGTCAGTGTTCAGGGAGGTCAGTGTCCAGGAGGTCAGTGTTCAGGGAGGTCAGTGTTCAGGGAGGTCAGTCTCCAGGAGGTCAGTGTTCAGGGAGGTCTGTGTTCTCCGAGGTCAGTGTCCAGGAGGTCAGTGTTCAGGGAGGTCAGTGTTCAGGGAGGTCAGTGTCTAGGAGGTCAGTGTTCAGGGAGGTCACTGTTCAGGGAGGTCAGTGGCCAGGAGGTCAGTGTTCAGGGAGGTCAGTGTCCAGGAGATCAGTGTCCAGGAGGTCTGTGTTCAGGGAGGTCAGTGTTCAGGGAGGTCAGTGTCCAGGGAGGTCAGTGTTCAGGGATGTCAGTGTCCAGGCGGTCAGTGTTCAGGAGGTCAGTGTTCAGGAGATCAGTGTCCAGGAGGTCAGTGTTCAGGGAGGTCAGTGTTCAGGGAGGTCAGTGTTCAGGAGGTCAGTGTCCAGGGAGGTTAGTGTTCAGGAGGTCAGTGTTCAGGGAGGTCAGGGTTCGGGGAGGTCAGTGTTTGGGGAGATCAGTGTTCAGGGGAGTCAGTGTTCAGGGAGGTCAGTGTCCAGGAGGTCAGTGTACAGGAGGTCAGTGTTCAGGAGGTCAGTGTTTGGGAGGTCAGTGTTCAGGGAGGTCAGTGTTCAGGGAGGTCAGTGTCCAGGGAGGTCATTGTTCAGGGAGATCAGTGTTCAGGAGGTCAGTGTCCAGGAGGTCAGTGTTCACGGAGGTCAGTGTTCAGGAGGTCAGTGTTCAGGGAGGTCAGTGATCAGGGAGGTCACAGTTTAGGTGGTCAGTGTTCTGGGAGGTCAGTGTCCAGGAAGGTCAGTGTCCAGGAGGTCAATGCTCACGGAGGTCAGTGTCCAGGAGATCAGAGTCTAGGAGGTCAGTGTTCAGGGAGGTCAGTGTTCAGGAGGTCAGTGTTCACGAGGTCAGTGTTCGGGGAGGTCAGTGTTCAGGCGATCAGTGTCCTGGAGGTCAGTGTTCAGGGAGGTCAGTGTTCAGGGAGGTCAGTGTCCAGGGAGGTCAGTGTTCAGGGAGGTCAGTGATCAGGGAGGTCACAGTTTAGGAGGTCAGTGTACAGGGAGGTCACAGTTTAGGATGTCAGTGTTCAGGGAGGTCAGTGTTCAGGGAGGTCAGTGTTCAGGAGGTCAGTTTTCAGGGAAGTCAGTGTCCAGGGAGGCCACAGAATAGGAGGTCAGTGTTCATGGAGGTCAGTGTCCAGGTGGTCAGTGTTCAGGGAGGTCAGTGTTCAGGGAGATCAGTGTTCAGGGAGGTCAGTGTCCAGGTGGTCAGTGTTCAGGAGGTCAGTGTTCAGGGAGGTCAGTGTCCAGGAGGTCAGTGTCCAGGAGGTCAGTGTTCAGGGAGGTCAGTGTTCAGGGAGATCAGTGTTCAGGGAGGTCAGTGTCCAGGTGGTCAGTGTTCAGGAGGTCAGTGTTCAGGGAGGTCAGTGTCCAGGAGGTCAGTGTCCAGGAGGTCAGTGTTCAGGGAGGTCAGTGTTCAGGGAGGTCAGTGTTCAGGGAGATCAGTGTTCAGGGAGGTCAGTGTCCAGGAGGTCAGTGTCCAGGGAGGTCAGTGTTCGGGGAGGTCAGTGTCCGGGAGGTCAGTGTTCAGGGAGGTCAGTGTCCAGGAGGTCAGTGCTCAGGGAGGTCAGTGTTCAGGGAGGTCAGTGTTCAGGGAGGTCAGTGCTCAGGAGGTCAGTGCTCAGGGAAGTCAGTGCTTAGGGAGGTCAGTGTTCAGGAAGGTCAGTGCTCAGGGAGGTCAGTGTCCAGGAGGTCAGTGTCCAGTAGGTCTGTGTTCAGGGCGGTCAGTGTCCAGGGAGGTCAGTGTTCGGGGAGGCCAGTGTCCAGGAGGTCAGTGTTCAGGGAGGTCAGGGTCCAGGGAGGTCAGTGTCCAGGAGGTCAGTGTTCAGGGAGGTCAGTGTTCAGGGAGGTCAGTGTCCAGGAGGTCAGTGTTCAGGGAGGTCAGTGTTCAGGGAGGTCAGTGTCCAGGAGGTCAGTGTTCAGGGAGGTCTGTGTTCAGGGAGGTCAGTGTCCAGGAGGTCAGTGTTCAGGGAGGTCAATGTTCAGGGAGGTCAGTGTCCAGGAGGTCAGTGCTCAGGGAGGTCACTGTTCAGGGAGGTCAGTGTTCAGGATGTCAGTGCTCAGGGAGGTCAGTGTTCAGGGAGGGAAGTGTCCAGGGAGGTCAGTGTCCAGGGAGGTTAGTGTTCAGGGAGGTCAGTGTTCAGGAGGTCAGTGTCCAGGAGGTCAGTGTTCAGGGAGGTCATTGTTCAGGGAGGTCAGTGTTCAGGAGGTCAGTGCTCAGGGAGGTCAGTGTTTACGGAGGTCAGTGTTTAGGGAAGTCAGTGTTCAGGAGGTCAGTGTTCAGGGAGGTCACTGTTCAGGGAGGTCAGAGTCCAGGAGGTCAGTGTCCAGGGAGTTCAGTTTTCAGGGAGGTCAGTGTTCAGGGAGGTCAGTGTTCAGGAGGTCAGTGTTCAGGAGGTCGGTGTTCCGGAGGTCAGTGTCCAGGAGGTCAGTGTTCCAGAAGGTCAGTGTCCAGGGAGGTCAGTGTTCAGGGAGGTCAGTGTTTAGGAGGTCAGTGCTCACAAAGGTCAGTGTCCAGGAGGTCATTGTCCAGGAGGTCAGTGTTCAGGGAGGTCAGTGTTAAGGGCGGTCAGTGTTCAGGGAGGTCACTGTTCAGGAGGTCAGTGCTCAGGGAGGTCAGTGTTCAGGGAGGGCAGTGTCCAGGGAGGTCAGTGTCCAGGGAGGTTAGTGTTCAGGAAGGTCAGTGTTCAGGAGGTCAGTGTCCAGGAGGTCAGTGTCCAGGAGGTCAGTGTTCAGGGAGGTCATTGTTCAGGGAGGTCAGTGTTCAGGAGGTTAGTGCTCAGGGAGGTCAGTGTTTAGGGAGGTCAGTGTTCAGGGAGGTCAGTGTTCAGGGAGGTCACTGTTCAGGGAGGTCAGTGTCCAGGAGGTCAGTGTCCACGGAGGTCAGTTTTCACGGAGGTCAGTGTTCAGGGAGGTCAGTGTTCAGGAGGTCAGTGTTCAGGAGGTCAGTGTCCATGAGGTCAGTGTCCAGGAGATCAGTGTCCAGGGAGGTCAGTGTTCTGGGAGGTGAGTGTCCAGGAGGTCAGTGTTAAGGAGGTCAGTGTTCAGGAGGTCAGTGCTCACAGAGGTCAGTATTCAGGGATGTCAGTGTTCAGGAGGTCAGTGTTCAGGGAGGTCAGTGCTCAGGGAGGTCAGTGTTCAGGGAGGTCAGTGTTCAGGATGTCAGTGCTCAGGGAGGTCAGTGTTCAGGGAGGTCAGTGTCCAGGGAGGTTAGTGTTCAGGGAGGTCAGTGTTCAGGAGGTCAGTGTCCAGGAGGTCAGTGTTCAGGGAGGTCATTGTTCAGGGAGGTCAGTGTTCAGGAGGTCAGTGCTCAGGGAGGTCAGTGTTTACGGAGGTCAGTGTTTAGGGAAGTCAGTGTTCAGGAGGTCAGTGTTCAGGGAGGTCACTGTTCAGGGAGGTCAGTGTCCAGGAGGTCAGTGTCCAGGGAGTTCAGTTTTCAGGGAGGTCAGTGTTCAGGGAGGTCAGTGTTCAGGAGGTCAGTGTTCAGGAGGTCGGTGTTCAGGAGGTCAGTGTCCAGGAGGTCAGTGTTCCAGTAGGTCAGTGTCCAGGGAGGTCAGTGTTCAGGGAGGTCAGTGTTTAGGAGGTCAGTGCTCACAAAGGTCAGTGTCCAGGAGGTCAGTGTTCAGGGAGGTCAGTGTTAAGGAGGTCAGTGTTCAGGGAGGTCAGTGTTCAGGGAGGTCAGTGTTCGGGGAGGTCAGTGTTCAGGGAGGTCAGTGTTCAGGGAGGTCAGTGTCCAGGAGGTCAGTGTTCACAGAGGTCAGTGTCCTGGATGTCAGTGTCCAGGAGGTCAGTGTTCAGGGTGGTCAGTGCTCAGGGCGGTCAGTGTTCAGGAGTTCAGTGTTCAGGGAGGTCAGTGTCTAGGAGGTCAGTGTCCAGGATGTCAGTGTTCAGAGAGGACAGTGTTCAGGAGGTCAGTGTCCAGGGAGGTCATTGTTCAGGGAGATCAGTGTTCAGGAGGTCAGTGTCCAGGAGGTCAGTGTTCACGGAGGTCAGTGTTCAGGAGGTCAGTGTTCAGGGAGGTCAGTGATCAGGGAGGTCACAGTTTAGGTGGTCAGTGTTCTGGGAGGTCAGTGTCCAGGGAGGTCAGTGTTCAGGGAGGTCAGTGTCCAGGAGGTCAATTTTCACGGAGGTCAGTGTCCAGGAGATCAGTGTCCAGGAGGTCAGTGTTCAGGGAGGTCAGTTTCCAGGAGGTCAGTGTTCACGAGGTCAGTGTTCAGGGAGGTCAGTGTTCAGGCGATCAGTGTCCAGGAGGTCAGTGTCCAGGGAGGTCAGTGTTCAGGGAGGTCAGTGATCAGGGAGGTCACAGTTTAGGAGGTCAGTGTTCAGGGAGGTCAGTGTTCAGGGAGCTCAGTGTTCAGGAGGTCAGTGTCCAGGGATGCCACAGTTTAGGAGGTCAGTGTTCAGGGAGGTCAGTGTCCAGGTGGTCAGTGTTCAGGAGGTCAGTGTTCAGGGAGGTCAGGTGTCCAGGAGGTCAGTGTTCAGGGAGGTCAGTGTTCAGGAGGTCAGTGTCCAGGAGCTGAGCGTCCAGGAGGTCAGTGTTCAGGGAGGTCAGTGTCCAGGGATGCCACAGTTTAGGAGGTCAGTGTTCAGGGAGGTCAGTGTCCAAGTGGTCAGTGTTCAGGGAGGTCAGTGTCCAGGAGGTCAGTGCTCAGGGAGGTCAGTGTTCAGGGCGGTCAGTGCTCAGGGAGGTCAGTGCTCAGGGAGGTCAGTGTCCAGGAGGTCAGTGTCCAGTAGGTCTGTGTTCAGGGAGGTCAGGGTCCAGGAGGTCAGTGTCCAGGAGGTCAGTGTTCAGGGAGGTCAGTGTTCAGGGAGGTCAGTGTCCAGGAGGTCAGTGTTCAGGGAGGTCAGTGTTCAGGGAGGTCAGTGTCCAGGAGGTCAGTGTTCAGGGAGGTCTGTGTTCTCCGAGGTCAGTGTCCAGGAGGTCAGTGTTCAGGGAGGTCAGTGTTCAGGGAGGTCAGTGTCTAGGAGGTCAGTGTTCAGGGAGGTCACTGTTCAGGGAGGTCAGTGGCCAGGAGGTCAGTGTTCAGGGAGGTCAGTGTCCAGGAGATCAGTGTCCAGGAGGTCTGTGTTCAGGGAGGTCAGTGTTCAGGGAGGTCAGTGTCCAGGGAGGTCAGTGTTCAGGGATGTCAGTGTCCAGGCGGTCAGTGTTCAGGAGGTCAGTGTTCAGGAGATCAGTGTCCAGGAGGTCAGTGTTCAGGGAGGTCAGTGTTCAGGGAGGTCAGTGTTCAGGAGGTCAGTGTCCAGGGAGGTCAGTGTTCAGGAGGTCAGTGTTCAGGGAGGTCAGGGTTCGGGGAGGTCAGTGTTTGGGGAGATCAGTGTTCAGGGGAGTCAGTGTTCAGGGAGGTCAGTGTCCAGGAGGTCAGTGTACAGGAGGTCAGTGTTCAGGAGGTCAGTGTTTGGGAGGTCAGTGTTCAGGGAGGTCAGTGTTCAGGGAGGTCAGTGTTCAGGGAGGTCAGTGTTCAGGAGGTCAGTGCTCAGGGAGGTCAGTGTTTAGGGAGGTCAGTGTTCAGGAGGTCAGTGTTCAGGGAGGTCAGTGTTCAGGAGGTCAATGTTCAGGGAGGTCAGTGTTCAAGGAGGTCAGCGCTCAGGGAGGTCATTGTTCAGGGAGGCCAGTATCCAGGGGGGTCAGTGTTCAGGGAGGTCAATGCTCAGGGAGGTCAGTGACCAGGAGGTCAGTGTTCAGGGAGGTCAGTGTTCAGGGAGGTCAGTGTCCAGGAGATCAGTGTTCCAGAAGGTCAGTGTCCATGAGGTCAGTGTCCAGGAGATCAGTGTCCAGGGAGGTCAGTGTCCAGGGAGGTCAGTGTTCAGGGAGGTCAGTGTTCAGGAGGTCAGTGTTCAGGGAGGTCAGTGTTCAGGGAGGTCAGTGTAAAGGAGGTCAGTCCTCACAAATGTCAGTGTCCAGGAGGTCAGTGTCCAGGAGGTCAGTGTTCAGGAGGTCAGTGTTCAGGGAGGTCAGTGTTCAGGGAGGTCAGTGTTAAGGAGGTCAGTGTTCAGGGAGGTCAGTGTCCAGGAGGTCAGTGTCCAGGAGGTCAGTGTTCAGGGAGGTCAGTGTTCAGGAGGTCAGTGCTCACAGAGGTCAGTGTCCAGGGGTCAGTGTTCAGGGATGTCAGTGTTCAGGGATGTCAGTGTTCAGGAGGTCAGTGCTCAGGGAGGTTAGTGCTCAGGGAGGTCAGTGCTCAGGGAGGGAAGTGTTCAGGGAGGTTAGTGTTCTGGGAGTTCAGTGTTCAGGAGGTCATTGTCCAGGAGGTCAGTGTTCAGGGAGGTCATTGTTCAGGGAGGTCAGTGTTCAGGAGGTCAGTGCTCAGGGAGGTCAGTGTTTAGGGAGGTCAGTGTTCAGGAGGTCAGTGTTCAGGGAGGTCAGTGTTCAGGGAGGTCACTGTTCTGGGAGGTCAGTGTCCAGGAGGTCAGTGTCCAGGGAGGTCAGTTTTCAGGGAGGTAAGTGTTCAGGGAGGTCAGTGTTCAGGAGGTCAGTGTTCAGGAGGTCGGTGTTCAGGAGGTCAGTGTCCAGGAGGTCAGTGTTCCAGAAGGTCAGTGTCCATGAGGTCAGTGTCCAGGAGGTCAGTGTCCAGGGAGGTCAGTGTTCAGGGAGGTCAGTGTTCAGGAGGTCAGTGTCCAGGAGGTCATTGTTCAGGGAGGTCAGTGTTCAGGGAGGTCAGTGTTAAGGAGGTCAGTGTTCAGGGAGGTGAGTGTCCAGGAGGTCAGTGTTCGGGGAGGTCAGTGTTCGGGGAGGTCAGTGTTCAGGGAGGTCAGTGTTCAGGAGGTCAGTGTTCACAGAGGTCAGTGTCCTGGAGGTCAGTGTCCAGGAGGTCAGTGTTCAGGGAGGTCAGTGCTCAGGGAGGTCAGTGCTCAGGGAGGTCAGTGTTCATGAGGTCAGTGTCCAGGAGTTCAGTGTTCAGGGAGGTCAGTGTCTAGGAGGTCAGTGTCCAGGATGTCAGTGTTCAGAGAGGTCAGTGTTCAGGAGGTCAGTGTCCAGGGAGGTCATTGTTCAGGGAGGTCAGTGTTAAGGAGGTCAGTGTTCAGGGAGGTCAGTGTCCAGGGAGGTCAGTGCTCAGGGAGGTCAGTGTTCAGGAGGTCAGTGTCCAGGAGTTCAGTGTTCAGGGAGGTCAGTGTCTAGGAGGTCAGTGTCCAGGATGTCAGTGTTCAGAGAGGTCAGTGTTCAGGAGGTCAGTGTCCAGGGAGGTCATTGTTCAGGGAGGTCAGTGTTAAGGAGGTCAGTGTTCAGGGAGGTCAGTGTCCAGGAGGTCAGTGTCCAGGAGGTCAGTGTTCAGGGAGGTCAGTGTTCAGGGAGGTCAGTGTTAAGGAGGTCAGTGTTCAGGGAGGTCAGTGTCCAGGAGGTCAGTGTCCAGGAGGTCAGTGTTCAGGGAGGTCAGTGTTCAGGAGGTCAGTGCTCCCAGAGGTCAGTGTCCAGGGGTCAGTGTTCAGGGATGTCAGTGTTCAGGAGGTCAGTGCTCAGGGAGGTTAGTGCTCAGGGAGGTCAGTGCTCAGGGAGGTCAGTGTTCAGGGAGGTTAGTGTTCTGGGAGTTCAGTGTTCAGGAGGTCAGTGTCCAGGAGGTCAGTGTTCAGGGAGGTCATTGTTCAGGGAGGTCAGTGTTCAGGAGGGCAGTGCTCAGGGAGGTCAGTGTTTAGGGAGGTCAGTGTTCAGGAGGTCAGTGTTCAGGGAGGTCAGTGTTCAGGGAGGTCACTGTTCTGGGAGGTCAGTGTCCAGGAGGTCAGTGTCCAGAGAGGTCAGTTTTCAGGGAGGTAAGTGTTCAGGGAGGTCAGTGTTCAGGAGGTCAGTGTTCAGGAGGTCGGTGTTCAGGAGGTCAGTGTCCAGGAGGTCAGTGTTCCAGAAGGTCAGTGTCCATGAGGTCAGTGTCCAGGAGGTCAGTGTGCAGGGAGGTCAGTGTTCAGGGAGGTCAGTGTTCAGGAGGTCAGTGTCCAGGAGGTCATTGTTCAGGGAGGTCAGTGTTCAGGGAGGTCAGTGTTAAGGAGGTCAGTGTTCAGGGAGGTGAGTGTCCAGGAGGTCAGTGTTCGGGGAGGTCAGTGTTCGGGGAGGTCAGTGTTCAGGGAGGTCAGTGTTCAGGAGGTCAGTGTTCACAGAGGTCAGTGTCCTGGAGGTCAGTGTCCAGGAGGTCAGTGTTCAGGGAGGTCAGTGCTCAGGGAGGTCAGTGCTCAGGGAGGTCAGTGTTCAGGAGGTCAGTGTCCAGGAGTTCAGTGTTCAGGGAGGTCAGTGTCTAGGAGGTCAGTGTCCAGGATGTCAGTGTTCAGAGAGGTCAGTGTTCAGGAGGTCAGTGTCCAGGGAGGTCATTGTTCAGGGAGATCAGTGTTCAGGAGGTCAGTGTCCAGGAGGTCAGTGTTCACGGAGGTCAGTGTTCAGGAGGTCAGTGTTCAGGGAGGTCAGTGATCAGGGAGGTCACAGTTTAGGTGGTCAGTGTTCTGGGAGGTCAGTGTCCAGGAAGGTGAGTGTCCAGGAGGTCAATGCTCACGGAGGTCAGTGTCCAGGAGATCAGAGTCTAGGAGGTCAGTGTTCAGGGAGGTCAGTGTTCAGGAGGTCAGTGTTCACGAGGTCAGTGTTCGGGGAGGTCAGTGTTCAGGCGATCAGTGTCCTGGAGGTCAGTGTTCAGGGAGGTCAGTGATCAGGGAGGTCACAGTTTAGGAGGTCAGTGTACAGGGAGGTCACAGTTTAGGATGTCAGTGTTCAGGGAGGTCAGTGTTCAGGGAGGTCAGTGTTCAGGAGGTCAGTTTTCAGGGAAGTCAGTGTCCAGGGAGACCACAGAATAGGAGGTCAGTGTTCATGGAGGTCAGTGTCCAGGTGGTCAGTGTTCAGGGAGGTCAGTGTTCAGGGAGGTCAGTGTTCAGGGAGATCAGTGTTCAGGGAGGTCAGTGTCCAGGTGGTCAGTGTTCAGGAGGTCAGTGTTCAGGGAGGTCAGTGTCCAGGAGGTCAGTGTCCAGGAGGTCAGTGTTCAGGGAGGTCAGTGTTCAGGGAGGTCAGTGTTCAGGGAGATCAGTGTTCAGGGAGGTCAGTGTCCAGGAGGTCAGTGTCCAGGGAGGTCAGTGTTCGGGGAGGTCAGTGTCCGGGAGGTCAGTGCTCAGGGAGGTCATTGTTCAGGGAGGTCAGTGTCCAGGGAGGTCAGTGTTCAGGGAGGTCAGTGTTCAGGGAGGTCAGTGTCCAGGAGGTCAGTGCTCAGGGAGGTCAGTGTTCAGGGAGGTCAGTGTTCAGGAAGGTCAGTGCTCAGGAGGTCAGTGCTCAGGGAAGTCAGTGCTTAGGGAGGTCAGTGTTCAGGAAGGTCAGTGCTCAGGGAGGTCAGTGTCCAGGAGGTCAGTGTCCAGTAGGTCTGTGTTCAGGGCGGTCAGTGTCCAGGGAGGTCAGTGTTCGGGGAGGTCAGTGTCCAGGAGGTCAGTGTTCAGGGAGGTCAGGGTCCAGGGAGGTCAGTGTCCAGGAGGTCAGTGTTCAGGGAGGTCAGTGTTCAGGGAGGTCAGTGTCCAGGAGGTCAGTGTTCAGGGAGGTCAGTGTTCAGGGAGGTCAGTGTCCAGGAGGTCAGTGTTCAGGGAGGTCTGTGTTCAGGGAGGTCAGTGTCCAGGAGGTCAGTGTTCAGGGAGGTCAATGTTCAGGGAGGTCAGTGTCCAGGAGGTCAGTGCTCAGGGAGGTCACTGTTCAGGGAGGTCAGTGTTCAGGATGTCAGTGCTCAGGGAGGGAAGTGTTCAGGGAGGGAAGTGTCCAGGGAGGTCAGTGTCCAGGGAGGTTAGTGTTCAGGGAGGTCAGTGTTCAGGAGGTCAGTGTCCAGGAGGTCAGTGTTCAGGGAGGTCAGTTTTCAGGAGGTCAGTGCTCAGGGAGGTCAGTGTTTACAGAGGTCAGTGTTTAGGGAAGTCAGTGTTCAGGAGGTCAGTGTTCAGGGAGGTCACTGTTCAGGGAGGTCAGTGTCCAGGAGGTCAGTGTCCAGGGAGTTCAGTTTTCAGGGAGGTCAGTGTTCAGGGAGGTCAGTGTTCAGGAGGTCAGTGTTCAGGAGGTCGGTGTTCAGGAGGTCAGTGTCCAGGAGGTCAGTGTTCCAGAAGGTCAGTGTCCAGGGAGGTCAGTGTTCAGGGAGGTCAGTGTTTAGGAGGTCAGTGCTCACAAAGGTCAGTGTCCAGGAGGTCATTGTCCAGGAGGTCAGTGTTCAGGGAGGTCAGTGTTAAGGAGGTCAGTGTTCAGGGAGGTCAGTGTTCAGTGAGGTCAGTGTTCGGGGAGGTCAGTGTTCAGGGAGGTCAGTGTCCAGGAGGTCAGTGTTCACAGAGGTCAGTGTCCTGGATGTCAGTGTCCAGGAGGTCAGTGTTCAGGGTGGTCAGTGCTCAGGGCGGTCAGTGTTCAGGAGTTCAGTGTTCAGGGAGGTCAGTGTCTAGGAGGTCAGTGTCCAGGATGTCAGTGTTCAGAGAGGACAGTGTTCAGGAGGTCAGTGTCCAGGGAGGTCATTGTTCAGGGAGATCAGTGTTCAGGAGGTCAGTGTCCAGGAGGTCAGTGTTCACGGAGGTCAGTGTTCAGGAGGTCAGTGATCAGGGAGGTCACAGTTTAGGTGGTCAGTGTTCTGGGAGGTCAGTGTCCAGGGAGGTCAGTGTTCAGGGAGGTCAGTGTCCAGGAGGTCAATTTTCACGGAGGTCAGTGTCCAGGAGATCAGTGTCCAGGAGGTCAGTGTTCAGGGAGGTCAGTTTCCAGGAGGTCAGTGTTCACGAGGTCAGTGTTCAGGGAGGTCAGTGTTCAGGCGATCAGTGTCCAGGAGGTCAGTGTCCAGGGAGGTCAGTGTTCAGGGAGGTCAGTGATCAGGGAGGTCACAGTTTAGGAGGTCAGTGTTCAGGGAGGTCAGTGTTCAGGGAGGTCAGTGTTCAGGAGGTGAGTGTTCAGGGAGGTCAGTGTCCAGGGATGCCACAGTTTAGGAGGTCAGTGTTCAGGGAGGTCAGTGTCCAGGTGGTCAGTGTTCAGGAGGTCATTGTTCAGGGAGGTCAGGTGTCCAGGAGGTCAGTGTTCAGGGAGGTCAGTGTTCAGGAGGTCAGTGTCCAGGAGCTGAGCGTCCAGGAGGTCAGTGTTCAGGGAGGTCAGTGTCCAGGGATGCCACAGTTTAGGAGGTCAGTGTTCAGGGAGGTCAGTGTCCAGGTGGTCAGTGTTCAGGGTGGTCAGTGTCCAGGAGGTCAGTGCTCAGGGAGGTCAGTGTTCAGGGCGGTCAGTGCTCAGGGAGGTCAGTGCTCAGGGAGGTCTGCCCAGGAGGTCAGTGTCCAGTAGGTCTGTGTTCAGGGAGGTCAGGTCCAGGGAGGTCAGTGTCCAGGAGGTCAATTTTCAGGGAGGTCAGTGTTCAAGGAGGTCAGCGCTCAGGGAGGTCATTGTTCAGGGAGTCCAGTATCTAGGGGGGTCAGTGTTCAGGGAGGTCAGTGTTCAGGGAGGTCAATGCTCAGGGAGGTCAGTGTCCCGGAGGTCAGTGTTCAGGGAGGTCAGTGTTCAGGGAGGTCAGTGTCCAGGAGATCAGTGTTCCAGAAGGTCAGTGTCCATGAGGTCAGTGTCCAGGAGATCAGTGTCCAGGGAGGTCAGTGTCCAGGGAGGTCAGTGTTCAGGGAGGTCAGTGTTCAGGAGGTCAGTGTTCAGGGAGGTCAGTGTTCAGGGAGGTCAGTGTAAAGGAGGTCAGTCCTCACAAATGTCAGTATCCAGGAGGTCAGTGTTAAGGAGGTCAGTGTTCAGGGAGGTCAGTGTCCAGGAGGTCAGTGTCCAGGAGGTCAGTGTTCAGGGAGGTCAGTGTTCAGGAGGTCAGTGCTGACAGAGGTCAGTGTCCAGGGGTCAGTGTTCAGGGATGTCAGTGTTCAGGAGGTCAGTGCTCAGGGAGGTTAGTGCTCAGGGAGGTCAGTGCTCAGGGAGGTCAGTGTTCAGGGAGGTTAGTGTTCAGGGAGGTCAGTGTTCAGGAGGTCAGTGCTCAGGGAGGTCAGTGTTTAGGGAGGTCAGTGTTCAGGAGGTCAGTGTTCAGGGAGGTCAGTGTTCAGGGAGGTCACTGTTCTGGGAGGTCAGTGTTCAGGAGGTCAGTGTCCAGGGAGGTCAGTTTTCAGGGAGGTAAGTGTTCAGGGAGGTCAGTGTTCAGGAGGTCAGTGTTCAGGAGGTCGGTGTTCAGGAGGTCAGTGTCCAGGAGGTCAGTGTTCCAGAAGGTCAGTGTCCATGCGGTCAGTGTCCAGGAGGTCAGTGTCCAGGGAGGTTAGTGTTCAGGGAGGTCAGTGTCCAGGAGGTCAGTGTCCAGGAGGTCAGTGTTCAGGGAGGTCAGTGTTCAGGAGGTCAGTGCTGACAGAGGTCAGTGTCCAGGGGTCAGTGTTCAGGGATGTCAGTGTTCAGGAGGTCAGTGCTCAGGGAGGTTAGTGCTCAGGGAGGTCAGTGCTCAGGGAGGTCAGTGTTCAGGGAGGTTAGTGTTCTGGGAGTTCAGTGTCCAGGAGGTCAGTGTTCAGGGAGGTCATTGTTCAGGGAGGTCAGTGTTCAGGAGGTCAGTGCTCAGGGAGGTCAGTGTTTAGGGAGGTCAGTGTTTAGGGAGGTCAGTGTTCAGGAGGTCAGTGTTCAGGGAGGTCAGTGTTCAGGGAGGTCACTGTTCTGGGAGGTCAGTGTTCAGGAGGTCAGTGTCCAGGGAGGTCAGTTTTCAGGGAGGTAAGTGTTCAGGGAGGTCAGTGTTCAGGAGGTCAGTGTTCAGGAGGTCGGTGTTCAGGAGGTCAGTGTCCAGGAGGTCAGTGTTCCAGAAGGTCAGTGTCCATGCGGTCAGTGTCCAGGAGGTCAGTGTCCAGGGAGGTTAGTGTTCAGGGAGGTCAGTGTTCAGGAGGTCAGTGTCCAGGAGGTCAGTGTTCAGGGAGGTCATTGTTCAGGGAGGTCAGTGTTCAGGGAGGTCAGTGTTAAGGAGGTCAGTGTTCAGGGAGGTGAGTGTCCAGGAGGTCAGTGTTCGGGGAGGTCAGTGTTCGGGGAGGTCAGTGTTCAGGGAGGTCAGTGTTCAGGAGGTCAGTGTTCACAGAGGTCAGTGTCCTGGAGGTCAGTGTCCAGGAGGTCAGTGTTCAGGGAGGTCAGTGCTCAGGGAGGTCAGTGCTCAGGGAGGTCAGTGTTCAGGAGGTCAGTGTCCAGGAGTTCAGTGTTCAGGGAGGTCAGTGTCTAGGAGGTCAGTGTCCAGGATGTCAGTGTTCAGAGAGGTCAGTGTTCAGGAGGTCAGTGTCCAGGGAGGTCATTGTTCAGGGAGATCAGTGTTCAGGAGGTCAGTGTCCAGGAGGTCAGTGTTCACGGAGGTCAGTGTTCAGGAGGTCAGTGTTCAGGGAGGTCAGTGATCAGGGAGGTCACAGTTTAGGTGGTCAGTGTTCTGGGAGGTCAGTGTCCAGGAAGGTGAGTGTCCAGGAGGTCAATGCTCACGGAGGTCAGTGTCCAGGAGATCAGAGTCTAGGAGGTCAGTGTTCAGGGAGGTCAGTGTTCAGGAGGTCAGTGTTCACGAGGTCAGTGTTCGGGGAGGTCAGTGTTCAGGCGATCAGTGTCCTGGAGGTCAGTGTTCAGGGAGGTCAGTGTTCAGGGAGGTCAGTGTCCAGGGAGGTCAGTGTTCAGGGAGGTCAGTGATCAGGGAGGTCACAGTTTAGGAGGTCAGTGTACAGGGAGGTCACAGTTTAGGATGTCAGTGTAGAGGGAGGTCAGTGTTCAGGGAGGTCAGTGTTCAGGAGGTCAGTTTTCAGGGAGGTCAGTGTCCAGGGAGGCCACAGAATAGGAGGTCAGTGTTCATGGAGGTCAGTGTCCAGGTGGTCAGTGTTCAGGAGGTCAGTGTTCAGGGAGGTCAGTGTCCAGGAGGTCAGTGTCCAGGAGGTCAGTGTTCAGGGTGGTCAGTGTTCAGGGAGGTCAGTGTCCGGGAGGTCAGTGCTCAGGGAGGTCATTGTTCAGGGAGGTCAGTGTCCAGGGAGGTCAGTGTTCAGGGAGGTCATTGTTCAGGGAGGTCAGTGTCCAGGAGGTCAGTGCTCAGGGAGGTCAGTGTTCAGGGAGGTCAGTGTTCAGGGAGGTCAGTGCTCAGGAGGTCAGTGCTCAGGGAAGTCAGTGCTTAGGGAGGTCAGTGTTCAGGAAGGTCAGTGCTCAGGGAGGTCAGTGTCCAGGAGGTCAGTGTCCAGTAGGTCTGTGTTCAGGGCGGTCAGTGTCCAGGGAGGTCAGTGTTCGGGGAGGTCAGTGTTCAGAGAGGTCAGTGTTCAGGGAGGTCAGGGTCCAGGGAGGTCAGTGTCCAGGAGGTCAGTGTTCAGGGAGGTCAGTGTTCAGGGAGGTCAGTGTCCAGGAGGTCAGTGTTCAGGGAGGTCAGTGTTCAGGGAGGTCAGTGTTCAGGAGGTCAGTGCTCACAGAGGTCAGTGTCCAGGGGTCAGTGTTCAGGGATGTCAGTGTTCAGGAGGTCAGTGTTCAGGGAGGTCAGTGCTCAGGGAGGTCAGTGTTCAGGGAGGTCAGTGTTCAGGATGTCAGTGCTCAGGGAGGTCAGTGTTCAGGGAGGGAAGTGTCCAGGGAGGTCAGTGTCCAGGGAGGTTAGTGTTCAGGGAGGTCAGTGTTCAGGAGGTCAGTGTCCAGGAGGTCAGTGTTCAGGGAGGTCATTGTTCAGGGAGGTCAGTGTTCAGGAGGTCAGTGCTCAGGGAGGTCAGTGTTTACGGAGGTCAGTGTTTAGGGAAGTCAGTGTTCAGGAGGTCAGTGTTCAGGGAGGTCACTGTTCAGGGAGGTCCGTGTTCAGGGAGGTCAGTGTCCAGGAGGTCAGTGTTCAGGGAGGTCAGTGTTCAGGGAGGTCAGTGTTCAGGGAGGTCAGTGTTCAGGAGGTCAGTGCTCACAGAGGACAGTGTCCAGGGGTCAGTGTTCAGGGATGTCAGTGTTCAGGAGGTCAGTGTTCAGGGAGGTCAGTGCTCAGGGAGGTCAGTGTTCAGGGAGGTCAGTGTTCAGGAGGTCAGTGCTCAGGGAGGTCAGTGTTCAGGGAGGTCAGTGTTCAGGATGTCAGTGCTCAGGGAGGTCAGTGTTCAGGGAGGGAAGTGTCCAGGGAGGTCAGTGTCCAGGGAGGTTAGTGTTCAGGGAGGTCAGTGTTCAGGAGGTCAGTGTCCAGGAGGTCAGTGTTCAGGGAGGTCAGTGTTCAGGGAGGTCAGTGTCCAGGAGGTCAGTGTTCAGGGAGGTCAGTGTTCAGGAGGTCAGTGTTCAGGGAGGTCAGTGCTCAGGGAGGTCACTGTTCAGGGAGGTCAGTGTCCAGGAGGTCTGTGTTCAGGGAGGTCAGTGTCCAGGGAGGTCAGTGTTCAGGGATGTCAGTGTCCAGGAGGTCAGTGTTCAGGAGATCAGTGTTCAGGAGATCAGTGTCCAGGAGGTCAGTGTTCAGGGAGGTCAGTGTTCAGGAGGTCAGTGTCCAGGGAGGCAGTGTTCAGGAGGTCAGTGTTCAGGGAGGTCAGTGTTCGGGGAGGTCAGTGTCCAGGAGGTCAGTGTTCAGGGAGGTCAGGGTCCAGGGAGGTCAGTGTCCAGGAGGTCAGTGTTCAGGGAGGTCAGTGTTCAGGGAGGTCAGTGTCCAGGAGGTCAGTGTTCAGGGAGGTCAGTGTTCAGGGAGGTCAGTGTCCAGGAGGTCAGTGTTCAGGGAGGTCTGTGTTCAGGGAGGTCAGTGTCCAGGAGGTCAGTGTTCAGGGAGGTCAATGTTCAGGGAGGTCAGTGTCCAGGAGGTCAGTGCTCAGGGAGGTCACTGTTCAGGGAGGTCAGTGTTCAGGATGTCAGTGCTCAGGGAGGGAAGTGTTCAGGGAGGGAAGTGTCCAGGGAGGTCAGTGTCCAGGGAGGTTAGTGTTCAGGGAGGTCAGTGTTCAGGAGGTCAGTGTCCAGGAGGTCAGTGTTCAGGGAGGTCAGTTTTCAGGAGGTCAGTGCTCAGGGAGGTCAGTGTTTACAGAGGTCAGTGTTTAGGGAAGTCAGTGTTCAGGAGGTCAGTGTTCAGGGAGGTCACTGTTCAGGGAGGTCAGTGTCCAGGAGGTCAGTGTCCAGGGAGTTCAGTTTTCAGGGAGGTCAGTGTTCAGGGAGGTCAGTGTTCAGGAGGTCAGTGTTCAGGAGGTCGGTGTTCAGGAGGTCAGTGTCCAGGAGGTCAGTGTTCCAGAAGGTCAGTGTCCAGGGAGGTCAGTGTTCAGGGAGGTCAGTGTTTAGGAGGTCAGTGCTCACAAAGGTCAGTGTCCAGGAGGTCATTGTCCAGGAGGTCAGTGTTCAGGGAGGTCAGTGTTAAGGAGGTCAGTGTTCAGGGAGGTCAGTGTTCAGTGAGGTCAGTGTTCGGGGAGGTCAGTGTTCAGGGAGGTCAGTGTCCAGGAGGTCAGTGTTCACAGAGGTCAGTGTCCTGGATGTCAGTGTCCAGGAGGTCAGTGTTCAGGGTGGTCAGTGCTCAGGGCGGTCAGTGTTCAGGAGTTCAGTGTTCAGGGAGGTCAGTGTCTAGGAGGTCAGTGTCCAGGATGTCAGTGTCCAGGGAGGTCATTGTTCAGGGAGATCAGTGTTCAGGAGGTCAGTGTCCAGGAGGTCAGTGTTCACGGAGGTCAGTGTTCAGGAGGTCAGTGATCAGGGAGGTCACAGTTTAGGTGGTCAGTGTTCTGGGAGGTCAGTGTCCAGGGAGGTCAGTGTTCAGGGAGGTCAGTGTCCAGGAGGTCAATTTTCACGGAGGTCAGTGTCCAGGAGATCAGTGTCCAGGAGGTCAGTGTTCAGGGAGGTCAGTTTCCAGGAGGTCAGTGTTCACGAGGTCAGTGTTCAGGGAGGTCAGTGTTCAGGCGATCAGTGTCCAGGAGGTCAGTGTCCAGGGAGGTCAGTGTTCAGGGAGGTCAGTGATCAGGGAGGTCACAGTTTAGGAGGTCAGTGTTCAGGGAGGTCAGTGTTCAGGGAGGTCAGTGTTCAGGAGGTCAGTGTTCAGGGAGGTCAGTGTCCAGGGATGCCACAGTTTAGGAGGTCAGTGTTCAGGGAGGTCAGTGTCCAGGTGGTCAGTGTTCAGGAGGTCATTGTTCAGGGAGGTCAGGTGTCCAGGAGGTCAGTGTTCAGGGAGGTCAGTGTTCAGGAGGTCAGTGTCCAGGAGCTGAGCGTCCAGGAGGTCAGTGTTCAGGGAGGTCAGTGTCCAGGGATGCCACAGTTTAGGAGGTCAGTGTTCAGGGAGGTCAGTGTCCAGGTGGTCAGTGTTCAGGGTGGACAGTGTCCAGGAGGTCAGTGCTCAGGGAGGTCAGTGTTCAGGGCGGTCAGTGCTCAGGGAGGTCAGTGCTCAGGGAGGTCTGCCCAGGAGGTCAGTGTCCAGTAGGTCTGTGTTCAGGGAGGTCAGGTCCAGGGAGGTCAGTGTCCAGGAGGTCAGTGTTCAGGGAGGTCAGTGTTCAGGAGGTCAGTGCTGACAGAGGTCAGTGTCCAGGGGTCAGTGTTCAGGGATGTCAGTGTTCAGGAGGTCAGTGCTCAGGGAGGTTAGTGCTCAGGGAGGTCAGTGCTCAGGGAGGTCAGTGTTCAGGGAGGTTAGTGTTCTGGGAGTTCAGTGTCCAGGAGGTCAGTGTTCAGGGAGGTCATTGTTCAGGGAGGTCAGTGTTCAGGAGGTCAGTGCTCAGGGAGGTCAGTGTTTAGGGAGGTCAGTGTTTAGGGAGGTCAGTGTTCAGGAGGTCAGTGTTCAGGGAGGTCAGTGTTCAGGGAGGTCACTGTTCTGGGAGGTCAGTGTTCAGGAGGTCAGTGTCCAGGGAGGTCAGTTTTCAGGGAGGTAAGTGTTCAGGGAGGTCAGTGTTCAGGAGGTCAGTGTTCAGGAGGTCGGTGTTCAGGAGGTCAGTGTCCAGGAGGTCAGTGTTCCAGAAGGTCAGTGTCCAGGGAGGTTAGTGTTCAGGGAGGTCAGTGTTCAGGAGGTCAGTGTCCAGGAGGTCAGTGTTCAGGGAGGTCATTGTTCAGGGAGGTCAGTGTTCAGGGAGGTCAGTGTTAAGGAGGTCAGTGTTCAGGGAGGTGAGTGTCCAGGAGGTCAGTGTTCGGGGAGGTCAGTGTTCGGGGAGGTCAGTGTTCAGGGAGGTCAGTGTTCAGGAGGTCAGTGTTCACAGAGGTCAGTGTCCTGGAGGTCAGTGTCCAGGAGGTCAGTGTTCAGGGAGGTCAGTGCTCAGGGAGGTCAGTGCTCAGGGAGGTCAGTGTTCAGGAGGTCAGTGTCCAGGAGTTCAGTGTTCAGGGAGGTCAGTGTCTAGGAGGTCAGTGTCCAGGATGTCAGTGTTCAGAGAGGTCAGTGTTCAGGAGGTCAGTGTCCAGGGAGGTCATTGTTCAGGGAGATCAGTGTTCAGGAGGTCAGTGTCCAGGAGGTCAGTGTTCACGGAGGTCAGTGTTCAGGAGGTCAGTGTTCAGGGAGGTCAGTGATCAGGGAGGTCACAGTTTAGGTGGTCAGTGTTCTGGGAGGTCAGTGTCCAGGAAGGTGAGTGTCCAGGAGGTCAATGCTCACGGAGGTCAGTGTCCAGGAGATCAGAGTCTAGGAGGTCAGTGTTCAGGGAGGTCAGTGTTCAGGAGGTCAGTGTTCACGAGGTCAGTGTTCGGGGAGGTCAGTGTTCAGGCGATCAGTGTCCTGGAGGTCAGTGTTCAGGGAGGTCAGTGTTCAGGGAGGTCAGTGTCCAGGGAGGTCAGTGTTCAGGGAGGTCAGTGATCAGGGAGGTCACAGTTTAGGAGGTCAGTGTACAGGGAGGTCACAGTTTAGGATGTCAGTGTAGAGGGAGGTCAGTGTTCAGGGAGGTCAGTGTTCAGGAGGTCAGTTTTCAGGGAGGTCAGTGTCCAGGGAGGCCACAGAATAGGAGGTCAGTGTTCATGGAGGTCAGTGTCCAGGTGGTCAGTGTTCAGGAGGTCAGTGTTCAGGGAGGTCAGTGTCCAGGAGGTCAGTGTCCAGGAGGTCAGTGTTCAGGGTGGTCAGTGTTCAGGGAGGTCAGTGTCCGGGAGGTCAGTGCTCAGGGAGGTCATTGTTCAGGGAGGTCAGTGTCCAGGGAGGTCAGTGTTCAGGGAGGTCATTGTTCAGGGAGGTCAGTGTCCAGGAGGTCAGTGCTCAGGGAGGTCAGTGTTCAGGGAGGTCAGTGTTCAGGGAGGTCAGTGCTCAGGAGGTCAGTGCTCAGGGAAGTCAGTGCTTAGGGAGGTCAGTGTTCAGGAAGGTCAGTGCTCAGGGAGGTCAGTGTCCAGGAGGTCAGTGTCCAGTAGGTCTGTGTTCAGGGCGGTCAGTGTCCAGGGAGGTCAGTGTTCGGGGAGGTCAGTGTTCAGGGAGGTCAGTGTTCAGGGAGGTCAGGGTCCAGGGAGGTCAGTGTCCAGGAGGTCAGTGTTCAGGGAGGTCAGTGTTCAGGGAGGTCAGTGTCCAGGAGGTCAGTGTTCAGGGAGGTCAGTGTTCAGGGAGGTCAGTGTTCAGGAGGTCAGTGCTCACAGAGGTCAGTGTCCAGGGGTCAGTGTTCAGGGATGTCAGTGTTCAGGAGGTCAGTGTTCAGGGAGGTCAGTGCTCAGGGAGGTCAGTGTTCAGGGAGGTCAGTGTTCAGGATGTCAGTGCTCAGGGAGGTCAGTGTTCAGGGAGGGAAGTGTCCAGGGAGGTCAGTGTCCAGGGAGGTTAGTGTTCAGGGAGGTCAGTGTTCAGGAGGTCAGTGTCCAGGAGGTCAGTGTTCAGGGAGGTCATTGTTCAGGGAGGTCAGTGTTCAGGAGGTCAGTGCTCAGGGAGGTCAGTGTTTACGGAGGTCAGTGTTTAGGGAAGTCAGTGTTCAGGAGGTCAGTGTTCAGGGAGGTCACTGTTCAGGGAGGTCAGTGTTCAGGGAGGTCAGTGTCCAGGAGGTCAGTGTTCAGGGAGGTCAGTGTTCAGGGAGGTCAGTGTTCAGGGAGGTCAGTGTTCAGGAGGTCAGTGCTCACAGAGGACAGTGTCCAGGGGTCAGTGTTCAGGGATGTCAGTGTTCAGGAGGTCAGTGTTCAGGGAGGTCAGTGCTCAGGGAGGTCAGTGTTCAGGGAGGTCAGTGTTCAGGAGGTCAGTGCTCAGGGAGGTCAGTGTTCAGGGAGGTCAGTGTTCAGGATGTCAGTGCTCAGGGAGGTCAGTGTTCAGGGAGGGAAGTGTCCAGGGAGGTCAGTGTCCAGGGAGGTTAGTGTTCAGGGAGGTCAGTGTTCAGGAGGTCAGTGTCCAGGAGGTCAGTGTTCAGGGAGGTCAGTGTTCAGGGAGGTCAGTGTCCAGGAGGTCAGTGTTCAGGGAGGTCAGTGTTCAGGAGGTCAGTGTTCAGGGAGGTCAGTGCTCAGGGAGGTCACTGTTCAGGGAGGTCAGTGTCCAGGAGGTCTGTGTTCAGGGAGGTCAGTGTCCAGGGAGGTCAGTGTTCAGGGATGTCAGTGTCCAGGAGGTCAGTGTTCAGGAGATCAGTGTTCAGGAGATCAGTGTCCAGGAGGTCAGTGTTCAGGGAGGTCAGTGTTCAGGAGGTCAGTGTCCAGGGAGGCAGTGTTCAGGAGGTCAGTGTTCAGGGAGGTCAGTGTTCGGGGAGGTCAGTGTTTGGGGAGATCAGTGTTCAGGGGAGTCAGTGTTCAGGGAGGTCAGTGTACAGCAGGTCAGTGCTCAGGGAGGTCAGTGTTTAGGGAGGTCAGTGTTCAGGAGGTCACTGTTCAGGGAGGTCAGTGTTCTGGAGGTCAATGTTCAGGGAGGTCAGTGCTCAAGGAGGTCAGCGCTCAGGGAGGTCATTGTTCAGGGAGGTCAGTATGCAGGGGGGTCAGTGTTCAGGGAGGTCAGTGTTCAGGGAGGTCAATGCTCAGGGAGGTCAGTGTCCAGGAGGTCAGTGTTCAGGGAGGTCAGTGTTCAGGGAGGTCAGTGTCCAGGAGGTCAGTGTTCAGAGATGTCACTGTTCAGCGAGGTCAGTGTTCAGGGAGGTCAGTGCTCAGGGATGTCAGTGTTCAGGGAGGTCAGTGTTCAGGAGGTCAGTGTTCAGGGAGGTCAGTGCTCAGGGAGGTCAGTGTTCAGGGAGGTCAGTGCTCAGGGAGGTCAGTGTTTAGGGAGGTCAGTGTTCAGGAGGTCAGTGTTCAGGGAGGTCACTGTTCAGGGAGGTCAGTGTCCAGGGAGGTTAGTGTTCAGGGAGTTCAGTGTTCAGGAGGTCAGTGTCCAGGAGGTCAGTGTTCAGGGAGGTCATTGTTCAGGGAGGTCAGTGTTCAGGAGGTCAGTGCTCATGGAGGTCAGTGTTTAGGGAGGTCAGTGTTCAGGAGGTCAGTGTCCAGGGAGGTCACTGTTCAGGGAGGTCAGTGTCCCGGAGGTCAGTGTCCAGGGAGGTCAGTGTTCAGGGAGGTCAGTGTTCAGGAGGTCAGTGTCCAGGAGGTCAGTGTTCCAGAAGGTCAGTGTCCAGGAGGTCAGTGTCCAGGAGGTCAGTGTCCAGGGAGGTCAGTGTTCAGGGAGGTCAGTGTTCAGGAGGTCAGTGCTCACAAAGGTCAGTGTCCAGGAGGTCATTGTTCTGGATGTCAGTGTTAAGGAGGTCAGTGTTCAGGGAGGTCAGTGTCCAGGAGGTGTGTGTCCAGGAGGTCAGTGTTCGGGGAGGTCAGTGTTCGGGGAGGTCAGTGTTCAGGGAGGCCAGTGTTCAGGAGGCCAGTGTTCACAGAGGTCAGTGTCCATGAGGTCAGTGTCCAGGAGGTCAGTGTTCAGGGAGGTCAGTTTCAAGGGAGGCCACAGTTTAGGAGGTCAGTGTTCAGGGAGGTCAGTGTCCAGGTGGTCAGTGTTCAGGAGGTCAGTGTTCAGTGAGGTCAGTGTCCAGGCGGTCAGTTTTCAGGAGGTCAGTGTCCAGGAGCTGAGCGTCCAGGAGGTCAGTGTTCAGGGAGGTCAGTGTTCAGGGAGGTCAGTGTCCAGGAGGTCAGTGTCCAGGGAGGTCAGTGTTCGGGGAGGTCAGTGTCCGGGAGATCAGTGTTCAGGGAGGTCAGTGTCCAGGAGGTCAGTGTTCAGGGAGGTCAGTGTTCGGGGAGGTCAGTGTCCGGGAGGTCAGTGCTCAGGGAGGTCAGTGTTCAGGGAGGTCAGTGTCCAGGGAGGTCAGTGTCCAGGGAGGTCAGTGTTCAGGGAGGTCAGTGTCCAGGAGGTCAGTGCTCAGGGAGGTCAGTGTTCAGGGAGGTCAGTGTTCAGGAGGTCAGTGTCCAGGAGGTCAGTGTTCAGGGAGGTCAGTGTTCGGGGAGGTCAGTGTCCGGGAGGTCAGTGCTCAGGGAGGTCAGTGTTCAGGGAGGTCAGTGTCCCGGGAGGTCAGTGTTCAGGGAGGTCATTGTTCAGGGAGGTCAGTGTTCAGGAGGTCAGTGCTCAGGGAGGTCAGTGTTCAGGGAGGTCAGTGTTCAGGGAGGTCAGTGTTCAGGGAGGTCAGTGTCCAGGAGGTCAGTGTTCAGGGAGGTCAGTGTTCAGGGAGGTCAGTGTTCAGGGAGATCAGTGTTCAGGGAGGTCAGTGTCCAGGAGGTCAGTGTCCAGGGAGGTCAGTGTTCGGGGAGGTCAGTGTCCGGGAGGTCAGTGCTCAGGGAGGTCATTGTTCAGGGAGGTCAGTGTCCAGGGAGGTCAGTGTTCAGGGAGGTCAGTGTTCAGGGAGGTCAGTGTCCAGGAGGTCAGGGCTCAGGGAGGTCAGTGTTCAGGGAGGTCAGTGTTCAGGGAGGTCAGTGCTCAGGAGGTCAGTGCTCAGGGAAGTCAGTGCTTAGGGAGGTCAGTGTTCAGGAAGGTCAGTGCTCAGGGAGGTCAGTGTCCAGGAGGTCAGTGTCCAGTAGGTCTGTGTTCAGGGCGGTCAGTGTCCAGGGAGGTCAGTGTTCGGGGAGGTCAGTGTTCAGGGAGGTCAGTGTTCAGGGAGGTCAGGGTCCAGGGACGTCAGTGTCCAGGAGGTCAGTGTTCAGGGAGGTCAGTGTTCAGGGAGGTCAGTGTCCAGGAGGTCAGTGTTCAGGGAGGTCAGTGTTCAGGGAGGTCAGTGTTCAGGAGGTCAGTGCTCACAGAGGTCAGTGTCCAGGGGTCATTGTTCAGGGATGTCAGTGTTCAGGAGGTCAGTGTTCAGGGAGGTCAGTGCTCAGGGAGGTCAGTGTTCAGGGAGGTCAGTGTTCAGGATGTCAGTTCTCAGGGAGGTCAGTGTTCAGGGAGGGAAGTGTCCAGGGAGGTCAGTGTCCAGGGAGATTAGTGTTCAGGGAGGTCAGTGTTCAGGAGGTCAGTGTCCAGGAGGTCAGTGTTCAGGGAGGTCATTGTTCAGGGAGGTCAGTGTTCAGGAGGTCAGTGTCCAGGAGGTCAGTGTTAAGGAGGTCAGTGTTCAGGGAGGTCAGTGTCCAGGAGGTCAGTGTCCAGGAGGTCAGTGTTCAGGGAGGTCAGTGTTCAGGAGGTCAGTGCTCACAGAGGTCAGTGTCCAGGGGTCAGTGTTCAGGGATGTCAGTGTTCAGGAGGTCAGTGCTCAGGGAGGTCAGTGTTCAGGGAGGTCAGTGTACAGGATGTCAGTGCTTAGGGAGGTCAGTGTTCAGGGAGGGAAGTGTCCAGGGAGGTCAGTGTCCAGGGAGGTCAGTGTTCAGGGAGGTCAGTGCTCAGGAGGTCAGTGCTCAAGGAGGTCAGTGCTCAGGGAGGTCATTGTTCAGGGAGGTCAGTATACAGGGGGGTCAGTGTTCAGGGATGTCAGTGTTCAGGGAGGTCAGTGTCCAGGGATGTCACTGTTCAGGAGGTCAGTGTTCAGGGAGGTCAGTGCTCAGGGAGGTCAGTGCTCAGGGAGGTCAGTGTTCAGGGAGGTCACTGTTCAGGAGGTCAGTGCTCAGGGATGTCAGTGTTCAGGGAGGGCAGTGTCCAGGGAGGTCAGTGTCCAGGGAGGTCAGTGTCCAGGGAGGTCAGTGTCCAGGGAGGTTAGTGTTCAGGGAGGTCAGTGTTCAGGAGGTCAGTGTCCAGGAGGTGAGTGTCCAGGAGGTCAGTGTTCAGGGAGGTCATTGTTCAGGGAGGTCCGTGTTCAGGAGGTCAGTGCTCAGGGAGGTCAGTGTTCAGGGAGGTCAGTGTTCAGGGAGGTCAGTGTTCAGGGAGGTCAGTGTCCAGGAGGTCAGTGTCCAGGAGGTCAGTGTTCAGGGAGGTCAGTGTTAAGGAGGTCAGTGTTCAGGGAGGTCAGTGTCCAGGAGGTCAGTGTCCAGGAGGTCAGTGTTCAGGGAGGTCAGTGTTCAGGAGGTCAGTGCTCACAGAGGTCAGTGTCCAGGGGTCAGTGTTCAGGGATGTCAGTGTTCAGGAGGTCAGTGCTCAGGGAGGTCAGTGTTCAGGGAGGTCAGTGTTCAGGATGTCAGTGCTCAGGGAGGTCAGTGTTCAGGGAGGGAAGTGTCCAGGGAGGTCAGTATCCAGGGAGGTCAGTGTTCAGGGAGGTCAGTGTTCAGGAGGTCAGTGTCCAGGAGGTCAGTGTTCAGGGAGGTCATTGTTCAGGGAGGTCATTGTTCAGGGAGGTCAGTGTTCAGGAGGTCAGTGTTTTGGGAGGTCAGTGTTTAGGGAGGTCAGTGTTCAGGAGGTCAGTGTTCAGGGAGGTCACTGTTCAGGGAGGTCAGTGTCCAGGAGGTCAGTGTCCAGGGAGGTCAGTTTTCAGGGAGGTCATTGTTCAGGGAGGTCAGTGTTCAGGAGGTCAGTGCTCATGGAGGTCAGTGTTTAGGGAGGTCAGTGTTCAGGAGGTCAGTGTCCAGGGAGGTCACTGTTCAGGGAGGTCAGTGTCCCGGAGGTCAGTGTCCAGGGAGGTCAGTGTTCAGGGAGGTCAGTGTTCAGGAGGTCAGTGTCCAGGAGGTCAGTGTTCCAGAAGGTCAGTGTCCAGGAGGTCAGTGTCCAGGAGGTCAGTGTCCAGGGAGGTCAGTGTTCAGGGAGGTCAGTGTTCAGGAGGTCAGTGCTCACAAAGGTCAGTGTCCAGGAGGTCATTGTTCTGGATGTCAGTGTTAAGGAGGTCAGTGTTCAGGGAGGTCAGTGTCCAGGAGGTGTGTGTCCAGGAGGTCAGTGTTCGGGGAGGTCAGTGTTCGGGGAGGTCAGTGTTCAGGGAGGCCAGTGTTCAGGAGGCCAGTGTTCACAGAGGTCAGTGTCCATGAGGTCAGTGTCCAGGAGGTCAGTGTTCAGGGAGGTCAGTTTCAAGGGAGGCCACAGTTTAGGAGGTCAGTGTTCAGGGAGGTCAGTGTCCAGGTGGTCAGTGTTCAGGAGGTCAGTGTTCAGTGAGGTCAGTGTCCAGGCGGTCAGTTTTCAGGAGGTCAGTGTCCAGGAGCTGAGCGTCCAGGAGGTCAGTGTTCAGGGAGGTCAGTGTTCAGGGAGGTCAGTGTCCAGGAGGTCAGTGTCCAGGGAGGTCAGTGTTCGGGGAGGTCAGTGTCCGGGAGATCAGTGTTCAGGGAGGTCAGTGTCCAGGAGGTCAGTGTTCAGGGAGGTCAGTGTTCGGGGAGGTCAGTGTCCGGGAGGTCAGTGCTCAGGGAGGTCAGTGTTCAGGGAGGTCAGTGTCCAGGGAGGTCAGTGTCCAGGGAGGTCAGTGTTCAGGGAGGTCAGTGTCCAGGAGGTCAGTGCTCAGGGAGGTCAGTGTTCAGGGAGGTCAGTGTTCAGGAGGTCAGTGTCCAGGAGGTCAGTGTTCAGGGAGGTCAATGTTCGGGGAGGTCAGTGTCCAGGAGGTCAGTGCTCAGGGAGGTCAGTGTTCAGGGAGGTCAGTGTCCAGGGAGGTCAGTGTTCAGGGAGGTCATTGTTCAGGGAGGTCAGTGTTCAGGAGGTCAGTGCTCAGGGAGGTCAGTGTTCAGGGAGGTCAGTGTTCAGGGAGGTCAGTGTTCAGGGAGGTCAGTGTCCAGGAGTTCAGTGTCCAGGAGGTCAGTGTTCAGGGAGGTCAGTGTTAAGGAGGTCACTGTTCAGGGAGGTCAGTGTCCAGGAGGTCAGTGTCCAGGAGGTCAGTGTTCAGGGAGGTCAGTGTTCAGGAGGTCAGTGCTCACAGAGGTCAGTGTCCAGGGGTCAGTGTTCAGGGATGTCAGTGTTCAGTAGGTCAGTGCTCAGGGAGGTCAGTGTTCAGGGAGGTCAGTGTCCCGGGAGGTCAGTGTTCAGGGAGGTCATTGTTCAGGGAGGTCAGTGTTCAGGAGGTCAGTGCTCAGGGAGGTCAGTGTTCAGGGAGGTCAGTGTTCAGGGAGGTCAGTGTTCAGGGAGGTCAGTGTCCAGGAGGTCAGTGTTCAGGGAGGTCAGTGTTCAGGGAGGTCAGTGTTCAGGGAGATCAGTGTTCAGGGAGGTCAGTGTCCAGGAGGTCAGTGTCCAGGGAGGTCAGTGTTCGGGGAGGTCAGTGTCCGGGAGGTCAGTGCTCAGGGAGGTCATTGTTCAGGGAGGTCAGTGTCCAGGGAGGTCAGTGTTCAGGGAGGTCAGTGTTCAGGGAGGTCAGTGTCCAGGAGGTCAGTGCTCAGGGAGGTCAGTGTTCAGGGAGGTCAGTGTTCAGGGAGGTCAGTGCTCAGGAGGTCAGTGCTCAGGGAAGTCAGTGCTTAGGGAGGTCAGTGTTCAGGAAGGTCAGTGCTCAGGGAGGTCAGTGTCCAGGAGGTCAGTGTCCAGTAGGTCTGTGTTCAGGGCGGTCAGTGTCCAGGGAGGTCAGTGTTCGGGGAGGTCAGTGTTCAGGGAGGTCAGTGTTCAGGGAGGTCAGGGTCCAGGGACGTCAGTGTCCAGGAGGTCAGTGTTCAGGGAGGTCAGTGTTCAGGGAGGTCAGTGTCCAGGAGGTCAGTGTTCAGGGAGGTCAGTGTTCAGGGAGGTCAGTGTTCAGGAGGTCAGTGCTCACAGAGGTCAGTGTCCAGGGGTCATTGTTCAGGGATGTCAGTGTTCAGGAGGTCAGTGTTCAGGGAGGTCAGTGCTCAGGGAGGTCAGTGTTCAGGGAGGTCAGTGTTCAGGATGTCAGTTCTCAGGGAGGTCAGTGTTCAGGGAGGGAAGTGTCCAGGGAGGTCAGTGTCCAGGGAGATTAGTGTTCAGGGAGGTCAGTGTTCAGGAGGTCAGTGTTCAGGAGGTCAGTGTCCAGGAGGTCAGTGTTAAGGAGGTCAGTGTTCAGGGAGGTCAGTGTCCAGGAGGTCAGTGTCCAGGAGGTCAGTGTTCAGGGAGGTCAGTGTTCAGGAGGTCAGTGCTCACAGAGGTCAGTGTCCAGGGGTCAGTGTTCAGGGATGTCAGTGTTCAGGAGGTCAGTGCTCAGGGAGGTCAGTGTTCAGGGAGGTCAGTGTACAGGATGTCAGTGCTTAGGGAGGTCAGTGTTCAGGGAGGGAAGTGTCCAGGGAGGTCAGTGTCCAGGGAGGTCAGTGTTCAGGGAGGTCAGTGCTCAGGAGGTCAGTGCTCAAGGAGGTCAGTGCTCAGGGAGGTCATTGTTCAGGGAGGTCAGTATACAGGGGGGTCAGTGTTCAGGGATGTCAGTGTTCAGGGAGGTCAGTGTCCAGGGATGTCACTGTTCAGGAGGTCAGTGTTCAGGGAGGTCAGTGCTCAGGGAGGTCAGTGCTCAGGGAGGTCAGTGTTCAGGGAGGTCACTGTTCAGGAGGTCAGTGCTCAGGGATGTCAGTGTTCAGGGAGGGCAGTGTCCAGGGAGGTCAGTGTCCAGGGAGGTCAGTGTCCAGGGAGGTCAGTGTCCAGGGAGGTTAGTGTTCAGGGAGGTCAGTGTTCAGGAGGTCAGTGTCCAGGAGGTGAGTGTCCAGGAGGTCAGTGTTCAGGGAGGTCATTGTTCAGGGAGGTCCGTGTTCAGGAGGTCAGTGCTCAGGGAGGTCAGTGTTCAGGGAGGTCAGTGTTCAGGGAGGTCAGTGTTCAGGGAGGTCAGTGTCCAGGAGGTCAGTGTCCAGGAGGTCAGTGTTCAGGGGGGTCAGTGTTAAGGAGGTCAGTGTTCAGGGAGGTCAGTGTCCAGGAGGTCAGTGTCCAGGAGGTCAGTGTTCAGGGAGGTCAGTGTTCAGGAGGTCAGTGCTCACAGAGGTCAGTGTCCAGGGGTCAGTGTTCAGGGATGTCAGTGTTCAGGAGGTCAGTGCTCAGGGAGGTCAGTGTTCAGGGAGGTCAGTGTTCAGGATGTCAGTGCTCAGGGAGGTCAGTGTTCAGGGAGGGAAGTGTCCAGGGAGGTCAGTATCCAGGGAGGTCAGTGTTCAGGGAGGTCAGTGTTCAGGAGGTCAGTGTCCAGGAGGTCAGTGTTCAGGGAGGTCATTGTTCAGGGAGGTCATTGTTCAGGGAGGTCAGTGTTCAGGAGGTCAGTGTTTTGGGAGGTCAGTGTTTAGGGAGGTCAGTGTTCAGGAGGTCAGTGTTCAGGGAGGTCACTGTTCAGGGAGGTCAGTGTCCAGGAGGTCAGTGTCCAGGGAGGTCAGTTTTCAGGGAGGTCATTGTTCAGGGAGGTCATTGTTCAGGAGGTCAGTGTTCAGGAGGTCAGTGTTCAGGAGGTCAGTGTCCAGGAGGTCAGTGTTCCAGAAGGTCAGTGTCCATGAGGTCAGTGTCCAGGGAGGTTAGTGTTCAGGGAGGTCAGTGTTCAGGAGGTCAGTGTCCAGGAGGTCAGTGTTCAGGGAGGTCATTGTTCAGGGAGGTCAGTGTCCATGAGGTCAGTGTCCAGGGAGGTTAGTGTTCAGGGAGGTCAGTGTTCAGGAGGTCAGTGTCCAGGAGGTCAGTGTTCAGGGAGGTCATTGTTCAGGGAGGTCAGTGTTCAGGGAGGTCAGTGTTAAGGAGGTCAGTGTTCAGGGAGGTGAGTGTCCAGGAGGTCAGTGTTCGGGGAGGTCAGTGTTCGGGGAGGTCAGTGTTCAGGGAGGTCAGTGTTCAGGAGGTCAGTGTTCAGGGAGGTCAGTGATCAGGGAGGTCACAGTTTAGGTGGTCAGTGTTCTGGGAGGTCAGTGTCCAGGAAGGTGAGTGTCCAGGAGGTCAATGCTCACGGAGGTCAGTGTCCAGGAGATCAGAGTCTAGGAGGTCAGTGTTCAGGGAGGTCAGTGTTCAGGAGGTCAGTGTTCACGAGGTCAGTGTTCGGGGAGGTCAGTGTTCAGGCGATCAGTGTCCTGGAGGTCAGTGTTCAGGGAGGTCAGTGTTCAGGGAGGTCAGTGTCCAGGGAGGTCAGTGTTCAGGGAGGTCAGTGATCAGGGAGGTCACAGTTTAGGAGGTCAGTGTACAGGGAGGTCACAGTTTAGGATGTCAGTGTAGAGGGAGGTCAGTGTTCAGGGAGGTCAGTGTTCAGGAGGTCAGTTTTCAGGGAGGTCAGTGTCCAGGGAGGCCACAGAATAGGAGGTCAGTGTTCATGGAGGTCAGTGTCCAGGTGGTCAGTGTTCAGGAGGTCAGTGTTCAGGGAGGTCAGTGTCCAGGAGGTCAGTGTCCAGGAGGTCAGTGTTCAGGAGGTCAGTGTTCAGGGAGGTCAGTGTTCAGGGAGATCAGTGTTCAGGGAGGTCAGTGTCCAGGAGGTCAGTGTCCAGGGAGGTCAGTGTTCGGGGAGGTCAGTGTCCGGGAGGTCAGTGCTCAGGGAGGTCATTGTTCAGGGAGGTCAGTGTCCAGGGAGGTCAGTGTTCAGGGAGGTCAGTGTTCAGGGAGGTCAGTGTCCAGGAGGTCAGTGCTCAGGGAGGTCAGTGTTCAGGGAGGTCAGTGTTCAGGGAGGTCAGTGCTCAGGAGGTCAGTGCTCAGGGAAGTCAGTGCTTAGGGAGGTCAGTGTTCAGGAAGGTCAGTGCTCAGGGAGGTCAGTGTCCAGGAGGTCAGTGTCCAGTAGGTCTGTGTTCAGGGCGGTCAGTG